>NC_057794.1:29814693-30122855 GCF_018294505.1 Triticum aestivum
TGAGATCACAGAGGCTAAACCCAAGAAGCTAGCCTATGGTATGATTGTATGTTATGGTTGTTGTCCTACGGACTAAAACCCTTTGGTTTATATAGACACCGGAGAGGGTTAGGGTTACACAAGGTCGGTTACAAAGGAGGAGATATCCATATCCGTATTGCCTAGCTTGCCTTCCACGCCAAGTAGAGTCCCATCCGGACACGAGACGAAGTCTTCAATCTTGTATCTTCATAGTCTAACAGTCCGGCCAATGGAGCTAGTCCGGCTGTCCGGAGACCCCCTAATCCAGGACTCCCTCAGCGGGTCCTGCACCTAGCGGTGCTTCCAGGACGTAATTCTTATGTGCAGCAATGAGGATAATCCTCAAGTTATAGATTCAGTCCGCGTAGTTGCTACCAACATCTTTCGCTTTCTCTAGGAATGCATTAAAATACAAGGTAATGGTAGCATCGGCCATTGATCTACAACAACATAGACATGCAAAAACTATCAGGTACTAAGTTCATGATAAATTAAAGTTCAATTAATCACATTACTTAAGAACTCCCACTTAGATAGACATCTCTCTAGTCATCTAAATGATCATGTGATCCATATCAACTAAACCATGTCCGATCATCACGTGAGATGGAGTAGTTTTCAATGGTGAACATCTCTATGTTGATCATATCTACTATATGATTCACACTAAACCTTTTGGTCTCAGTGTTCCGAGGCCATATCTGCATATGCTAGGCTCATCAAGTTTAACCCGAGTATTCTGCACGTGCAAAATTGGCTTGCACCCGTTGTAAGTGAACGTAGAGCTTATCACACCCGATCATCACGTGGTGTCTCGGCACGACGAACTGTAGCAACGGTGCATACTCAGGGAGAACACTTATACCTTGAAATTTAGTGAGGGATCATCTTATAATGCTATTGTCGAACTAAGCAAAATAAGATGCATAAAGGATAAACATCACACGCAATCAATATAAGTGATATGATATGGCCATCATCATCTTGTGCCTTTGATATCCATCCCCAAAGCACCGTCATGATCACCATCGTCGCCGGCTTGACACCTTGATCTCCATCGAAGCTTCGTTGTTGTCTCGCCAACTATTGCTTCCACGACTATTGTTACCGCTTAGTGATAAAGTAAAGCAATTACATGGCGATTGCATTTCATAGAATAAAGCGACAACCATATGGCTCCTGCCAGTTGCCGATAACTGTGTTACAAAACATGATCATCTCATACAACAATTTATATAATCACGTCTTGACCATATCACATCACAACATGCCCTGCAAAAAGAAGTTAGACGTCCTCTACTTTGTTGTTGCAAGTTTTACGTGGCTGCTACGGGCTTAGCAAGAATCATTCTTACCTACACATCAAAAAACCACAACGCGGTATAGTGATTGATTTCTGATCTTCAGAAAGAACCCTGTTCATTGAATCCGATTCAACTAAAGTTGGAGAAACAGACACCCACTAGCCACCTGTGTGCGAAGCACATCGGTAGAACAAGTCTCGCATAAGCGTACACGTAATGTCGGTCTGAGCCGCTTCATCCAACAATACCGCTGAATGAAGAATCGACTAATGAGGGCAAGAAATATGTATATACCCACGCCCACAACTCCTTTGTGTTCCACTCATGCATATAACATCTATGCATAGACCTGGCTCGGATGCCACTATTGGGGAACGCAGTAATTTCAAAATTTTCCTATGCACACGCAAGATCCATCTAGGTGATGAATAGAAACGAGAGGGGAGAGTGTTTTCCACGTACCCTTGTAGACCGAAAGCGGAAGCGTTATGACAACGTGGTTGATGTAGTCGTACGTCTTCATGATCCGACCGATCCTAGCACCGAAGGTACGGCACCTGCGCGATCTGCACACGTTTAGCTCCATGACGTCCCACGAACTCTAGATCCAGCTGAGGTCGAGGGAGAGTTTCGTTAGCATGAAGGCGTGGTGACGGTGATGTTGAAGCTAACGGCGCAGGGCTTCGCCTAAGCACTGCAACAATATGACCGAGGTGGAAATCTGTGGAGGGGGCACGTACATGGCTAAACAATCAACTTGTGTGTCTATGGGGTGCTCCCGTTGAGGGAGTCCTGGACTATGGGGTCCTCGGGCGTCCGACCTATTGGACCTGGGCCGGACTGATGGGCTGTGAAGATATAAAGACCGAAGACACTACCCATATCTGGATGGGACTCTCCTTGGCATGTAAGGCAAGATTGGCGACCAAAATACGAAGATTCATTTCTCTGTAACCGGCCCTATGTAACCCTAGATCCCTCCGGTGTCTATATAAACTAGAGGGCTAGGTTCGTAGATATATCCTCATAATCATAGTCAGACAGGCTAGACTTTTAGGGTTTAGCCATTACGATCTCGTGGTAGATCAACTCTTGTAATACTCATATTCATCAAGGTCAATCAAGCAGACCTCCATAGAGAGGGCCCGAACCTGGAAAAACATTGTGTCCCCTGTCTCTTGTTACCATCGATCCTAGACGCATAGTTTGGGACCCCCTACCCGAGATCCGCCGGTTTTGCCACCAACATTGGTGCTTTCATTAAGAGTTCCACTGTGCCGTCGTCAAATGGATTGATGGCTCCGTCTACCATCTTCAACGATGTTGTCCAAGGGGAAGTCTTCCTTCCCGGACAGATATTCATATTCGGCGGCTTCGCACTATGGGCCAACTCGATTGGCCATCTGGAGCAGATCGAAAGCTACGCCCCTGGCCATCAGGTCAGATTTGGAAGCTTGAACTACGTCGCGGATATCCATGGAGACTTGATCTTCGACGGATTCAAGACCACGACAGCCGCTCCCTGCCACTATGATGAACACGGCGTAAATCTGTCATCGGAACATACCCAGGAGATAGTACCTGTAGCTTCTCCGGCCTTAGATCCAGAGCAGATTGCGTCGTCCGAGGATGGAAAGTTCGACCCCGCCACGGAATCCGCAGACTCAGCAGCGTTGGAGCTGCATACAGACTTAACTTAAAGTGACATCTATGTCACCGGAACCACGGACTCGTCTTCGGCTACAGGTTCCGAACCTTGTGCGTCCGCGTACGTCGAGCATGATCGGTCATCGATCATCGAATTCAGCTCCACAAACATCTTCCGACACTCGCCTTTGGGCGACGTGCTAAACTCGTTAAGAGCACTATCTTTAGCGAGGGGCTCATAGCCGAATTGTATCCGGTTCGAACCGGAGGCTGATGACGGAGAATTTCACTTCCCACCCACCGCCCACTTCATAGCCACTGTCGAAGACTTAACTGACATGCTCGATTACTGCTCCGACGACATCGATGGTATGGACGACGATCCCGGAGAAGAAGAGGCCCAGAACCCACCGTTTACTGGACGCTGGACGACCACTTCCTCGTATGATGTATACGTGGTGGATGCACCAAAAGAGAATAGCGGCAATGATAAAGAAGATCCAGTTGAGGATAAACCTCCCGAGATACAATCAAAGCGCCAGCGTCAGCGGCGCCACTCTAAGTCACGCCGCAGCAAAGACAGCAACACCGGCATAGGAGAAGATAACACTTCGGAAGGTGCCGAAGACAATGAAGACCTCGTGGAGGCAACTGCCGAACAAAATGAATGGGAAGACGGGCAAGTTAGCCCTGATGAACAAGCCACGCACGAAGACTAGGAGGATAATAATTATCTTTCGCTCTTCGAGGATGAGGCGAGCCTCGGCACTGAGGATTTCGTCGTGCCTGAGGAACCTCTAAAGAAGGAGCGCCTCAAGCGCCAACTAATAGCCACTTCAATGAGCCAGAAAAAGAAGCAGCTACAGCTTCAAGCTGACCAAGATCTGCTCAATGATAAATGGACCAATGTCCTACCAGCCGAACAATACGGCCTCAAGCGCCCAGCAAAAAGCTACCCGAAGCGCAAATTGCTACCTCAGTTCGACGATGAGGCGCCGGAGCGCAATGGGGCTGACCGACCACCATGTGGTCGGGATAAAACGACAACTCAAGCCAAACACCAGCCCACCCTGCCTCATCGTAAAAGTAGAGGTAAAACAGCTCGCGGTCATACATATGACCTTTGTAAGTGCATCTAGTGCCACCCCTAGTTAGTTTTGGAGTATTGACGACAAACCTAGTTGAGGGACTAATGTGTTTGTGAGAATTGCAGGATAACATAGGTAGAAGTCCCTCATTGATTCGGTTTTTCTACCAGAGATGACCCCTAAAAATGTATGAAGACATTGAAGTCAAAGGTGGTATGTGAAGACATTCACATTGAAGACTATGACAAGAGAAGACATCGCGTGAAGACTATGGAGCGTGAAGACTTAGAAGTTTCGTCGTTCTGTGTTTTTCTTTGTTGAGTCATAGGAACCACCGTACTGTTAAGCGGGGTCCAAGTGAACCAGTCAGAATGACTGAAGTGATGCTTAACCAAAATCATATGTCTTCGAGTGAAGACTATGTGAGCAAATCTTGTCCAGAGTTGGATAAGTCAGCTTTGCTTGTAGCCCAAGTAAAGTTGTCGTGTGTGTTTGAAATCTGACCGTTGGAACACGTGTTAGTTCCTTAGTGACCCAGGGTCATTTAGGACAAATCAGGTCGGGTTGCCTAGTGGCTATAAATAGCCCACCCCCTACAACCATAAACGGTTGGCTGCTCAGAGTTAGTGTACGGCTTTTTTCGTTTGAGAGCAACCCACCTTGAAGCCTTTGAGAGAGAATTCCTTGCGAGGATAAAGCCCTAACCACCCAGAGCCAAAGAGTGTTAGGCATCACTGAAGTCTTCCTATCTGTGTGATCTGAAGACTTATTACACTTGAGGACTATGAATCCTCCAGCCGATTAGGCGTCGCGTTCTGAGCATCCAAGAGTCATTGTGGATCACCGGTGAACAAAGTCTGTGAAGGTTTGGGAGTCTACCTTGAAGAATTACCAGAGTGATTGGGCGAGGACTGGGTGTCCTTAGATCAAGGGGAATAAGGTGAAGACGAGGTCTTCTGAGTTGAATCTCAGCCTCCCTAACCAGACGTACAGTTGTCACAGCAACTGGAACTGGTCCAACAAATCATTGTCTTCAACGAGTCACTGGTTTCATCCTTCCCTTCCCTTTACTTACTGTTGGTCCTTGTGAAGTCATTGTATGATTGCATTATCTTTTGTCTTCACTGAGTGACTGCTTGTTCTGATTGGCTTCACAATATCTTTCTACCTGATCTTTACTGCCTAGCTGCTATTAGTCATTGTGCTTTTCACTCCATTGAATACTTGACTATGGCTTGCCTAGTGTAGTCTACCTTCCGCTGCATGGTAATAGGTTTATTTCTATCATTTGTCTTCGAAACTTCCATGTTTTGAAGACTTTCATAAAAATCGCCTATTCACCCCCCCTCTAGTCGATCACTAGCACTTTCAATTGGTATCAGAGCAAGGTGCTCCCTTGTGCTGTGTGATTCGGTTTAACCACCTGGAGTTTTAGCTATGTCGACTATAGGGATAATCAAAGTCTCCACTGTGTGCCCAGTCTTCGATGGAACTGAATATCCCTACTGGAAAAATAAGATGCGCATGCATCTTGAAGGCATTGATGTCGACCTATGGTATGTCATCAAGAATGGCGTTCCCAAGGCTGGTGAAGGTGTCACCGCTGTTGATGTCAAGAAGTTCGTTCAACTGGACTCCACTGCCGAGAACATCATATGTGGTCATCTGACCAAAGGACAGTATGGCCGTGTGAGTGCGTTGGAAACATCTAAGCTAGTCTGGGACTGGCTCTCCAAGGTCAACGAAGGCGTCTCAACCCAGAGAGATCAGAGAATCAGTGTCCTTCGCAACCTCTTCAACCGCTTCAAGAGAAATGACAATGAGAATGTCCAGCTCATGTTTGATCGACTCACTGACATCACAAATGAGCTTCAAGCCCTCGGCGCTACTGAGATCACCAAGCATGAAGTTGTCAAGACACTCCTGAGATCACTTGATAGCTCGTTTGACACCCTAGCCCTGATGATTCAAGAACGTCCTGACTTGAAGACACTCGATCCGTCTGACATACTTGAGAGGCTCAACACACATGAGTTTCATCTTTCTGAGAAAAGAGATATCTACGGTCCCAACTATGGGCGAACTCGTGCCTTGCAGGCAAAATATGTCTCCTCATCTGAAGAAGAATCTGACAGCAGTTCTGATGATCCTGAAGACATTGGAAAGGAGCTTGCTATGCTTGTGAAGAAGTTCCAAAAATTCTCCAAGAAGAAAGGCTTCAGAAAGTCCTCACGATCAAGCTCAAGGAATGATGAAGCTTCTGCTCATGACTACAAGAAGAGAACATGCCACAAGTGCAAGAAACTTGGCCACTGCATCTCTGAGTATCCGCAGTGGGACAATGAGAACAAGAAGAAAAACAAGAGCAAGGAGTATGATTCTGATGACAAGAAGAAGAAGAAATACTCAAAGTCTTCTTCCAAGTCTTCCTCAAAGTCTTCATCACACAAGAAGAGCTCATCTGGCAAGGCTCGTGCGTTTGTTGGCAAGGAAATGGATTCAGAGGAGGAGTCCGCTTCTGAGGAGGCGGAGGTGGAGTCTGAGGAGGAGTCCGATTCTGGCGTGGCAAGTCTGGCTACATCCTATGTTGCCAAGTCCATCTTCAACACTGAATACAATGTCACCAACGCTGATGCTAATGACAAGGGCAACTCCACTCCCACCTACTGCTTCATGGCACGCGATGCCAAGGTAAACTCATGCGCCACTCACTATCAAACATCAAGTGAAGATGACTCTGATTGTGGTTCCAAACCCAGTTACAAAACACTTGCTAAAATTGCAACTGAACAACAGAAAGCTATGGAGCATATTCAAAAAATATTAGACAAAAGCGATGACCTGTTAGACGCTGAAATGACTCGATCTCAGTCCTTAATTGAAGACATAAAAAATCTTCATGTTAAGTATGAGGAACTTGAAAGTCGTCATGAAACATTCTCAACAACTCATGAAAAGCTTTCCTATGATTATCTTCAAAGGAAGCAAGACCTTGAAAAATTGAGAGCGGCTCATGAAGATCATCAAAAGGAAAAGGAGTCACTTTGCGCCGAACAGATCAGCTCCGCTCAGGAAGGATTTGAACCACCATGTCTTAAATGCATTGAGCATGATAATGCTACTTCTGTTGATGAATGTTCTACTGCTACTACTGTTGCAATATCTTCAACTTCTGATGTGGTAACTAACCCCTCTGCTGAGGATGCCACTGCTATTGCTGATGAGAATGCTAGGTTGAAGACATTGCTTGAAACAGGGATGTTCAAAAGTCTCAAAGGGCATCAGACACTATATGATGTCTGAGGGAGTCCTGGATTAGGGGGTGTCCGGATGGCCGGACTATACCTTCAGCCAGACTCCTGGACTATGAAGATACAAGATTGAAGACTTCGTCCCGTGTCCGGAAGGGACTTTCCTTGGCGTCGAAGGCAAGCTTGGAGATACGGATATATAGATCTCCTACCATTGTAACCGACTTTGTGTAACCCTAACCCTCTCCGGTGTCTATATAAACCGGAGGGTTTTAGTCCGTAGGACAACATACAGAACAACAATCATACCATAGGCTAGCTTCTAGGGTTTAGCCTCTCCAATCTCGTGGTAGATCTACTCTTGTACTACCCATATCATCAATATTAATCAAGTAGGACGTAGGGTTTTACCTCCATCAAGAGGGCCCGAACCTGGGTAAAACTTCGTGTCCCTTGCCTCCTATTACCATCCGGCCTAGACGCACAGTTCGGGACCCCCTACCCGAGATCCACCGATTTTGACAATGACATTGGTGCTTTCATTGAGAGTTCCTCTGTGTCGTTGCCATTAGGCTTGATGGCTCCTACGATCATCAATAGCGATGCAGTCCAGGGTGAGACCTTCCTCCCCGGACAGATCTTCGTCTTCGGCAGCTTCGCACTGCGGGCCAATTCACTTGGCCATCTGGAGCAGATCGAAAGCTATGCCCCTGGCTGTCTGGTCAGATTTGGAAGTTTAAACTACATGGCTAACATCCGCGGGGACTTGATCCTCGACGGATTCGAGCCACTGCCGAGCGCGCCGCACTGTCACGACGAGCATCATCTAGCTCTGCCGCCGAACAGTGCCCTGGAGGCCGCACCCGTATCGGCTTCGACCCTTAATTCGGAGCCAACTGCGTCGATCGAGGATCGGTGGTTGGACGCCGCCTCGGGGGCTGCGATCCCAATGGCGACCAAGCCGAACACCAGCCCCGCACTCCGCGAGACTCGTGACTCCAGGGAGCCGGACTCCTCTCCGGACTCCGAACCCTCCGCGCCCCTGCCGATCGAATCCGATTAGGTGCCGATCATGGATTTTACTGCCGCAGACATCTTTCAGGACTCGCCTTTCGGCGATATTCTGAAGACACTAAAGTCTCTCTCTTTATCAGGAGAGCCTTGGCCGGACTACGGTCAGCAAGGTTGGGATACGGACAATGAAGAAATTCAAAGCCCACCCACCACCCACATTGTAGCCACTGTCGACGATTTAACTGACATGCTCGACTTCGAAGACATCGATGGTATGGACGCCGATGCAGGAGACGATGAAGAACCAGCGCCTATTGGGCCCTGGAAAGCCACCTCGTCATATGACATATACATGGTGGACAACCCAAAAGAAGGAGATGGCGATGGAACAGCGGAGGATGACTCCTCCAAGAAACAGCCTAAGCGCCAGCGTCAGCGGCGCCGCTCAAAATCCCGCCAAAGCAAATACGGTGACTCCAGCACGGGAGATAATAATACTCCAGAGAGCGCCGAAGAAAACCCCCTCCAGCAAGATTCAGCACAGGAGGATGGAGAAGCCAGCCCTCACGAGAGAGCGGCAGATAGAGAGGTCGAGTGTCAGGACCCCGACTTGATGTCACATCGATCTAGCTGGTAACACCTCATATCACTTTGCGGCCTCACGCACGGTATCCCCACGGGTGTCGCCTTACCTTTGCCCGGGACCGTTTGCGCCTTTTGGCTCACGTATATGATAGTGTCGCTAGCATCCATATGATAAGGAGCCCGGGCTGACATGACTAGTCGTAAACCCAAAGTGGCACAGACTTACAGGGACAGGCATCCATGACCCAGCTTCGAACGTGTCGGTCATCAGCAAGTGGGTCCGGGCTGTAGCACTGGGCTAGCAGGACTCCGGTAAACCGGGCTGTAGCGGGCTAACAGGACTCCGGTACTCAAAGCGTGACATTTCCCCGAAGGGACAGACACAGGAACGAAGAAGGACACATGCCGGCCAGCCTAAGTGTTCCAGAGCAGTAGCAAGCTACCATGGCTCAGGGGTAACACTAGGAGACATTTCTCGGTAAGAGAGGCTACTAAAGATAAACAACTAGGTAGTCAGATCCCACACATACCAAGCATTTCAATCATACACACAATATGCTCGATATGTGCAAATACAACGAAGCATCACAACATGACTCTACGACACAAGTACTTTATTTAAGGCTCAGGGAGCCATACATAACATACACAAAGGTACGGGTCTCACGACCCAACATACAAGTCATACAGTCATACAAACCAGCAGTGGAAGTACATTGTCTGAGTACAAACAACTAGTAAAATAAAAGAGGCTTGGAAAGCCTAGCTATACCACGTGGACCTTCACAAGCTCAGGGTCACCACCTGGGTCTTTAGCCTACTCGTTGATGTCAATGTCTACATAGAACCCATCAGAAGGGGTTGCAGCGTCTTCTGTAAAATGTAAATTATAGCAACATGAGTACAAAGGTACTCAGCAAGACTTACATCAGATCCTACATACATGCATATTATCAAGAAGGGTTGGTGGAGTTATTGCAGCAAGCCAGCTTTGACTCTTGGCTAGACTATCCTACGATACTTCAACTTGAAATGGTTTTGCGCACACGAGTCCACTACTCACCAATTCAATACACTACCGAGGATCCGCCTCCGTCTTCCTACGGAAGAGCCATCCTCGGCACTCACACTTATCTTGAGGCTTTTAGTAGTTTCCATTTACTTGTCTATGAACTGTATAGGCAACCAAGTAGTCCTTTACCGCGGACGCGGCTATTCGAATAGATCATGATAACCCTGCAGGGGTGTACTTCTTCATACACGCTCTCACCTCTTACCGTCGTTTACACGACATGTACTCGGCAACCTTCAAGCGGAAGCCCAACGTGGGTGTCGGCCACGACCTACCTAATCACCTAAGCCTCCAGTCTAGGTTTATCGCCTATCCAGGTTCCATCCGCAGGGAGTCCGGCCGAGGTTTCCCATACGGCCCCGAACGATGTGAACAGGGTTCCCGAGATACCTAACGGGTATTCGGTACACCCGGCCACGTACCTACCGCATCACAGCCCACCCCTACGGTCAGCGCTGTCCACGGCCTCCAGTAGGCTACAAACACCAGAAACTACTTGCAACTCCTGGACGGAGAACTAGGGTGAATAAGAAGCCGAGAGGGTCCATTGGTTTCGGGCCCAATGCATGGTAGTAGCTGATTCTTAAATCACACATACAGATCTCAGTGCTTAAGGTCGGCTTCAATGAAACAACCCACCATGTACTCCTACATGGACTCTCATCGATACCTTTACCAAATCGTGTTCACCACACCACTCTTATTACCGACATAATCATTTCACTCTAGCCCATCACCTAGATGAACCAGACCTGACGCGACTCTAAGCATAGCAGGCATAGCAAGGTAGGAACAACACATACATATGGCTCAATCAACTCCTACACATGCTAGTGGGTTTCATCTAGTTACTGTGGCAATGACAGGTCATGCAGAGGAAATGGGTTCAACTACCGTAGCACACAGCAGTTTGAAACGCGTTGTCTTAATGCAGTAAAAGAGAGCAGGAGCGAGAACATGGGATTGTATCGATATGATCAAATGGTTGGTTGCTTGCCTGATGGTTCGATGCACTGATACGGTTCTTCGTTAGGGTAATCACGGTACTCCTCGGAGGCAGAACCTGTCGCAAAGGACACCGATACACAACCATCACCAAACAATGTGCAACAATATGATGCATGCATGAAACATGGCAATATGAGTGTGTTGGGCTAATGCAACTAAAACCAGAAGGGTTTGAACAAATTTGAATCAAAGATTCAAATTTCAAACTCAAACATGGCCTTTTAAAGTGCTTTTCCTTATTCTTCTTAAAACATCAATTTAACTTGTTTTATCATGCATGAAAATAGTACAGATGGATAGATTGGATTTTTCTGATCATTTTTCATATATAATTTGTCTGATTTGGAGTTACAGAATAAAAGTTATGAATTTTTGAAGTTTAAATAATATTCTGGAATTTCCTGATTTAAATTAAATCCAGAAATATAAATATTGCACCAGCATGACGTCAGCATGACGTCAGTGGTCAACTGCGGCTGGCTGGGGTCAAACCTGACGTGTGGGGGCCACACATCAGTGACAGGGGGGTTTAACAGGGTTAAATTAATCCTAATTAGGAATTAGTGGCGCTGGGGCCCACTGGTCAGTGTCAGAGGGGGTAGTTAGTTTAACTAATTCGGTTAGTGCTAATCCTAATTAGCTAACAGGGCTGGGCCCACCTGTCAGGGACACAGGGGGGTCCTGCCGTGGTCAAGGTGGGTCAAACCCACCGGCGACATGACGCCGGCGAGGCCCGAGACGGCGGCGCGACACGGAAACGCGCTACAGGGCATGGGCGAGGCCGTGCTTGGGCTCGTTGGAGAGCCCTTGCTCCCGCGCATTGAACGGTGGTGGTGGCCGTGCCTGAGGTGGCCAATACCGACGACGGCGAGCTCGTGAGCGGCGGCCGGAGTTCGGCCAACGCCGGGTTAGGCGATGCAGGGCGCTAGGGGAGGCGTTGGTGCGTGCTACGTGCTCCTGGTGAGGTGTGGAGCACGATGGTGTGCTCGGCTTCGAGCTACAACGGCTCCAGCCACGGCGGCGACGAGGCACGGCGGCGGCGAGCTTCGGAGCTCAAGGGGGCGGCAACTACAGGAAGCTAGGGACGACGGGGCAAGGGGGAATCGGGTCAGTGGCTCACCGCGGAGCTGCAGGGATGGTTAGCGGGCTCGGGGACGTCCGGTAGCTCTCGATTCGACGGCGACGATCTCCGGTGGCCGAGGAGGGGAACGGCGACGTGGGCGGCGATGCAGGGCTTCCCGACGGGCTTGGCTTGGTGGGGAGGAAGAGGGGGTCGCGGCAGAGCTCCTGAGCTCAGCGGAGGGGCGAGGGGTGGCCGGTGACGGCTGCTATGGCGAACGGCGGCGATGGTGGTGTTCGGCCGTGAGAGAGAGAACGAGGGCGAGGAGGGGAAGAACCGAGGGAGAGTGAGAGAGAGCAGGGGGGAGGGCGTGGCGTCGTCCGGGGCATCGAGACGAGGAGGGGAGGGGCAGGCAGGCAGGCGAGCAGGTGGCGTGGCGCGGTGGCGCGCGCGCGCGCCGGCCACACTGCCCTCCCTCTGTCGAGGACGAAGACGACAGAGGAGGGAGGCGGGCTGGGCCGCCTGCTGGCTGGGCCGGCCAGCTGGCTGGGCTGCACAGGGAGGAGCCCAGGTAAGGTTCTCCCTTTTATTTATTTCTGTTTTCTAATTTCTGACATTTGTTTTGATTTAAATATAATATTAAATCATTTATTTACCTTATGCCAATTTTTGCAGAAGCTAGATATATTATTCCAGAGCTCCTTTATAATTGGCATAATATTTGGACATATATTAATATATATAACTAATATATTTCCAATGCAAATATTTATGCATTAATTCCAAATGCCCAAAATAAATACCTATGAGCTCTTAAAAATATTGGTTTGATTTTTATGTCTGTCCAATATTTTCAGAGAGCAACATGAGCATTTTCTTGGACCTTTTTGGAGAAATTTTTATTTGGATCATTTTCAAAAATGATTCTGAGGGTTTCACAAATCCCCATTTCAAATTAAATGGAAATTTTAAACATGATGCACACACTCTAATGCATGACTAGCTAGGGTGTGACAACTCACCCCCACTCAAAAGAATCTCGTCCCGAGATTTGGGTTCCTCCGGGAAGAAGGCGGGATACTCGAGTCGAAGACGATCCTCCCTTTCCCAAGTTGCTTCATCCTCAGAATGGTGCGACCATTGTACTTTGAGAAACTTGATATTATGACGTCGGGTGGTACGTTCGGCCTGATCGAGGATACGAACGGGGTACTCTTGATATGTAAGATTATCTTGGAGATCAAGCGTTTCGTGGTCCACTCCACGGATAGGATCCGAGAAGCAACGCCTGAGTTGAGAAACGTGGAAGACATCGTGGACTCTGGAGAGGTGCGGAGGTAGTTCCAACTGGTAGGCAACTTCTCCTCGTTTGGCGAGAATGCGAAAAGGTCCAATGTAACGAGGAGCCAATTTGCCTTTGATACCGAAACGATGGGTTCCCTTCAGAGGGGTGACCCGAAGATAAGCCTTCTCGTCAACCTCGAAAGTCATAGCCTTATGTTTTCGGTCATATTAACTCTTTTGACGAGATTGGGCTGTTTTCAACTTTTCACGAACGATACGAACTTGTTCTTCTGCTTCCTGAATCATGTCCGGGCCAAAGAATTGTCTTTCCCCGGTCTCTGACCAGTTAAGGGGTGTTCGACACCGTCGTCCATAAAGAACTTCAAAAGGGGCTTTACCCAAGCTAGATTGATAGCTGTTGTTGTAAGCGAATTCGGCAAGTGGAAGGCACTTCTCCCAGTCCATTCCAAATGAGATAATAGAGGCTCGAAGCATGTCTTCTAGAATCTGGTTGACGCGTTCCACTTGACCACTCGACTGAGGGTGGAAGGCGGTGCTAAAGGAGAGACGGGTTCCCATAGCATTTTGGAAGCTTTCCCAAAATCGAGAGGTGAAAAGACTTCCTCGATCCGAGTTAATTTCCAAAGGAACACCATGGAGGGACACTATTCGGGAGATGTATAAGTCTGCCAGCTGGCTAGCGGTTATACTCTCACGAACAGGTAAGAAATGGGCTACTTTGGAAAGACGATCGACCACGACGAAAATAGCATTATTCCCTCTCTTGGTCCTGGGAAAACCGGTAATGAAATCCATGCCAATTTTATCCCATTTCCATTCAGGAATAGCTAAGGGTTGAAGGGTGCCAGCAGGCCGTTGATGTTCTGCTTTTACACGACGACAGACGTCGCAATTAGCAATATACTGAGCAATTTCTCTCTTCATCCTAGTCCACCAGAACCTCTGGCGTAGGTCCTGATACATCTTAGTACTACCGGGATGAATGGAGAGAGGAGATTCATGAGCTTCCTTAAGGATCAATCGCCTCAGGTTTCGCACTTTGGGAACCACTAGTCGATTCCCGAAGTATACAACCCCTTGATCATTAATGGAGAAGCAATTCGCTACTCCTTTCTGGATGTTTCTCTTGATGCGGGAAATTCCCGGATCTACCTTCTGTGCTTTGATAATCTGATCCGTATGGGTAGGTTTTGCCACCAAGGTGGAAAGAAAACCTTGAGGTACAATGTGAAGGTTAAGCTTCCGAAATTCCTCATGGAGAAGCGATTGACTTTGTTGTAACATCAGGTTGTTACAATAAGATTTACGACTTAGCGCATCAGCCATGACGTTGGCTTTCCCTGGGGTGTAAGTTATTCCTAAGTCGAAGTCTGTGATCAACTCAACCCAACGTCTTTGCCTGAGATTCAGATCCGGTTGGGTGAAAATGTACTTCAGACTTTGGTGATCAGTGAATATTTCGCAACGATTACCGAGGAGGTAATGTCGCCAGGTCTTAAGTGCATAGACTACGGCTGCAAGCTCTAGATCATGAGTAGGATAATTCTCCTCATGTGGGTGTAATTGCCGTGAAGCGTAGGCAATTACGTGTCGATCTTGCATGAGAATGCAACCTAGTCCTTGTCGCGAGGCGTCGCGGTAGATAACAAAGTCCTTGGAGAAGTCTGGCGATACCAGTACGGGAGCAGAGGTCAGGCGTCTTTTCAGTTCCTGAAAGCTGTGCTCACATTGTGGAGTCCACTCGAACTTCTTATCTTTCTTGAGGAGTTCGGTTAGAGGTTTAGCAACCTTGGAGAAGTTCTCGACAAAGCGACGACAATAGCTCGCTAAGCCCAGAAAACTCCGAACTTGCTTGACCGATTCAGGTGGAGTCCAATTAAGGACGGCTTGAACTCGCTCAGGGTTAACAGCAATACCTTTACCAGATATTACATGACCCAGATAGGTCACTTCTGACAACCAGAATTCACATTTAGAAAATTTGGCATAAAGGCGATGCTCTCGAAGTTTCTTCAACACTAGCCTTAGATGTTCGGCATGTTCTTCCTTGTTCTTGGAGTAGATGAGTATATCATCGAGGTAAACCACGACGAATTTATCCAAATACTCCATGAAAATTGAGTTCATTAACCGAGAGAAGGTGGCTGGAGCGTTGGTTAAGCCGAAGGACATGACGGTGTACTCGTATTGGCCATAACGAGTAACAAAGGCCGTTTTAGGAATGTCTCCGTTTCTGATTTTGATTTGATGGTAGCCCAACCTCAAATCCATCTTGGAGAAGACTGAGGATCCAGCGAGCTGATCATACAGGTCGTTGATCCTGGGAAGTGGATATTTGTTCTTGATTGTGACCAAATTGACAGGTCGGTAATCTACAACCATCCGGTCCGTACCATCCTTCTTCTTGACGAATAGGACGGGGCAAGCCCACGGAGATGAGCTAGGTCGGATGAAACCCTTTTTGAAGGACTCATCGAGTTGTTTCTTAAGCTCGGCTAGTTCTAGGGGTGCCATCTTATAAGGTCTTCTAGCAATCGGAACGGTTCCTGGAATGAGGTCTATTACAAACTCAACATCCCTGTCAGGTGGAACACCTGGCACTTCCTCTGGAAAGACATCCGGGAAGTCACGGACTACCGGAATGTCCTCAAGGTCTGGCAAAGGGCTGGTGTTAAGAGAATATAACTGTCGCTTGGCTAATGGGGTCAAGACATTGACTATCTTCCCCGAAGGATGGGTGAGTTGAACAGTCCTAGAGAAGCAATCAATTTTGGCTTGATGAGCTGACATCCAGTCCATACCCAAAATGATATTAATATCTGAAAATTTAAGGGCTATCAAAGATGCAAGGAAAACAAGTCTGTCGACTTGGATTTCATTTCCATAACTTACCCTAGAGGTCTGCCATCTAGACCCGGGAGTAGAAATTTCCATAGTGGATGGCATGTCACAGAATGCAACGTTATGCAAACGAGCATAATTTTCGGATATAAAAGAATGAGAGGCTCATGTATCGAAAAGAACACATGACGGGTGGCAATTAACAAGAAGCGTACCGAGAACGACGTTGGGATCCTCTTGAGCTTCTTCGGCCGAGATACAGTTGACATGGCCATGTGAAGCGGTGACCGGCTTGGCGTGGAACACTTTCCCTGTCGGCTTGCCACGGCCAACAGCTTTAGCAGACTGGTTGGGGTTGGTCTGGGGACACTCACGCATATAGTGGCCAGATTCCCCACACTTGAAACAAGTCACGGAACTGGTACGTGGAGGAGCATTGTTGGCTGGACCCCCATAGGGCTTGGCCGGTGCAGACTGTTGAACAGGGCGAGGCGCCTGGAAAGATGGCCTCGGTGTGAACCTGGGTGGCAGGGCGGTGTTGGGCACCCACACGCGGCACTTCTGAGGACCAGCACCGGATGAGGAGCCCATGTCACGGCCATGCTTGCGTGTTGCGTCATAGTCAGTCTGACCCGTTTCAGCACTGATGGCTTTGTTGACAAGTTTCTGAAAAGATGTGCACTCATGCAGACGGAGGTCACGACGAAGCTCAGGACTAAGGCCCTTACGGAACCTTGCCTGTTTCTTGGCGTCAGTAGAAACTTCCTCGGTTGCATATCGTGCGAGGTTACCAAACTCCCTGCTGTAAACATCCACAGAGAGTCGGCCTTGGGTGAAACTGCAAAATTCCTCACGTTTACGGTCCATGAGACCCTCCGAAATGTGATGTTCACGGAAAGCCTCACTGAACTCAGCCCAAGTAGTGACATGGCCCGCTGGGCGCATAGCTCCATAATTCTCCCACCATAGACTGGCGGGGCCTTCAAGATGATATGCAGCAAAGGTGACCTTGTCAGCCTCCGCTACCAGCGCGGAACGCAGTTTGTGAGAGATACTGCGAAGCCAGTCATCAGCGTCGAGAGGCTCGACGGAGTGGTGGAACGTGGGTGGATGTAATTTGATAAAATCACTGAGTGACACCACGTTAGTCCTCTGATGGTGTGATGTGTTCTGTTCAATACGCTCCAACAAGCGGTTGGTCTCCCGCTTGTTTCTCTCAGCTTCCATCATAACCTCGGCTAGGGAAGGAGGATGAGGCAGATTTGCATCCCTGACTTCACTGCCTCCGGCCTGCTCTTGAGGAGCAGGATTAGTGCGCGTGTTGACCATCCTAGGTAAACAAGACAATGATTTAGTCAGGATGATAAAATTCCGACATAGGATATAAAATGTAAGGAATAACTCGAAATGCAAGATGATCATCCGTATGACATGGTAGATACAGAAACTGCTTCTTTTATTCCATCGTCATACACACCATACAGGGTTTAGTACAAGACCAAACAAAGTACTATTACGGTGAAAAGAGGATTACATCTCATCGGAGGCATCCCAAGCTCCTATACATTATTTTTCTACACCTCCGGAAAGAGTACAAACTAGGTCATATCCCACGAGTCACGCGGGACGATAGACGACACAGCTAGTGCGAACTAGTGATACTACCACTAACTCAGACCGATCCGTAGTAGTCCTCGTAGAAGTCACCTCCATAGCCTGGAAGCTCAACATGATCATCCAGAAACAGACGATCTCGCGGAGCTTGTGGACCATAGGGGCTAGGATGAGGCCTTGGACCAACAGACGGTGGCCTGCGGGGACCGCGAGGTGGGGTGATGCCTCCTACATCACGCCAACCCATCACGTCTGGCAGAGCAGATCTCACAGGATAGAGATCGCGCATATCTGAAAATCCAGCTTGCACCGCCGGTGCGAACCGAGTCAAAGTGGCCCAGTGGTCAGCACGGGTATTGAAGAGCTCTAACCTCAAGGCCCGATTTTCACGGTCCTTATCCTCGAGCATCTCCGTAGTGGTGCGAGTCCGTGAATCCTCCTGAGTGGGGTCAGCATAGATAGCCTGGAGATACCCTTGTGCTCCCGGAAGTGATCCTGGCATATACCGGAAATCAGAGTCCCGAAATAGACCAGATCTGACTCGCATAATGGTCATCATAGAGTAGGCGGCGTCCTGCACAGCCATCTCAATAGTAACCCCGAGTCCATAGGAGCAGTGAAGGGGCTCGGTGGATCCAGGATAAGATGGAAATATCCTGATAGTGCAGAGATACTGGCTTTGATTAAAGTCCCGAAATTGCTCTTCGACCGTGTACTCAGGATACCAGCGGTATCCAGCCTCAGTCATTACCCTGACCAACTTGGCAGTATGGCCGGGTACATCTAGGCATCGAGTCAGGCGAACCACTTGATTGAGGTCGCGAGTGGCCATCTGAAAGCACAATCATAATGCAAAGGCATTAGAATTTCTAGCAAAATTTCGGCAGCATAACAGCTGTAAATGCTCAAGAAGGATTTTGAGACATTTGACAAAGGATTTCATACACACTCAACATCATCATATCAAAGTTCTGAGACCATCCTAGCAACATAATGTGGTAAAAGAACTGAACTAGGCTTGTATCCATCAAAGCTATAAGGTACTACTGATTAGTAACACGTGATCCTGATAGAGAGAATAGATCCTAATTCCTTAACCCCCGGTGGAAGAATGGACTGACTCAGATCAGAATGTCATTAGATAAGGAGTAAAAAGAGCCTTACGTTCCAACCCACAAACAATTCCCCTACATATAACTAAAGAATTTTTAGACTCAACATCGACCAGTTTGGCTTGGAGAACCTACAGGCAGTCCGGCTCTGATGCCAACGCTGTCAGGACCCCGACTCGATGTCACATCGATCTAGCTGGTAACACCTCATATCACTTTGCGGCCTCACGCACGGTATCCCCACGGGTGTCGCCTTACCTTTGCCCGGGACCGTTTGCGCCTTTTGGCTCACGTATATGATAGTGTCGCTAGCATCCATATGATAAGGAGCCCGGGCTGACATGACTAGTCGTAAACCCAAAGTGGCACAGACTTACAGGGACAGGCATCCATGACCTAGCTTTGAACGTGTCGGTCATCAGCAAGTGGGTCCGGGCTGTAGCACTGGGCTAGCAGGACTCCGGTAAACCGGGCTGTAGCGGGCTAACAGGACTCCGGTACTCAAAGCGTGACATTTCCCCGAAGGGACAGACACAGGAACGAAGAAGGACACATGCCGGCCAGCCTAAGTGTTCCAGAGCAGTAGCAAGCTACCATGGCTCAGTGGTAACACTAGGAGACATTTCCCGGTAAGAGAGGCTACTAAAGATAAACAACTAGGTAGTCAGATCCCACACATACCAAGCATTTCAATCATACACACAATATGCTCGATATGTGCAAATACAACGAAGCATCACAACATGACTCTACGACACAAGTACTTTATTTAAGGCTCAGGGAGCCATACATAACATACACAAAGGTACGGGTCTCACGACCCAACATACAAGTCATACAGTCATACAAACCAGCAGCGGAAGTACATTGTCTGAGTACAGACAACTAGTAAAATAAAAGAGGCTTGGAAAGCCTAGCTATACCACGTGGACCTTCACAAGCTCAGGGTCACCACCTGGGTCTTTAGCCTACTCGTTGATGTCAATGTCTACATAGAACCCATCAGAAGGGGTTGCAGCGTCTTCTGTAAAATGTAAATTATAGCAACATGAGTACAAAGGTACTCAGCAAGACTTACATCAGATCCTACATACATGCATATTATCAAGAAGGGTTGGTGGAGTTATTGCAGCAAGCCAGCTTTGACTCTTGGCTAGACTATCCTACGATACTTCAACTTGAAATGGTTTTGCGCACACGAGTCCACTACTCACCAATTCAATACACTACCGAGGATCCGCCTCCGTCTTCCTACGGAAGAGCCATCCTCGGCACTCACACTTATCTTGAGGCTTTTAGTAGTTTCCATTTACTTGTCTATGAACTGTATAGGCAACCAAGTAGTCCTTTACCGCGGACGCGGCTATTCGAATAGATCATGATAACCCTGCAGGGGTGTACTTCTTCATACATGCTCTCACCACTTACCGTCGTCTACACGACATGTACTCGGCAACCTTCAAGCGGAAGCCCAACGTGGGTGTCGGCCACGACCAACCTAATCACCTAAGCCTCCAGTCTAGGTTTATCGCCTATTCAGGTTCCATCCGCAGGGAGTCCGGCCGAGGTTTCCCATACGGCCCCGAACGATGTGAATAGGGTTCCCGAGATACCTAACGGGTATTCGGTACACCCGGCCACGTACCTACCGCATCACAGCCCACCCCTACGGTCAGCGCTGTCCACGGCCTCCAGTAGGCTACAAACACCAGAAACTACTTGCAACTCCTGGACGGAGAACTAGGGTGAATAAGAAGCCGAGAGGGTCCATTGGTTTCGGGCCCAATGCATGGTAGTAGCTGATTCTTAAATCACACATACAGATCTCAGTGCTTAAGGTCGGCTTCAATGAAACAACCCACCATGTACTCCTACATGGCCTCTCATCGATACCTTTACCAAATCGTGTTCACCACACCACTCTTATTACCGACATAATCATTTCACTCTAGCCCATCACCCAGATGAACCAGACCTGATGCGACTCTAAGCATAGCAGGCATAGCAAGGTAGGAACAACACATACATATGGCTCAATCAACTCCTACACATGCTAGTGGGTTTCATCTAGTTACTGTGGCAATGACAGGTCATGCAGAGGAAATGGGTTTCAACTACCGTAGCACACAGCAGTTTGAAACACGTTGTCTTAATGCAGTAAAAGAGAGCAGGAGCGAGAACATGGGATTGTATCGATATGATCAAATGGTTGGTTGCTTGCATGATGGTTCGATGCACTGATACGGTTCTTCGTTAGGGTAATCACGGTACTCCTCGGAGGCAGAACCTGTCGCAAAGGACACCGATACACAACCATCACCAAACAATGTGCAACAATATGATGCATGCATGAAACATGGCAATATGAGTGTGTTGGGCTAATGCAACTAAAACCAGAAGGGTTTGAACAAATTTGAATCAAAGATTCAAATTTCAAACTCAAACATGGCCTTTTAAAGTGCTTTTCCTTATTCTGCTTAAAACATCAATTTAACTTGTTTGATCATGCATGAAAATAGTACAGATGGATAGATTGGATTTTTCTGATCATTTTTCATATATAATTTGTCTGATTTGGAGTTACAGAATAAAAGTTATGAATTTTTGAAGTTTAAATAATATTCTGGAATTTCCTAATTTAAATTAAATCCAGAAATATAAATATTGCGCCAGCATGACGTCAGTGGTCAACTGCGGCTGGCTGGGGTCAAACCTGACGTGTGGGGGCCACACGTCAGTGACAGGGGGGTTTAACAGGGTTAAATTAATCCTAATTAGGAATTAGTGGCGCTGGGGCCCACTGGTCAGTGTCAGAGGGGGTAGTTAGTTTAACTAATTCGGTTAGTGCTAATCCTAATTAGCTAACAGGGCTGGGCCCACCTGTCAGGGACACAGGGGGGTCCTGCCGTGGTCAAGGTGGGTCAAACCCACCGGCGACATGACGCCGGCGAGGCCCGAGACGGCGGCGCGACACGGAAACGCGCTACAGGGCACGGGCGAGGCCGTGCTTGGGCTCGTTGGAGAGCCCTTGCTCCAGCGCGTCGAACGGTGGTGGTGGCCGTGCCTGAGGTGGCCGATACCGACGACGGCGAGCTCGTGAGCGGCGGCCGGAGTTCGGCCAATGGCGGGTTAGGCGATGCAGGGCGCTAGGGGAGGCGTTGGTGCGTGCTACGTGCTCCTGGTGAGGTGTGGAGCACGATGGTGTGCTCGGCTTCGAGCTACAACGGCTCCAGCCACGGCGGCGACGAGGCACGGCGGCGGCGAGCTTCGGAGCTCAAGGGGGCGGCAACTACAGGAAGCTAGGGACGACGGGGCAAGGGGGAATCGGGTCAGTGGCTCACCGCGGAGCTGCAGGGATGGTTAGCGGGCTCGGGGACGTCCGGTAGCTCTCGATTCGACGGCGACGATCTCCGGTGGCCGAGGAGGGGAACGGCGACGTGGGCGGCGATGCAGGGCTTCCCGAGGGGCTTGGCTTGGTGGGGAAGAAGAGGGGGTCGCGGCGGAGCTCCTGAGCTCAGCGGAGGGGCGAGGGGTGGCCGGTGACGGCTGCTATGGCGAACGGCGGCGATGGTGGTGTTCGGCCGTGAGAGAGAGAGCGAGGGAGAGGAGGGGAAGAACCGAGGGAGAGTGAGAGAGAGCAGGGGGGAGGGCGTGGCGTCGTCCGGGGCATCGAGACGAGGAGGGGAGGGGCAGGCAGGCAGGCGAGCAGGTGGCGTGGCGCGGTGGCGCGCGCGCGCGCCGGCCACACTCCCCTCCCTCTGTCGAGGACGAAGACGACAGAGGAGGGAGGCGGGCTGGGCCGCCTGCTGGCTGGGCCGGCCAGCTGGCTGGGCTGCACAGGGAGGAGCCCAGGTAAGGTTCTCCCTTTTATTTATTTCTGTTTTCTAATTTCTGACATTTGTTTTGATTTAAATATAATATTAAATCATTTATTTACCTTATGCCAATTTTTGCAGAAGCTAGATATATTATTCCAGAGCTCCTTTATAATTGGCATAATATTTGGACATATATTAATATATATAACTAATATATTTCCAATGCAAATATTTATGCATTAATTCCAAATGCCCCAAATAAATACCTATGAGCTCTTAAAAATATTGGTTTGATTTTTATCTCTGTCCAATATTTTCAGAGAGCAACATGAGCATTTTCTTGGACCTTTTTGGAGAAATTTTTATTTGGATCATTTTCAAAAATGATTCTGAGGGTTTCACAAATCCCCATTTCAAATTAAATGGAAATTTTAAACATGATGCACACACTCTGATGCATGACTAGCTAGGGTGTGACATCGAGGACGATAACTATACGCCTCCCTCCGAAGACGAGGCAAGCCTCGACGACGATGAATTCGTCGTGCCAGAGGATCCCGTCGAGCAAGAGCGTTTTCAACGCAGGCTTATGGCCACGGCAAGAAGCCTCAAGAAAAAACAGCAATAGCTTAGAGCTGATCAAGATTTGCTAGTCGATAGATGGACTGAAGTCCTTGCGGCCGAAGAGCATAAACTCGAACGCCCCTCCAAGAGCTACCCAAAGCGCAGGTTGCTACCCCGATTAGAGGAGGAAGCACTTAAACCTACATCACCAGCACTTGATACGGCCGACCGGCCACCTCGTGTCCATGACAGAGAGGCCTCTCGGCCCTCCACTCAAGCCGCACCCCATACCAAGGCACGGGAAAATGCGCCAGACCTGCGAGATATGTTGGAGGACAAGGCAAGGCAAACAAGATCGATCTATGGATCGCGTGGGCACCCCATGACTCGAGATGGTAACCGTCACGCCGGACACAAATCCGGTAGGGCCGAACACAGTAGACAAAGCTCATTGGAGCTACGTCGTGATATAGCCCAGTACAGAGGCGCCGCACACCCACTATGCTTCACAGACGAAGTAATGGATCATCAAATCCCCGAGGGTTTCAAACCCATAAACATCGAATCATATGATGGCACAACAGATCCTGCGGTATGGATCGAGGATTATCTCCTTCATATCCACATGGCCCGCTGCGATGATCTCCACGCCATCAAATACCTCCCACTCAAGCTTAAAGGACCAATTCGGCATTGGCTTAACAGCGTGCCAGTAGGATCAATCGGTTGTTGGGAGGACCTGGAAGCCGCATTCCTCGACAATTTCCAGGGCACTTATGTGCGACCACCAGACGCCGATGACCTAAGCCACGTAATTCAGCAGCCAGAGAAATCGCCCAGGCAATTCTAGACACGGTTCCTAACAAAGAAAAATCAAATAGTCGACTGTCCGGCACCTTGGACAGGAAAAGCCAAAATCTATGGCGGCACTCACGACACTCATGACCCGCTTTTGCGCGGGAGAAGACAGCTGCCTTGCTCATAGCAACAATATGACCAATAACCCTGGTAATTTGGATACCAGGGACAGTAGTGGCAGGTCGCGTCGCAACAAGCAGAAGCGCCGCACTAACGGCGACAATGCTGAGGATACGGTAGTTAATGCCGGATTCAGAGGCTATAAATCCGGTCAGCGGAAAAAGCCATTCAAAAGAAATCCTAGGGGCCCGTCCAGTTTGGACCGAATACTCGACCGCTTGTGCCAGATAAATGGCACCCCCGAAAAGCCGGCCAATCACACCAACAGGGATTGTTGGGTGTTCAAGCAGGCAGGCAAGTTAAATGCCGAAAATACAGATAAGGGGCCGCATAGTGATGACAACGAGGAGCCCCGGCCGCCGAACAATAGTGGACAGAAGGGTTTTCCCCCACAAGTGTGGACGGTGAACATGATATATGCAACCCACATCCCCAAGAGGGAGCGGAAGCGCATGTTAAGGGACGTATACGCGATAGAGCCAGTCGCCCCAAAGTTCAACCCATGGTCCTCCTGCCCGATCACCTTTGATCCAAGGGATCATCCCACTAGCACCCGTCATGGCGGATTCGCCGCATTGGTTCTAGACCCAATTATTGACGGATTTCATCTCACTAGAGTCCTTATGGACGGCGGCAGTAGGCTGAACCTGCTTTACCAGGATACAGTGCGGAAAATGGGCATAGATCCCTCGAGGATTAAGCCCACCAAAACGACCTTTAAAGGCGTAATACCAGGTGTAGAGGCCAACTGTACAGGCTCAGTCACACTTGAAGTGGTCTTCGGATCTCCGGATAATGCCGAAGAGAGGAGCTAATCTTCGACATAGTCCCATTATGCAGTGGCTATCACGCACTGCTCGGGAGAACCGCATTTGCCAAGTTCAATGTGGTACCGCACTACGCATACCTTAAGCTCAAGATGCCAGGCCCTCGAGGAGTAATTACGGTCAATGGAAACACCGAACGCTCTCCCCGAACGGAGGAGCACACGGCGGCCCTTGCTGCGGAAGTACAAAGCAGCCCCTCCAGGCAGTTCTCCAGTCCGGCCATTAAATGTCCGGACACCGTCAAGCGCGCCCGAAGTAACCTACAACAAGACCGCCTGGCACGTTCCAAGCAAGCGTCAATGCGGCCCCAACCCCAGCCCTCGCAAAAATACGACACCAGTACTTCGTGTACATAACTACGCTCTAGAAATACCATGGGTGCAGGGGGAGGGGCACCATCACGGCACGCCCGAAACACGGCTTAAACCGCACCAGGGGCTGCCGATTTTTTAATTTTCTCTTACTTTCAGGACTCTGCTCTTCTGAAGGCCTGTTCGGCAGTTCAATTGCCGCACAAACGATGCAAGAACGAGGGAAGCGGACAAGCCATGCCGCATTACGGAACTCCCAGGTGGTCTCTATCACGAGCAGTATACCTGTTTCGCTTACCATTCCGCAGCCTGCCCCTGGAACGGACATGTTAAATAGTCCAACCGGATCATTTTCAAAAATGATTCTGAGGGTTTCACAAATCCCCATTTCAAATTAAATGGAAATTTTAAACATGATGCACACACTCTGATGCATGACTAGCTAGGGTGTGACATCGAGGACGATAACTATACGCCTCCCTCCGAAGACGAGGCAAGCCTCGACGACGATGAATTCGTCGTGCCAGAGGATCCCGTCGAGCAAGAGCGTTTTCAACGCAGGCTTATGGCCACGGCAAGAAGCCTCAAGAAAAAACAGCAATAGCTTAGAGCTGATCAAGATTTGCTAGTCGATAGATGGACTGAAGTCCTTGCGGCCGAAGAGCATAAACTCGAACGCCCCTCCAAGAGCTACCCAAAGCGCAGGTTGCTACCCCGATTAGAGGAGGAAGCACTTAAACCTACATCACCAGCACTTGATACGGCCGACCGGCCACCTCGTGTCCATGACAGAGAGGCCTCTCGGCCCTCCACTCAAGCCGCACCCCATACCAAGGCACGGGAAAATGCGCCAGACCTGCGAGATATGTTGGAGGACAAGGCAAGGCAAACAAGATCGATCTATGGATCGCGTGGGCACCCCATGACTCGAGATGGTAACCGTCACGCCGGACACAAATCCAGTAGGGCCGAACACAGTAGACAAAGCTCATTGGAGCTACGTCGTGATATAGCCCAGTACAGAGGCGCCGCACACCCACTATGCTTCACAGACGAAGTAATGGATCATCAAATCCCGAGGGTTTCAAACCCATAAACATCGAATCATATGATGGCACAACAGATCCTGCGGTATGGATCGAGGATTATCTCCTTCATATCCACATGGCCCGCTGCGATGATCTCCACGCCATCAAATACCTCCCACTCAAGCTTAAAGGACCAATTCGGCATTGGCTTAACAGCGTGCCAGTAGGATCAATCGGTTGTTGGGAGGACCTGGAAGCCGCATTCCTCGACAATTTCCAGGGCACTTATGTGCGACCACCAGACGCCGATGACCTAAGCCACGTAATTCAGCAGCCAGAGAAATCGCCCAGGCAATTCTAGACACGGTTCCTAACAAAGAAAAATCAAATAGTCGACTGTCCGGCACCTTGGACAGGAAAAGCCAAAATCTATGGCGGCACTCACGACACTCATGACCCGCTTTTGCGCGGGAGAAGACAGCTGCCTTGCTCATAGCAACAATATGACCAATAACCCTGGTAATTTGGATACCAGGGACAGTAGTGGCAGGTCGCGTCGCAACAAGCAGAAGCGCCGCACTAACGGCGACAATGCTGAGGATACGGTAGTTAATGCCGGATTCAGAGGCTATAAATCCGGTCAGCGGAAAAAGCCATTCAAAAGAAATCCTAGGGGCCCGTCCAGTTTGGACCGAATACTCGACCGCTTGTGCCAGATAAATGGCACCCCCGAAAAGCCGGCCAATCACACCAACAGGGATTGTTGGGTGTTCAAGCAGGCAGGCAAGTTAAATGCCGAAAATACAGATAAGGGGCCGCATAGTGATGACAACGAGGAGCCCCGGCCGCCGAACAATAGTGGACAGAAGGGTTTTCCCCCACAAGTGTGGACGGTGAACATGATATATGCAACCCACATCCCCAAGAGGGAGCGGAAGCGCATGTTAAGGGACGTATACGCGATAGAGCCAGTCGCCCCAAAGTTCAACCCATGGTCCTCCTGCCCGATCACCTTTGATCCAAGGGATCATCCCACTAGCACCCGTCATGGCGGATTCGCCGCATTGGTTCTAGACCCAATTATTGACGGATTTCATCTCACTAGAGTCCTTATGGACGGCGGCAGTAGGCTGAACCTGCTTTACCAGGATACAGTGCG
The DNA here is from genome assembly GCF_018294505.1 of Triticum aestivum. Classification (NCBI taxonomy): domain Eukaryota; kingdom Viridiplantae; phylum Streptophyta; class Magnoliopsida; order Poales; family Poaceae; genus Triticum; species Triticum aestivum. The sequence goes on from NC_057794.1 coordinate 29,842,301, forward strand.
GAAAATGGGCATAGATCCCTCGAGGATTAAGCCCACCAAAACGACCTTTAAAGGCGTAATACCAGGTGTAGAGGCCAACTGTACAGGCTCAGTCACACTTGAAGTGGTCTTCGGATCTCCGGATAATGCCGAAGAGAGGAGCTAATCTTCGACATAGTCCCATTATGCAGTGGCTATCACGCACTGCTCGGGAGAACCGCATTTGCCAAGTTCAATGTGGTACCGCACTACGCATACCTTAAGCTCAAGATGCCAGGCCCTCGAGGAGTAATTACGGTCAATGGAAACACCGAACGCTCTCCCCGAACGGAGGAGCACACGGCGGCCCTTGCTGCGGAAGTACAAAGCAGCCCCTCCAGGCAGTTCTCCAGTCCGGCCATTAAATGTCCGGACACCGTCAAGCGCGCCCGAAGTAACCTACAACAAGACCGCCTGGCACGTTCCAAGCAAGCGTCAATGCGGCCCCAACCCCAGCCCTCGCAAAAATACGACACCAGTACTTCGTGTACATAACTACGCTCTAGAAATACCATGGGTGCAGGGGGAGGGGCACCATCACGGCACGCCCGAAACACGGCTTAAACCGCACCAGGGGCTGCCGATTTTTTAATTTTCTCTTACTTTCAGGACTCTGCTCTTCTGAAGGCCTGTTCGGCAGTTCAATTGCCGCACAAACGATGCAAGAACGAGGGAAGCAGACAAGCCATGCCGCATTACGGAACTCCCAGGTGGTCTCTATCACGAGCAGTATACCTGTTTCGCTTACCATTCCGCAGCCTGCCCCTGGAACGGACATGTTAAATAGTCCAACCTTTTGCTTATCGCATTATTTGTATCGTTCTTCTTTGATCGCAGCCCTTTTTAATAAACAATGCATAGCTTCTGTCTATTTTTGCATTACTCTTTTTCTTTACAAATATATGTTCCTTAACGACATGTTGCACCCGTACACTTTGGTACGGCCAAAATACGCCAGGGGCTTTTGTACCCCTCAATATGTTGAGAGAAGTTCGAACACTTTAACAAAGTGCGGCACCCCGAACTTATAGCATTATATGCATCGGCTCCGAATCATGTCTTGGGTCAATAGTTGGGTTTGCCCGGCTCCTATGTTTTTCTGCCTTACGTTCCGCTATATCGGCTAAGGTAGCACTAGGAGAACTACTGCGATTGTGCCCCAGTTGAGCTGGGTCGAGCACCTCAGTAGAGAAAGCTAAAACTGACTATCATGATGAAGCGAGAGCTAGTCGCTGTTCGAGAGGTTCTTCGAGTCCTTAAAGACTTATGCCGCTTAGAGCGAGGAGTCGGCTCTGTCCGGCCAAGGCGTGGATAGCGCCCCGAACTCGGTCTTCCGAATACCAGGGGTTCGCCGAAATTTAAAATTATAGAATTCTATGGCTAAGTGAGAGTGTTCAAGCATTATAGTCTGATTGCCTTGTTCGTTGTGCTGAGCGCCTCCCTCGAAGGACCCAAACATGGGAAAAAGAGCGCTCAGGTTTATCCCCGAACACCCCAGCACTAGCGGCACGGGGGCAGAAGCCGATGACTCGCCATCTCTCAGAACTGATAAACAGCCACACAGAAGGTAATATTTTAAATTCCAAAAGCATTGCTTAGCGCATATGAACAAGTTTTCAGCGCACAGGACAAAACAAGTGAGTTTTACTCAAAAATTACATCCCTGGAACACTCATCCGCCATAAGGCAGGCACCCTTCAGAACATCCTTATAATAATTCTCGGGCTTGCGATGCTCCTTCCCCGGCGGTGGCCCGTCCTTGACAAGCTTCTCAGCATCTAGCTTGCCCCAGTGCACCTTAGCACGGGCAAGGGCCCTACGGGCACCTTCAATGCAGACGGAGCGCTTGATGACTTCGAGCCTTGGACAGGCCCCCACCAGCCGCTGCACCAGCCCAAAATAGCTCCCAGGCAGAGCCTCCCCATGCCACAGCCGAACTATGAGGCCCTTCATGGCCTGTTCGGCCGCCTTGTGAAGCTCGACCAGTTGCTTCAGCTGGTCGCTCAGGGGAACGGGGTGTCCGGCCTCAGCATACTGATACCATAACACCTTCTCTATCGAGCTGCCCTCCTCGGCTCGATAGAATGCGGCGGCATCGGACACGCTACGGGGAAGATCTGCGAATGCTCCTGGAGAGCTCCGGATTCGGGTAAGTAACAAGTAACTCACGTTTATGTGTTTGCTTTGCATAAAGAATGCCTTACCCGTCGCTATCTTTTTCAATAGCCACCGCGAGCTCGGACGCTCGCGTCTTTGAGTCAAGCACCAAACTCTCATGTTTTTCCCTGAGAGCTTGGAGCTCTTGCCGCACCATGCCAAACTCGGCCTCATACTTCTCCCGTTCGGTGCGCTCCGTGGCCGCCCTCTTCTTGGCCTCGAGCAGCGCTTGCTTAAGGGTCGCTACCTCAGACGTGGCCCCTACAATAGCCATGATAATCCTGTCATTTTTTGCAATTGCACCTTTTTACATATATATATATATATATATATATATATATATATATATATAAACAAGGTATTTCTTACCTTCCTTGTCCTCGAGCTGCTTCTTGGCACGCCCGAGCTCTTGCTCGGACTGCTCGAGGTTCTGCTTTAGCGTGTCCACTTCCGCAGTTAGTGCGGCGGACGCCAGCAGAGAAGCCTGCATACGCGTATTGAGTCCTTTTTGTTAGACTCCTGTGAATTTTATTTGATCCTCTATTCGGATTTTCTTCCCGAACGCCAAACAGAGCATCAGGGGCTACTGTCTATGCGGTAATATTATTTACACATTCTTTACTTACCTCAAAGCCTGTTAAAAGGCTAGTACAAGCTTCAGTCAGTCCGCTCTTGGCGGACTGAACCTTCTGGACCACCGCACTCATAATGGTGCGGTGCTCCTCGTTGATGGAGGCGCCTTCGAGCACCTCCAACAGATTGTGCGGCGCCTCCGGTTGGACGGCGGTCACCGGCACGATGGGCTCGCTCCTCTTGGAAGGAGGTCGCCCGCCGGACTATGGAACCTTTGAAGGTTCCAGAGCGGTGTCCGGCCTAGAGCTGTACTTGGAGCCCTGGGGGGTTCTATCCCCTTCACTCCTGGGGTCCGGGAGGTCGCCTTGCAGCGCCTCCAGGACCACCTCCTCCTGGCTTGGAACCTGTTGGGACAACACTTCGGTGTCATCCATAGGGCGGGGGGAGGAAGCCGTCGGAAGCGAATTCACATCCGACGAGTCCAGTGAACCGCTCGACGACGCGTCAAGCCGGTCTTTGGGTGGGCTGCATAAACATATTCGACATAAGGGAAAGCTGTGCGATAAAGGAATACTATGAATTACTCTGGTATCCGGATACTTACGATTTAGTCAGGGGCTTGGCCCTGAGCGGCCACTCCTCTCCGCCGTCGTCGGCGTCGGTGGAGTAGTCCGGAGGAAGGGTTTTCCCCTTCTTGGACCCTTCGGCCTCCGCAGTTGGGGCGGCCTTCCTTTTCTTCCCTTCCCCCGCTGGAGGGGGAGGGGTCTCTTCTTCCTCCTCCTCGTCTTCACGGGAGGAGTGCGTCTTGGAGTCGTCGGATGAGGGATCCGACACCTCCAGGCGCCGGGCACTCTTTCGAGTCCCCGTGGCCTTCTTCTTGGCCTTCTTCTCCGACACCACATGGGGTGCCGGAACCAGCAGCTTCACCAAACGAGCGTCCGCTGGGCCTTCGGGCAAAGGAGCCGGACAGTTGATCTGTCCGGACATCTCCTGCCAATCCTGTCAAAGGTAAGGGAGGTTAGATCCCGCATGGAGTCAAACTATGAAAAATTGATACCCTGTAAAAGGTAAAAACAGCTTACCGCATGAGCGTGACGATGCGTACTGAATCTGCGATCCTCGGTAGCGGATGTGGAGGCCTCGACGCCCTTGAAAAGCACCTTCCAGGCATCTTCGTACGTCATGTCGAAGAGCCTGCTCAGAGTTCGGTGCCGTGCCGGGTCGAACTCCCACAGGTTGAAAGCCCGTTGTTGACACGGGAGGATCCGGCGGATGAACATAACCTGGACTACGTTGACAAGTTTGAGCTTCTTGTCCACCAGGGTTTGGACGCATGTTTAGAGTCCGGTCAGCTCTCCTTTTTTACTGCACGACAGGCCCGTCTCCTTCCAGGAGGTGAGCCACGTCGGGGGTCCGGATCGGAACTCGGGGGCTGCGACCCATTCAGGGTCGCGCGGCTCGGTGATATAAAACCACCCCGATTGCCACCCCTTCAGGGTCTCCACAAAGGAGCCCTCGAGCCATAAGACATAGGGCATCTTGCCCACCATGGCGCCTCTGCACTCCGCCTGGTTGCCGCGCACCACCTTCGGCTTGACATTGAAAGTCTTGAGCCATAGGCCGGAATGGGGGCGGATGCGGAGGAAAGCCTCGCACATGACGATAAATGCCGAGATGTTGAGGACAAAGTTCGGGGCCAGATCGTGGAAATCCAGGCCATAGTAGAATATGAGCCCCCGGACAAATGGGTGGAGAGGGAAGCCCAGTCCGCGAAGGAAATGGGGGAGGAACACCACCCTCTCATGGGGCCTAGGGGTGGGGATGAGCTGCCCCTCTTTAGGAAGCCGGTGCGCAATGTCGTTAGACAAGTATCCGGCCTTCCTTAGTCTTTTGATGTGTCCCTCCGTAATGGAGGAGACCATCCACTTGCCTCCCGCTCCGGACATGGCTGGAGAAGGTTGAGGTGGGGAGTGCGTACTTGGGCACTGGAGCTCGGGTGCGCAACAATGGATAGGCAAAGGAGGAAGAAGGCGTAGGTGAAAATGTGGATCCTTATCCCCTTATATGGGTGGACGCAACTATGTGTCCTCACCAGCCTGGTAAAACTCGCTTATCCCCAAGCGCCGTAATCAATGGCGCGGTTGGGTTACCCACGCCCGTATTGATGAGAATCCCGGAATAAGGGGACACGATCTCTGCTTCGACAAGACGTGCCAAGGAAACCGCCTCGCATGACGCGCTGAGGTGGGATAATAAAACGATTCGAATAAAGGCTTGGTCGTGGTGTGTCACACTATGGAATACGTCAGCAGATTAGATTCGTGAAAATATTATTCTCTCTATGGCGGTATGTGGAAACTTATTTTGCAGAGCCGTACACTATCTTTGTGTTCAAAATCTTCTATGAAGTACTTGGAGGAGGAACCCACCTTGCAATGTCGAAGACAAACTGCGCGCCGGACTCGTCGTCATTGAAGCCTGGTTCAGGGGCTACTGAGGGAGTCCTGGATTAGGGGGTGTCCGGATGGCCGGACTATACCTTCAGCCGGACTCCTGGACTACGAAGATACAAGATTGAAGACTTCGTCCCTTGTCCGGAAGGGACTTTCCTTGGCGTGGAAGGCAAGCTTGGCGATACGGATATATAGATCTCCTACCATTGTAACTGACTTTGTGTAACCCTAACCCTCTCCGGTGTCTATATAAACCGGAGGGTTTTAGTCCGTAGGACAACATACAAAAAAATAATCATACCATAGGCTAGCTTCTAGGGTTTAGCCTCTCCAATATCGTGGTAGATCTACTCTTGTACTACCCATATCATCAATATTAATCAAGCAGGACATAGGGTTTTACCTCCATCAAGAGGGCCCGAACCTGGGTAAAACTTCGTGTCCCTAGCCTCCTGTTACCATCCGGCCTAGACGCACAGTTCGGGACCCCCTACCCGAGATCCGCCGGTTTTGACACCGACAATGTCCTCAAAAAGCATATTCTGAACCGAAACCCTAGGAAAGAGGGTCTTGGGTTTGAAAGGAAAATGAATGTTGATGGCTCTTACTGGAAACCTGAGCAGTACCCCAAAACCACATGGGTTGCTGCAAAGGGACCTTCAGTGGATCCATCCACCCTATCTGGCTTCACTGGTGCTAATCCCATTGTTATTGATGAATCCTTTGATGCACACTATAAACTATTTAAGAACCAGAATGGTGAAGTGTTTGCCAGGTATATTGGTACTAACTGCAGGAATGGGCCACCTATGAAGAAGGTCTGGGTGCCAAAAAGGTGTTTGGAGAATCTTCCTGTGAATGTCGTCATGACACCACAAGTGAAGAAGAAAAACCCCAGACCACAGGCTTCATACGGTCCAAAGGCTTCATACAGACAGAGGACTCACCTGAGTCGCACTAACGCAAATGTTTTGCAGGGAAGCCATACTCAGGCCTATGAATATGAGCCCGGCTCATCAAACCGCCATGTTCATAAGACCAAGAACTATTCTGCTTATTCTTATGAGTACTATTGTCCACCTACAAGACTTTTTGCTAGGGCTCCAAAGCCAAAGTTCTCATATGCTGCACTTAGACTCATTGCTTCGAAGCCACCCTTGAAGATGTGGGTGGCTAAGAAAGCTTAACTCTCTTTTGCAGGGAAAGGTCTCCAGCCGAAAACCAAAACCGTCTGAAGCTATCACTGGGGACCTTAAACATCTTGTAGGGCGCAAGATCAAATGCCCAAATGGTCTTATTATGTATTTTGTTCCTGAGTCGCTTGCTACTTGCCCTATCAGTCCTAATCTTGATCTAAGCTTTCATAATCCACTGGCTCGTCAAATGTTTTTGCTTCACAATTCTCTTCGTGAAGCCTATCCCCCTAACTGCACTGTAGGGTACGACACCAGCTGCTTTAGAATGGATTATTGATAGTGGGTGTACCAATCACATGACTGGAAAGCGAAGCCTTCTTATGGACTCAACCTTACGTCCATCTGACAAAAGTCACATCACATTTGGTGACACTGGTAAAAGTAAGGTATTGGGTCTAGGTAGAGTTGCAATCTCAAAGGATCAACACATGGATAAAGTCATGCTTGTTGAATCCCTTGTTTCAACTTAATGTCTATCTCAATGCTTTGCGACTTAAACATGATTGTGATGTTTGGAAAATATCGTTGCCTTGTTCTAATGGAATCTGACAAGTCTCTAGTGTTTGAAGGGTATCAGAAAGATGATTTGTATGTGGTAGATTTCTCAGTAGGACGACAACTTCCCGTATGTCTTCTAGAAAAAGCTTCAGAATGCTGGCTCTGGCATCGGAGGCTGGGGCATGCTGGCATGAGGAACTTGCACACTCTTGCAAGAAAGAAGCATGTCATAGGCATCGAGGGCGTCAAGTTCAAGAAGGATCACTTATGCGGTGCCTGTGAAGCAGGAAAGATGAAGAGGGCCAAGCATCCCTCGAAGACAATCATGACAACAACTCAACCCTTCGAACTGCTCCACATGGACCTTTGTCATTGTTGATGATTATTCAAGATATACTTGGGTGCATATAATCCTCTACAAGACTGAAGTGCAGGATGTCTTCAGATGCTTCGCCAATCGAGCCATGAACAACTATGGCGTCAAGATAAAGCACATCAGAAGTGACAATGGCACTGAATTCAAGAACACTGGCCTAGATACATATCTTGATACTTTGGGCATCACACATGAATTCTCAGCTCCATACACACCGGAGCAGAATGGCGTCGTGGAATGCAAGAACAGAACACTTATTGAGACGGCCCGGACGATGCTTGATGAATACAAGACTCCAAGAAAGTTCTGGCCTGAAGCGATTGATACTGCCTGCCATATCATCAACCGTGTTTATCTTCACAAGCTTCTGAACAAGACATCCTATGAGCTTCTTACTAGCAAGAAGCCAAATGTCAGTTACTTCAGAGTATTTGGCGCCAGGTGCTGGATCAAGGATCCACATCACACTTCAAAATTTGCACGGAAAGTACATGAAGGTTTTATGCTTGGATATGGAAAGGATTCACACTCCTACAGAGTCTTCAACCTCTTTCACTATAAAGTGGTTGAAACTGTGGATGTGCGGTTCGATGAGACTAACGGCTCGCAAAGAGAGCACCTGCCAAATGTGCTAGATGAAGTTCCATCCAATGAATCAATCAAACTTATGGGAACTGGAGAAATCATACCATCTGAAGCTCAGCCTGAAGAGGAACTTATCATCTCCGCACCTGATCAACCTGGAGACAATGCTCAGCCTGAAGACAATCCTTCTAACGATGACAATGATCAGCAAGAGCAAAATCTTCGTCCTGTACATCCTCGTGTTGCAAATGAAGTACAGATTGAGAGAATAATTGATAGCATCAATGCACCAGGTCCACTCACTCGTTCAAGGGCAACACAGCTAGCAAATTTCTGTGGGCACTTCGCATTCGTCTCAATATCTGAACCCAAGAAAGTTGATGAAGCCTTCATGGAACCTGAATGGATTCAAGCTATGCAAGAAGAGCTTCAACAGTTTGAGCTGAATAATGTGTGGGAACTGGTTAAGCGTCCTGATCCTCGCAAGCACAATATAATAGGCACCAAATGGATATATCGCAACAAGCAAGATGAGCATGGTCAAGTTGTCAGAAACAAAGCTCGTCCCGTTGCTCAAGGATACACTCAAGTTGAAGGGATTGACTTCGATGAAACATTTACTCATGTGGCTAGACTTGAAGCCATACGCATACTGCTGGCCTATGCAAATCATCATAACATTCTTCTGCATCAAATCAATGTGAAGAGCGCTTTTCTCAATGGCAAGATTGATGAAGAAGTGTATGTTGCACAACCGCCTGGCTTTGAAGATCCAAAACATCCTGACATGGTGTACAAGCTCAACAAGGCACTACATGGCCTCAAACAAGCCCCTAGGGCTTGGTATGACACACTCAAAGACTTCCTGAAGAGCAAAGGATTCAAACCTGGTTCCCTCGACCCCACTCTCTTCACGAAGACATATCATGGTGAACTGTTTGTGTGCCAAATATATGTGGATGACATTATCTTCGGCTGCACCAATCAGAAATACACTGATGAGTTTGGATATATGATGCAAGAGCAATATCAAATGTCCATGATGGGTGAGCTGAAGTTCTTCCTTGGTCTTCAAATACATCAGCAACGCAAGGGCATCTTTATATCTCAAGAGAAATACCTCAAAGATTGCCTGAAGAAATTTGGAATGCAAGATTGCAAAGGCTTCACGACGCCAATGCCAGCTAAACATCATCTGGGTCCTGACGACAATGGTAAAGAGTTCGATCAAAAGGTATATCGCTCCATGATTGGTTCCTTGCTTTAGTTATGTGCATCTAGGCCAGATATCATGCTTAGTGTTTGCATGTGTGTCCGGTTCCAAGCGGAACCAAAGGGATTGCATCACTTAGCTATGAAGCGAATTCTCAGATATTTGGCTCACACCCCAACACTAGGATTATGGTATCCAAAGGGCTCAGAGTTTGATCTAGTTGGATTCTCGGATGTTGATTATGCTGGTGACAAGGTGGATCGCAAGTCTACATCAGGCACATGTCATTTTCTGGGACGATCACTTGTATGTTGGTCTTCAAAGAAGCAGAACTGTGTATCTCTCTCCACTGCTGAATCTGAATACATTGCTGCCGGATCTTGCTACACTCAGCTTCTATGGATGAAGCAAACACTCAAAGACTATGGCATTCATCTGAAGAAAGTGCCACTCTACTGCGACAATGAAAGTGCCATCAAGATTGCCAACAACCCAGTTCAGCACTCGAAGACAAAGCACATTGAAATTCGTCATCACTTTCTCAGAGATCATGTTATGAAGGAAGATATTGATATCATACACGTCAACACTGAAGAGCAATTGGTTGATATCTTCACCAAGCCCTTGGATGAGAAGAGGTTTTGCAAGTTACGGTGTGAGCTAAATATCTTGGAATCCTCAAATGTCCTATGATCAAGCACACATCCTAACACTTATGCATGTTGATGACTTAGATGTGCAACACACGAAGTAAAGTATATCTTCAATCAATGAAGACTTACATTCTGAGTGTGAATACATTAACGTGGAATTTGACTTCGGAGCGCCACGATAATTATGCGCCGTGTCTGGGTCTAATACTTCCTATACGGTGGGTAACGCCACCACCAAATTCTTCTGTTTGAAGTGTTTTACCCATGGCGTTACATTTGTTGTGTCTTCACATTTGGTTTGTCTTCAATTTCAACTTGTCTTTATGATTATCTTCACTCGATTATCTTCACTAAGTTGATACGATTGTCTTCTGGTATATACTGATTTGGTTTCTGTCCTCTACAGCATTCACTTATAGCTATGGTTTCTTGATGAATCTTTTGAACTAAGTGAATGTGATCGGACCCTAACCCCTCTATGCTTCTTTCCTAAGTCTATCTATCCAAATCATATGCATTCTATTGACACTGTCAAATGTCTTCTCTGCATCCATGTCAGCAGAAGACACAGAGACAAACATTAATCTGTTTACAATGCTAAATCCTTTCACCTGAAAACTGGAGAAGTGGGAACGACCACCCGACAATCCAGGTGAGGGAGTCCTGAATTAGGGGGTGTCCGGATGGCCGGACTATACCTTCAGCCGGACTCCTGGACTATGAAGATACAATATTGAAGACTTCGTCCCGTGTCCGGAAGGGACTTTCCTTGGCGTGGAAGGCAAGCTTGGCGATACGGATATATAGATCTCCTACCATTGTAACCGACTTTGTGTAATCCTAACCCTCTCCGGTGTCTATATAAACCAGAGGGTTTTAGTCCGTAGGACAACATACAGAACAACCATCATACCATAGGCTAGCTTCTAGGGTTTAGCCTCTCTGATCTCGTGGTAGATCTACTCTTGTACTACCCATATCATCAATATTAATCAAGCAGGATGTAGGGTTTTACCTCCATCGAGAGGGCCCGAACCTGGGTAAAACTTTGTGTCCCTTGCCTCCTGTTTTGACACCGACATTGGTGCTTTCATTGAGAGTTCCTCTGTGTCGTCGCCATTAGGCTTGATGGCTCCTACGTTCATCAATAGCGATGCAGTCCAGGGTGAGACCATCCTCCCCGGACAGATCTTCGTCTTCGGCGGCTTCGCACTGCGGGCCAATTCACTTGGCCATCTGGAGCAGATCGAAAGCTATGCCCCTGGCCATCAGGTCAGATTTGGAAGTTTAAACTACACGGCTAACATCCGCGGGGACTTGATCCTTGACGGATTCGAGCCACTGCCGAGCGCGCCGCACTGTCACGACGAGCATGATCTAGCTCTGCCGCCGAACAGTGCCCTGGAGGCCACACCCGTATCGGCTTCGACCCTTAATTCGGAGCCAACTGCGTCGATCGAGGATGGGTGGTTGGACGCCGCCTCGGGGGCTGCGATCCCAACGACGATCGAGCCGAACACCAGCCCCGTACTCCGCGAGACTCGTGACTCCAAGGAGCCAGACTCCTCTCCGGACTCCGAACCCTCCGTGCCCCTGCCGATCAAATCCGATTGGGCGCCGGTCATGGAGTTTACTGCCGCGGACATCTTTCAGCACTCGCCTTTCGGCGATATTCTGAAGACACTAAAGTTTCTTTCTTTATCAGGAGAGCACTGGCCGGACTACGGTCGGCAAGGTTGGCATACGGACGATGAAGAAATTCAAAGCCCACCCACCACCCACTTTGTAGCCATTGTCGACAATTTAACCGACATGCTCGACTTCGACTTCGAAGACATCGATGGTATGGACGCCGATGCAGGAGACGATGAAGAACCAGCGCCTATTGGGCCCTGGAAAGCCACCTCGTCATATGACATATACATGGTGGACTCCCCAAAAGAAGGAGACGACGATGGAACAGCGGAGGATGACTCCTCCAAGAAACAGCCTAAGCGCCGGCGTCAGCGGCGCCGCTCAAAATCCCGCCAAAGCAAATACGGTGACTCCAGCACGGGAGATAATAAAACTCCGGAGAGCGCCGAAGAAAACCCCCTCCAGCAAGATTCAGCACAGGAGGATGGAGAAGCCAGCCCTCACGAGAGGGCGGCAGACAGAGAGGTTGAGGACGATAACTATACGCCTCCCTCCGAAGACGAGGCAAGCCTCGATGACGACGAATTTGTCGTGCCAGAGGATCCCGTCGAGAAAGAGCGTTTTCAACGCAGGCTTATGGCCACGGCAAGAAGCCTCAAGAAAAAACAGCAACAGCTTAGAGCTGATCAAGATTTGCTAGTCGACAGATGGACTGAAGTCCTTGCGGCTGAAGAGCATAAACTCGAACGCCCCTCCAAGAGCTACCCAAAGCGCATGTTGCTACCCCGATTAGACGAGGAAGCACTTAAACCTACATCACCAGCACTTGATACGGCCGACCGGTCACCTCGTGTCCGTGACAGAGAGGCCTCTCGGCCCTCCACTCAAGTCGCACCCCGTACCAAGGCACGGGAAAATGCGCCAGACCTGCGAGATATGTTGGAGGACAAGGCAAGGCAAACAAGATCGGTCTACGGATCGCGTGGGCGCCCCATGACTCGAGATAGTAACCGTCACGCCGGACACAAATCCGGTAGGGCCGAACACAGTAGACAAAGCTCATTGGAGCTACGTTGTGATATAGCCCAGTACAGAGGCGCTGCACACCCACTATGCTTCACAGACGAAGTAATGGATCATCAAATCCCCGAGGGTTTCAAACCCGTAAACATCGAATCATATGATGGCACAACAGATCCTGCGGTATGGATCGAGGATTATCTCCTTCATATCCACATGGCCCGCGGCGATGATCTCCATGCCATCAAATACCTCCAACTCAAGCTTAAAGGACCAGCTCGGCATTGGCTTAACAGCTTGCCAGCAGGATCAATCGGTTGTTGGGAGGACCTGGAAGCCGCATTCCTCGACAATTTCCAGGGCACTTATGTGCGACCACCAGATGCCGATGACCTAAGCCACGTAATTCAGCAGCCAGAGGAATCGGCCAGGCAATTCTGGACACGGTTTCTAACAAAGAAAAATCAAATAGTCGACTGTCCGGATGCTGAGGCCTTAGCAGCCTTCAAACACAATATCCGTGACGAGTGGCTTGCCCAACACCTTGGACAGGAAAAGCCAAAATCTATGGCAGCACTCACGACACTAATGACCCGCTTTTGTGCGGGAGAAGACAGCTCGCTTGCTCGTAGCAACAATATGACCAAGAACCCTCGTAATTCAGATACCAGGGATAGTAGTGGCAGGTCGCGTCGCAACAAGCAGAAGCGCCGCACTAACGGCGACAATGCTGAGGATACGGCAGTTAATGCCGGATTCAGAGGCTATAAATCCGGTCAGCGGAAAAAGCCATTCAAAAGAAATCCTAGGGGCCCGTCCAGTTTGGACCGAATACTCGACCGCTTGTGCCAGATAAATGGCACCCCTGAAAAGCCGACCAATCACACCAACAGGGATTGTTGGGTGTTCAAGCAGGCAGGCAAGTTAAATGCCGAAAATACAGACAAGGGGCCGCATAGCGATGACGACGAGGAGCCCCGGCCGCCGAACAACAGTGGACAGAAGGGTTTTCCCCCACAAGTGTGGACGGTGAACATGATATATGCAACCCACATCCCCAAGAGGGAGCGGAAGCGCGTGTTAAGGGACGTATACGCGATAGAGCCAGTTGCCCCAAAGTTCAACCCATGGTCCTCCTGCACGATCACCTTTGATCCAAGGGATCATCCCACTAGCACCCGTCATGGCGGATTCGTCGCATTGGTTCTAGACCCAATTATTGATGGATTTCATCTCACTAGAGTCCTTATGGACGGCGGCAGTAGGCTGAACCTGCTTTACCAGGATACAGTGCGGAAAATGGGCATAGATCCCTCGAGGATTAAGCCCACCAAAACGACCTTTAAAGGCGTAATACCAGGTGTAGAGGCCAACTGTACAGGCTCAGTCACACTTGAAGTGGTCTTCGGATCTCCGGATAATGCCGAAGAGAGGAGCTAATCTTCGACATAGTCCCATTTCGCAATGGCTATCGCGCAGTGCTCGGGCGAACCGCATTTGCCAAGTTCAATGCGGTACCGCACTACGCATACCTTAAGCTCAAGATGCCAGGCCCTTGAGGAGTAATTACGGTCAATGGAAACACCGAACGCTCTCTCTGAACGGAGGAGCACATGGCGGCCCTTGCTGCGGAAGTACAAAGCAGCCCCTCCAGGCAGTTCTCCTGTCCGGCCGTTAAACGTCCGGACACCGTCAAGCGCGCCCGGAGTAACCTACAACAAGACTGCCTGGCACATTCCGAGCAGGCGTAGCAATGCGGCCCCAACCCCAGCCCTCGCAAAAATACGACACCAGTACTTCACGTACATAACTGCGCTCAAGAAATACCATGGGTGCAGGGGGAGGGGCACCATCACGGCACGCCCGAAACATGACTTAAACTGCACCAAGGGCTGCCGATTTTTTAATTTTCTCTTACTTTCAGGACTCCGCTCTTCTGAAGGTCTGTTCGGCAGTTCAATTGCCGCACAAACGATGCAAGAACCAGGGAAGCAGACAAGCCATGCCGCATTACGGAACTCCCAAGTGGTCTCTATCACGAGCAGTATACCTGTTTCGCTTACCATTCCGCAGCCTGCCCCTGGAACGGACTTGTTAAATAGTCCAACCTTTTGCTTATCGCATTATTTGTATCGTTCTACTTTGATCGCAGCCCTTTTTAATAAACAATGCATAGCTTCTGTCTATTTTTGCATTACTCTTTTTCTTTACAAATATATGTTCCTTAACGACATGTTGCACCCGTACACTTTGGTACGGCCAAAATACGCTAGGGGCTTTTGTACCCCTCAATATGGTGTGAGAAGTCCGAACACTTTAACAAGTGTGGCACCCCGAACTTATAGCATTATATGCATTGGCTCCGAATCATGTCTTGGGTCAATAGTTGGGTTTACCCGGCTCCTATGTTTTGGTGCCTTACATTCCGCTATATCGTCTAAGGTAGCACTAGGAGAACTACTACGATTGTGCCCCAGTTGAGCTGGGTCGAGCACCTCAGTAGAGAAAGCTAAAACTGACTGTCATGATGAAGCAAGAGCTGGTCGCTGTTCGAGAGGTTCTTCGAGTCCTTAAAGACTTATGCCGCTTAGAGCGAGGAGTCGGCTCTGTCCGGCCAAGGCATGGATAGCGCCCCGAACTCGGTCTTCCGAATACCAAGGGCTTCACCGAAACTTAAAATTATAGAATTCTATGGCTAAGTGAGAGTGTTCAAGCATTATAGTCTGATTGCCTTGTTCATTGTGCTGAGCGCCTCCCTCAAAGGACCCAAAGATGGGAAAAAGAGTGCTCGGGTTTATCCCCGAACACCCCAGCACTAGCGGCACGGGGGCAGAAGCCGACGACTCGCCATCTCTCAGAATTGATAAAAAGCCGCACAGAAGGTAATATTTTAAATTCCAACAACATTGCTTAGCGCATATGAACAAGTTTTCAGCGCACAGGACAAAACGAGCGAGTTTTACTCAAAAATTACATCCCTGCAACACTCATCCGCCATAAGGCAGGCACCCTTCAGAACATCCTTATAATAATTCTCGGGCTTGCGATGCTCCTTCCCCGGCGGTGGCCCGTCCTTCACAAGCTTCTCAGCATCCAGCTTGCCCAGTGCACCTTAGCATGGGCAAGGGCCCTACGGGCACCTTCAATGCAGACGGAGCACTTGATGACTTCGAGCCTTGGACAGGCCCCCACCAGCCGCCGCACCAGCCCAAAATAGCTCCCAGGCAGAGCCTCCCCATGCCACAGCCGAACTATGAGGCCCTTCATGGCCTGTTCGGCAGCCTTGTGAAGCTCGACCAGTTGCTTAAGCTGGTCTCTTAGGGGCACAGGGTGTCCGGCCTCAGCATACTGAGACCAGAACACATTCTCTGTCGAGCTACCCTCCTCGGCTCGATAGAATGCGGCGGCATCGGACACGCTACGGGGAAGATCTGCGAATGCTCCTGGAGAGCTCCGGATTCGGGTAAGTAACAAGTAACTCACGTTTATGCGATTGCTTTGCATAATGAATGCCTTACCCGCCGCTATTTTTTCACCTCATCCAACTCCTGGAGGGTCTTCTGGGATTCGGCCTTGGCAGACTTGGCATTTTCAATAGCCACCGCGTGCTCGGACGCTCGCGTCTTTGAGTCAAGCTCCAAACTCTCATGTTTTTCCCTGAGAGCTTGGAGCTCTTGCCGCACCTTGCCAACCTCGGCCTCATACTTCTACCGCTCGGTGCGCTCCGTGGCCGCCCTCTTCTTGGCCTCGAGCAGTGCTTGCTTAAGGGCAGCCACCTCAGACGTGGCCCCTACAATAGCCACGATAATCCTGTCATTTTTTGCAATTGCACCTTTATATATATATATATATATATATATATATATGTATATATATATATATATACATATATATATATATATATATATATTTAAACAAGGTATTTCTTACCTTCCTTGTCCTCAAGCTGCTTCTTGGCACGCCCGAGCTCTTGCTCGGACTGCTCGAGGTTCTGCTTTAGCATGTCCACTTCCGCAGTCAGTGCGGCGGACGCTAGCAGAGAAGCCTGCATACGCGTATTGACTCCTTTTTGTTAGACTCCTGCGAATTTTATTTGATCCTCTATTCGGCTTTTCTTCCCGAACGCCAAACAGAGCATCAGGGGCTACTGTCTATGCGGTAATATTATTTACACATTCTTTACTTACCTCAAAGCCTGTTAAAAGGCTATTACAAGCTCCAGTCAGTCCGCTCTTGGCGGACTGAACCTTCTGGACCACCGCACTCATAATGGTGCGGTGCTCCTCGTCGATGGAGGCGCCTTCGAGCACCTCCAATAGATTGTCCGGCACCTCCGGTTGGATGGGGGTCACCGGCAAGATGGGCTAGCTCCTCTTGGCAGGAGGTCGCCCGCCGGACTCTGGAACCTTTGAAGGTTCCGGAGCGGTGTCCGGCCTAGAGCTGGACTTGGAGCCCTGGGGGGTTCTATCCCCTTCACTCCTGGGGTCCGGGAGGTCGCCTTGCAGCGCCTCCAAGACCACCTCCTCCTGGCTTGGAACCTGTTGGGACAACACTTCGGTGTCATCCGTAGGGCGGGGGGAGGAAGCCGTCGGAAGCGAATTCACATCCGACGAGTCCAGTGAACCGCTCGACGACGCGTCGAGCCGGTCTTTGGGTGGGCTGCATAAACATATTCGACATAAGGGAAAGCTGTGCGATAAAGGAATACTATGAATTACTCTGGTATCCGGATACTTACGATTTAGCCAGGAGCTTGGCCCTGAGCGGACACGGGAGGATCCGGCGGATGAGCATAACCTGAACTACGTTGACAAGTTTGAGCTTCTTGTCCACCAGGGTTTAGACGCATGTTTGGAGTCCGGTCAGCTCTCCTTTTTTTACCCCACGACAGGCCCGTCTCCTTCTAGGAGGTGAGCCGCGTAGGGGGTCCGGATCAGAACTCGGGGGTTGCGACCCATTCAGGGTCGCGCGGCTCGGTGATATAAAACCACCCCGATTGCCACCCCTTCAGGGTCTCCACAAAGGAGCCCTCGAGCCATAAGACGTTGGGCATCTTGCCCACCATGGCGCCTCCGCACTCCGCCTGGTTGCCGTGCACCACCTTCGTCTTGACATTGAAAGTCTTGAGCCATAGGACGAAATGGGGGTGGATGCAGAGGAAAGCCTCGCACACAACGATAAACGCCGAGATGTTGAGGACAAAGTTCGGGGCCAGATCATGGAAATCCAGGCCATAGTAGAACATGAGCCGCCGGACAAATGGGCGAAGAGGGAAGCCCAGTCCACGGAGGAAATGGGGGAGGAACACCACCCTCTCATGGGGCCTAGGGGTGGGGATGAGCTGCCCCTCTTCAGGAAGCCGGTGCGCAATGTCGTTAGACAAGTATCCGGCCTTCCTTAGTCTTTTGATGTGTCCCTTCGTAACGGAGGAGACCATCCACTTGCCTCCCGCTCCGGACATGGCTGGAGAAGGTTGAGGTGGGGAGTGCGGACTTGGGCGCTGGAGCTCGGGTGCGCAAGAATGGATAGGCAAAGGAGGAAGAAGGCGTAGGTGAAAAGGTGGATCCTTATCCCCTTATATGGGTGGACACAACAATGTGTCCTCACCAGCCTGGTAAAACTCGCTTATCCCCAAGCGCCGTAATCAATGGCGCGGTTGGGTTACCCACGGAGAATCCCGAAATAAGGGGACACGATCTCTACTTTGACAAGACGTGCCAAGGAAACCGCCTCGCATGACGTGCTGAGGTGGGATAATAAAATGATTCGAATAAAGGCTTGGCCGTGGTGCGTCACACTACGGAATACATCAACAGATTAGATTTGTGAAAATATTATTCTCTCTATGGCAGTATGTGGAAACTTATTTTGCTGAGCCGGACACTATCTTTGTGTTCAAAATCTTCTATGAAGTACTTGGAGGAGGAACCCGCCTTGCAATGCCGAAGACAAACTGCGCGCTGGACTCGTCATCATTGAAGCCTGGTTCAGGGGCTACTGAGGGAGTCCTGGATTATGGGGTGTCCGGATGGCCGGACTATACCTTTAGCCGGACTGCTGGACTATGAAGATACAAGATTGAAGACTTCGTCCCGTGTCCGACCATTGTAACCGACTTTGTGTAACCCTAACCCTCTCCGGTGTCTATATAAACTGGAGGGTTTTAGTCCGTAGGACAACATACATAACAACAATCATACCATAGGCTAGCTTCTAGGGTTTAGCTTCTCCGATCTCGTGGTAGATCTACTCTTGTACTACCCATATCATCAATATTAATCAAGCAGGACGTAGGGGTTTACCTCCATCAAGAGGGCCCGAACCTGGGTAAAACTTCGTGTCCCTTGCCTCCTGTTATCATCCGGCCTAGACGCATAGTTCGGGACCCCCTACCCGAGATCCGCTGGTTTTGACACTGACATAACCCTTTACGACAAACCTTTTGTCACCTCCATAATCGAGAAACATATCCTTATTCCACTAAAGATAATTTTGACCAATGTCCAGTGATCTACTCCTAGATCATTATTGTACTCCTTTGCCAAACTCAGGGCAGGGTATACAATAGGTCTGGTACACAACATGGCATATTTTATAGAACCTATGGCTGAGGCATAGGGAATGACTTTCATTCTCTCTCTATCTTCTATCGTGGTCGGGTTTTGAGTCTTACTCAACTTCACACCTTGTAACACAGGCAAGAACTCCTTTTTGACTGTTCCATTTTGAACTACTTCAAAATCTTGTCAAGGTATGTACTCATTGAAAAAACTTATCAAGCGTATTGATCTATCTCTATAGATCTTGATGATCAATATGTAAGCAGCTTCACCGAGGTCTTTCTTTGAAAAACTCCTTTCAAACACTCCTTATGCTTTGCAGAATAATTCTACATTATTTCCGATCAACAATATGTCATACACATATACTTATCAGAAATGATGTAGTGCTCCCACTCACTTTCTTGTAAATACAAGCTTCACCACAAGTCTGTATAAAACTATATGCTTTGATCAACTTATCAAAGCGTATATTCCAACTCCGAGATGCTTGCACCAGTCCATAGATGGATTGCTTGAGCTTGCATATTTTGTTAGTACCTTTAGGATTGACAAAACCTTCTAGTTGCATCATATACAACTCTTCTTTAATAAATCCATTAAAGAATGCAGTTTTGTTTATCCATTTGCCAGATTTCATAAAATGCGGCAATTGCTAACATGATTCGGACAGACTTAAGCATAGATACGAGTGAGAAACTCTCATCGTAGTCAACACCTTGAACTTGTCGAAAAACTTTTGCGACAATTCTAGCTTTTTAGATAGTAACACTACTATCAGCGTCCGTCTTCCTCTTGAAGATCCATTTAATCTCAATGGCTCGCTGATCATTGGGCAAGTCAATCAAAGTCCATACTTTGTTCTTATACATGGATCTCATCTCAGATTTCATGGCCTCAAGCCATTTCGCGGAATCTGGGCTCATCATCGCTTCCTCATAGTTCATAGGCTCGTCATGGTCAAGTAACATGACCTCCAGAACAGGATTACCGTATCAATCTGGTGCGGATCTCATTCTGGTTTACCTACGAGGTTCGGTAGTAACTTGATCTGAAGTTACATGATCATCATCATTAGCTTCCTCACTAATTGGTGTAGTAGTCACAGGAACAGATTTTTGTGATGAACTACTTTCCAATAAGGGAGCAAGTACAGTTACCTCATCAAGTTCTACTTTCCTCCCACTCACTTCTTTCGAGAGAAACTCCTTCTCTAGAAAGGATCCATTCAAAGCAATGAATATCTTGCCTTCGGATCTGTGATAGAAGGTGTACCCAACATTTTTCTTTTGGGTATCCTATGAAGACGCACTTCTCCGATTTTGGTTTGAGCTTATCAGGTTGAAACTTTTTCACATAAGCATTGCAACCTTAAACTTTAAGAAACGACAGCTTAGGTTTCTTGCCAAACCATAGTTCATATGGTGTCGTCTCAACGGATTTAGATGGTGCCCTATTTAACGTGAATGCAGCTATCTCTAATGTATAACCCCAAAACTATAGTGGTAGATCGGTAAGAGACATCATAGATCGCACCATATCTAAGAAAGTACAATTATGACATTCGGACACACCATTACACTGTGGTGTTCCAGGTGGCGTGAGTAGTGAAACTATTTCACATTGTTTTTAACTGAATGCCATACTCGTAACTCAAATATTTTACTTCTGCGATCATATCGTAGAAACTTTTATTTTTGTTACGATGATTCTCCACTTCACTCTGAAATTCTTTGAACTTTTCAAATGTTTCAGACTTGTGTTTCATCAAGTAGATATACTCATATCTGCTCAAATCATCTGTGAAGATCAGAAAATAATGATACCTGCCACGAGCCTCAATATTCATCGGACCACATACATCAGTATGTATGATTTCCAACAAATCTGTTGCTCGCTCCATTGTTCCGGAGAACGGAGTCTTAGTCATCTTGCACATGAGGCATGGTTCGCAAGCATCAACTGATTCATAATCAAGTGATTCAAAAAGCCTGTCGGCATGGATTTTCTTCATGCGCTTTACACCAATATGACCTAAACGGCAGTGCCACAAATGAGTTGCACCATCATTATTAACTTTGCATCTTTTGGTTTCAATATTATGAATATGTGTATCACTATGATCGAGATCCAACAAACCATTTTCATTGGGTGTGTAATCATATAAGGTTTTATTCATGTAAACAGAACAACAATTCATTCTCTTACTTAAATGAATAACCGTATTGCAACAAACATGATCAAATCATATTCATGCTCAACGCAAACACCAAATAACACTTATTTAGGTTCAACACTAATCCCAAAAGTATAGGGAGTGTGCGATGATGATCATATCAATCTTGGAACCACTTCCAACACACATCGTCACTTCACCCTTAACTAGTCTATGTTCATTCTGCAACTCCTGTTTCGAGTTACTATACTTAGCAACTGAACCAGTATATCAGATATACCTTTGTTTACATTGCCATCCTTCTTATCCGCCAAATACTTGGGGCAGTTCCGCTTCTAGTGACCAGTCCCTTTGCAGTAGAAGCACTTAGTCTCAGGCTTAGGACCAGACTTGGGCTTCTTCACTTGAGCAGCAACTTGCTTGCCGTTCTACTTGAATTTCCCCTTCTTCCCTTTGCCCTTTTCTTGAAACTAGTGGTCTTGTCTACCATCAACACTTGATATTTTTCTTGATTTCTACCTTCGTCGATTTCAGCATTACGAAGAGCTTGGGAATCATTTCCGTTATCCCTTGCATATCATAGTTCATCATGAAGTTCTACTAACTTGGTGATGGTGACTAGAGAATTCTGTCAATCACTATTTTATCTGGAAGATTAACTCCCACTTGATTCAAGTGATTGTAGTACCCAGACAATCTGAGCACATGCTCACTGCTTGAGCTATTCTCCTCCATCTTTTGGCTATAGAACTTGTTGGAGACTTCATATCTCTCAACTCGGGTATTTGCTTGAAATATTAACTTCAACTCCTGGAACATCTCATATGGTCCATGACGTTCAAAACGTCTTTGAAGTCCCGATTCTTAGCCGTTTAAGCATGGTGCACTAAACTATCAAGTAGTCATCATATTGAGCTAGCCAAATGTTCATAACATCTGCATCTGCTCCTGCAATAGGTTTGTCACCTAGTGGTGCATCAAAGACATAATTCTTCTGTGCAGCAATGAGGATAAACCTCAGATCACGGATCCAATCTGCATCATTGCTACTAACATCTTTCAACTTAGTTTTCTCTAGGAACATATCAAAAATAAAACAGGGGAGCTAAACGCGAGCTATTGATCTACAACATAGATATGCTAATACTACCAGGACTAAGTTCATGATAAATTAAAGTTCAATTAATCATATTACTTAAGAACTCCCACTTAGAAAGATATCCCTCTAATCCTCTAAGTGATCACGTGATCCAAATCAGCTAAACCATGTCCGATCATCACGTGAGATGGAGTAGTATTAATGGTGAACATCAATATGTTGATCATATCTACTATATGATTCATGCTCGACCTTTCGGTCTCCGTGTTCCGAGGCCATAACTGTTATATGCTAGGCTCGACAAGTTAAACCTGAGTATTCCACGTGTGCAACTGTTTTGCACCCGTTGTATTTGAACGTAGAGCCTATCACACCCGATCATCACGTGGTGTCTCAGCACGAAGAACTTTCGCAATGGTGCATACTCAGGGAGAACACTTATACTTTAATAATTTAGTGGGGGATCATCTTATAATGCTACCGTCAATCAAAGCAAGATAAGATGCATAAAAGATCATCTTATAATGCTACCGTCAATCACATGCAATCAATATAAGTGATATGATATGGCCATCATCATTTTTGTGCTTGTGATCTCCATCTCCGAAGCACCTTCATGATCACCATCGTCACCGGTGCGACACCTTGATCAACATCATAGCACCGTTGTCGTCTCGCCAATCTTATGCTTCCACGACTATCGCCACCGCTTAGTGATAAAGTAAAGCATTACAGCGCAATTGCATTGCATACAATAAAGTGACAACCATATGGCTCCTGCCAGTTGCTGATAACTCGGTTACAAAACATGATCATCTCATACAATAAAATTTTGCATCATGTCTTGACCATATCACATCACAACATGCCCTGCAAAAACAAGTTAGACGTCCTCTACTTTGTTGTTGCAAGTTTTACGTGGCTGCTACGGGCTTAGCAAGAACCGTTCTTACCTACGCATCAAAACTACAAATATAGTTTGTCAAGTTGGTGCTGTTTTAACCTTCACAAGGACTAGGCGTAGCCACACTCGGTTCAACTAAAGTTGGAGAAACTGACACTCGCCAGCCACCTGTGTGCAAAGCACGTCGGTAGAACCAGTCTCGTGTAAGCGTACGCGTAATGTCGGTCCGGGCCGCTTCATCCAACAATACCGCCGAACCAAAGTATGACATGCTGGTAAGCAGTATGACTTATATCGCCCACAACTCACTTGTGTTCTACTCGTGCATAACATCAACGCATAAGACCTAGGCTCGGATGCCACAGTTGGGGAACGTAGTAATTTCAAAAAAAATCCTACGCACACGCAAGATCATGGTGATGCATAGCAACTAGAGGGGAGAGTGTTGTCTACGTACCCTCGTAGACCGGCAACGGAAGTGTTGACACAACGTAGAAGAAGTAGTCGTACGTCTTCCCGATCCGACCGATCCAAGTACCGAACGTACGGCACCTCCGAGTTCTGCACACGTTCAACTCAGTGACGTCCCTCTAATTCCGATCTAGCAAAACGTTGAGGGAGAGTTTCGTCAGCACGACGGCGTGATGATGGTGATGATGTTCTACCAACACAGGGCTTCGCCTAAGCACCGCTACGATATGACCGAGGTGGAATATGGTGGAAGGGGGCACCGCACACGGCTAAGGAACGATCACAAGGATCAACTTATGTGTCCTGAGGTGCCCCCTTGCCTCAGTATATAAAGGAGGGAGAGGGGGAAGTGCGGCCGGCCCTATGGGTGCGCCTGGAGGAGTCCTACTCCAACCGGGAGTAGGACTCCCCCCTCTTGCCTTGTTGGAAAAGGAAGGAGGAAGGGAGAAATAGGAAAGGGGGGTGCCGCCCCCCCCTTCCTTGTCCTCTTCGGACTAGGGGGCAGGGGGGGCGCGGCCTACCCTAGCCGGCCCTCCTCTTCTCCCTTATGGCCCATGTAGGCCCAATAACCCCCGGGGGGTTCCGGTAACCCCCCGGTGCTCCGGTAAAATCCCGATTTCACCTGAAACGTTTCCGATATCCAAACATAGGCTTCCAATATATCAATCTTTATGTCTCGACCATTTCGAGACTCCTCGTCATGTCCGTGATCACATCCGGGACTCCGAACAACCTTCGGTACATCAAAACACAAAAACCCTAATTACGATCGTCACCAAACTTTAAGCGTGCGGACCCTACGGGTTCGAGAACTATGTAGACATGACCGAGACACGTCTCCGGTCAATAACCAATAGCGGAACCTAGATGCTCATATTGGCTCCTACATATTCTACGAAGATCTTTATCGATCAGACCGCATAACAACATATGTTGTTCCCTTTGTCATCGGTATGTTACTTGCCCGAGATTCGATCGTCGGTATCTCAATACCTAGTTCAATCTCATTACCGGCAAGTCTCTTTACTCGTTCCGTAATACATCCTCATGCAACTAACTTATTAGTTGCAATGCTTGAGTGATGTGCATTACTGAGAGGGCCCAGAGATACATCTCCGACAATCGGAGTGACAAATCCTAATCTCGAAATACGCCAACCCAACAAGTACCTTCGGAGACACCTGTAGAGCACCTTTATAATCACCCAGTTACATTGTGACGTTTGGTAGCACACAAAGTGTTCCTTCGGTAAACGGGAGTTACATAATCTCATAGTCATAGGAACATGTATAAGTTATGAAGAAAGCAATAGCAACAAACTAAACGATCAAGTGCTATGCTAACGGAATGGGTCAAGTCAATCACATCATTCTCCTAATGATGTGATCCCGTTAATCAAATGACAACTCATGTCTATGGTTAGGAAACATAACCATCTTTGATCAACGAGTTAGTCAAGTAGAGGCATACTAGTGACACTCTGTTTGTCTATGTATTCACACATGTATTATGTTTCCGATTAATACAATTCTAGCATGAATAATAAACATTTATCATGATATAAGGAAATAAATAATAACTTTATTATTGCCTCTAGGGCATATTTCCTTCAGCCGATTCAATCGAATACGGGTACCGGGTCCCCTTTGGTGGGATTCACGTCTTCATCAGCAAGATTGGCGAACCGGCCCGTGAGCCGGACATCTGCACCGACATCATCGAGACGGATCAGCGTGCAAGCCCTTCGCCGGTTCAGCCCGTGGCGAAGCATGTTTTCGTAGGCGTCATCCATGGAGCAGAATACGAGGATGGACTGGCGTCCGATGGAGAAACCGTTGTCTGTTCCGACGACGAGTCTTCTAGAGAGACCGAATTGCTTTATCAGTTGCAGGATGGCCGGATTAGTGGAGGATCCGAGGGCAACAGTATTCCGGACTTCCCTGATCTGCCTAACCAGGCCGCTATCATGGCCGGTACACAGTTGGCGCCTCATTTGTTAGTTGCCGCAGCAATACTCTCTGGTTCAACAACGGCCACGCCGGCAGGGGTAGAAGGCTCTGCGCCGCCTCCGGCTCAAGTCATGTCTGACTTGTTCGACGCTTTGGCAACATTGATGGCCGCAGAGGTGGATGCAGCAGCCCGAGATCAGCATAGCATGGAGATTGCAAAGGTGAAGGATCAGATAGCCCAGGCTAAAGTGGACCTAGCAGCAGAGAACATTAGGATGGCTACAGAATGGGCCGAGTTGGAAGCTCAGGCCTACCGGATTAGGCTGGATCAGAACGCTTTTGAAGAAGTCATGAGAAGAAGGTACCGATTGCATCTCTCGTCAGGTTATGAGCCACGAAATCTCTTCAATACACCAGGAGCAGGAACTAGTAACTAGCCAATATTAAACCGGACGGAGGCACCAGGAACAGGAGCGTTGGTTCAGCCGCGTACGATGGACCCGCCTCGTCAGAATAACATTGTGCCACAATATGTTCCGACACCTCCCGGGCATTACTCTAACCCGTTGGACAACATTGTGGCCTCCGCTTCACGATTGGCAGCCCTCCCGACCGACGGCGAATCGCCAGTTGCAATAGAGGCACGACGGGCCAGAGATCTCCTTCAAACGGCTCTAAACCAGCAGTAGGCATATTCACACAGCCGCGAGAGGATTCATTCCACCACCCCCCCCCCCCCCGTCCAAGCAGGAGCTACAGCAAGCACGTTGAGGATGAACCGGCCGTATCAAGCAGCGCACATCACCGTAATCCGCCATGAGGGCACAACCTAGCAGGGGGAGGTGCTAATGCGCAGGATGTGGTAGACCATGGTCACGCGCGTCGAGAGGCCGAGTTAGCAGCTCTGCACGGAGCCCGTTAAACTACTCCAGTTCACCCTACCGCTTCAGTGGAGCCAGGTGTGGTGTTCAGTTCCTTAGGGGTGCCGTGTCTTACCGCCGCTTTGCGTAATGTGAGACTGCCCAAGGATTTCAAAGGAACTTGAAAGGTACCCAACTATACCGCCGATCTGCAACCAGAGGCATGGGTTCAAAGCTACAAGATGGCAATGGAGATGTTAGATGTGGATGAAGCGGTATGTGCTAAATACTTCACCATGATGTTGGAAGGAACAGCCCGCACTTGGTTAAAAAGCTTACCAACTAACTCTGTAGGATCATGGGCCGAATTGAAGCAATGGTTTATCCAGAACTTCAAGGATACTTGTAAGCAACCCATGTCAATCTGGCCGCCTGTATCCAAGAGGATGGGGAGTCCACGACCCATTGGGTAAAGCGGGTCTCAGCTATTTTACATTCATCAGATCGTATCAATGCAGATACCGCAATGCTAACGTTAGAGGGCAATTGTCGTTTTCTGCCGCTCAAACAGAAGTTAGGAATGCTCAAACGCCATTGCAATGATATGTCAACGCTCATGGCCGCTTTGGTTAAATACGTCGATTCAGATAATACCAAAGACCCTGACTCAGAGGAGGACAAACCGGGGAAAGGGAAAAATAACGGCAACACCAAGGGCTAGCAACATAATCCGGCAGGCCATGGGAACAATGGTAAACGCAAGGCCGACAACAGTCTGGACTTTGTGGCTAACACCAATGTTCAAGAGAATGGTCAGCATCGTAAGGGTAAGCAGCCTCAGAGGGGCGGAGGTTCAGGCCCCAATTTGGAGCGCCTGTTAAGTCAACCATGTCCGAAGCATGGATCAAAGTAGAAGCCAGCATCACATCTTTGGAAGGATTGTTACATCATGCGGGATTTCAAGAATTCCAATATGTTCCAGTATGATAATGGCCCGCCCAGCGGTTCAGGAGGTGGTTTCCATGGGCCGGGTTATGGAGGTGGCAGTTCCGGTTCAGGATTTCAGGGCAATCAAACCGGATACAACAATCAAGGGAATCAGGGCAACCAGGGAGGTTACAACCATCAGGGGAGCTAGCAGCAGCAACAACAGTCGGGTTACCAGAGCAATCCTAAGTAGTTAAATAGTGGGCAGTATCATGTCTTCACTACTACCTTGTGTAAGCGTGATCAGAAGCTTCACAAGAGGGCAGTAAACTCTGTTGAACCGGCGGTGCCTCGATATTTGCGCTGGTCCGAGCAACCCATTTTGTGGAGTAGAGAGGATCCCCCCCCCCCCCCCCCCGGGTTGACAATCCGGGTCATCTGGCTTTAGTGGTGGCCCCTCAAGTTGGGGGATACAAGTTCACTAAGGTACTCATGGACGGGGGAAGTATTATCAATATTCTATATTATGATACCTTCCGTCGTATGGGGTTGATAGATAAGAATCTTAAACCGTCAAATACCATTTTTCACGGTGTGGTGCCTGGTAAGTCTGCATATCTAGTGGGCAAAATAGCCCTAGAGGTGGATTTTGGAGATGATCATGATTCAAGATCAGAAACATTGACCTTTGAGGTGGTGAAAATCAAAAGTCCGTATCACGCTTTGTTTGGGCGGCCGGCTTATGCTAAGGTCATGGCAAGGTCGTGTTATGTTTATCTGCAGCTTAAAATGCTAGGTCATAAGGGGACCATCACAGTACATGGGAGCAGGAAGATCACTTTGGAATGTGAGGAAGGTGATGCGGCTTATGCTGAGTTGGTTTGTGCCATGGAGGAACTGAAGTTTTATAAAGACCAAGTTGATCCGGCAGACATGACTTCTTTGAAAAAGCCAACTACAGAACATGATCCAGCGTTGAAGTTTAAATCAGCCACAGATACTAAGATGGTTGATTTTGTTCCTGGCGATTCATCCAAACAGTTTAGTATTAGCGCTAACCTGGATCCTAAATAGGAAAGCGCGCTCATCGAGTTCATCCGTGAGAACCGGGACATCTTTGCATGGAAACCTTCTGACATGCTAGGTGTACCGAGGGAACTTGCTGAGCACACACTTAACATTGATCCTAAGTTTAAACCGGTCCGGCAGTTTCTCCGCCGCTTTAATGAAGAAAGGCATAAGGCTATCGGTGAAGAGGTAGCTCAGTTGTTGGCCGCAGGGTTTATCGTGGAGGTCTTTCACCTAGAGTGGTTGGCTAATCCGGTGCTGGTTCTTAAGAAAAACGGCACTTGGCGTATGTGTGTAGATTACACAGACTTGAACAAAGCTTGTCCTGCAGACCCCTTTGCCCTCCCTCGTATTGATCAGATCATTGATGCTATGGCGGGTTGTGACCGTTTATGTTTTCTGGATGCTTACTCTGGTTATCATCAGATCAAGATGGCAGTTAAGGACCAGGAGAAGACAGCTTTCATCACTCCCTTTGGAGCCTTCTGCTATGTCTCCATGCCCTTTGGGCTTAAGAGTGCCCAGGCAACTTATCAATGTTGTGTTCAGAATTGTCTTCATAAGCAAATTGGGCGCAATGTTCATGCATATGTGGATGATATTGTGATAAAATCCAGAAAGGAGGAAACATTGATAGATGATTTGAGAGAAACCTTTGACAACCTCCGGGTTTACAAGATGATGCTCAATCCGGAAAAGTGTGTCTTTGGTGTCCCGGCAGGCAAACTCTTCGGATTTCTAGTATCGAACAGAGGTATTGAGGCTAATCCGGAAAAAATCTCAGCAATCACATCTTTGGCTAAACCGACGTGTATCAATGACGTTCAACGTTTGGCCGGCCGGATTGTGGCTTTGAGCCGGTTTATTAGTCGTCTTGGGGAGAACACTACTAGGGAAAACCCTAGTAGTAGCGTGGGTTTTGGGGCTATTAGCAGCGCGGGCAGCCGCGCTACCAATAAGGCGCTACAGCTAACTGTTAGTAGTAGCGCGGTCTGTACGCGTGCTACTACTCTGGACTGTATGAGCAGCGCGTTTTCGGAACGCGCTACTATTAATTAGCTGTAGCGATTTCCTTGCCCCGCGCTACTGCTATATCTTTCATCATTTCCCCCTGGCTTCCTACCCCGTTTCAGCTTCAATAAACAGCAATTTCCAGATACTAGGTACTACTAGATATCAATTTCATAAAGCATTATAGGTACTAGGTAGTACTCCCTCGGTTCCAAATTACTCGTCGTGGTTTTAGTTCAAATTGGCTATATCATCTAGAACTACGTATGATGATCGTCGTCGATATCATGTAGAACTACATATAATGATCGTCGTCGATATTATCTAGAACTACATATGATGATCGTCATTGATATCACCTTGTACTGCTTGAGGATGCATGTTGAGTATATATGAAATTATT
Organism: Triticum aestivum; assembly: GCF_018294505.1. Lineage (NCBI taxonomy): Eukaryota > Viridiplantae > Streptophyta > Magnoliopsida > Poales > Poaceae > Triticum > Triticum aestivum. Next base: position 29,872,106 of record NC_057794.1, read on the forward strand.
ATCTAGAACTACATGATATCGACGACGATCATCATCCTCAAGCCTGGGCGGTGGGTGTTCCTGATAGTAATTAGGATGGCCTGTCCAACACGAAGATTCTTGCTAACGAGGAATCTCTTCCACCCAACCGAGTTTAAGTATGTGCGACCGTCTGTGTCCATGCGGTAAGTACAGGTGGTGACGGAGCCCCTTGCGGTAAGGCGTAGTCCAGCTGAGCCTTCTTCATCAGGCTCGATACCACAACTCACAGATGGGTTCTTTGGCAATTTCTGAATAAGAAAAACATATCAATTAATAAATAGCCTCGCACATACTCTTGCAAATATATTTCTATTAAGTCTAGATTTCTACACTATCAAAAGACACAGTACTACGCATTTGTACTAACTAATCATGAATTCTACTAATAAGTATATATGGATTATCTACACTATTAATAGTTCATTGGATTCTACACTAATAAGAGCATGTGATCAGACTCTACACTAAAGCATATCATCGACTAGATTCCACAAAGCATATCATTGGACTCTACACTAAATATATCATCGGATTCACTAAGCATATCATCGAATAATTTGCATTTGTAAGTATAACAATAAAGCATATATATATCATCAAATTACTATAGGCAGTACGTATAACATACCATTTCATGCCGATCGACCATGGTACTTGTCAGGCGGGTCACGAATGGCACCCCGACAAAGTCATCACGTGGCGGAATTATGTCCCATAGGTTGCACACCTCCTCCTCGCTCAGCCTCATTCTTTGAGCTATGATGGCTTCATGAAGTGGGTTCTCATCATCTTCATCGAGTGGGTCCTCATTATCTTCATCATCTTCGTCATCTTCATCATCTTCGTCATCTTCCACCGGGTTGAGATAAATGACAGCCAGCTTGGGTCTTTCTGCTCTGAAGGAGAAGTTGATCAACTCACCACCAGTAAGACGCATGTGGGCAAGGAAACGGGCCCATCCATCTCCTCCAATCTGCGACATATTGCATCCTTTCTCAACCTCCATAGTGTACGGCCCCCCAGGAGCCTCAAATGTCACAGTGTCTCCAGTTAGCTTGTTGAATTTCAACCTCACATTGCATGGGACGATCTGTGTAAAAAAAGCAAAATGACACAATGCAGTAATGCCAACACTAAAAATAAAATAGTTGTTACATTTCATCTAATTTCTTACCACTGCATGACGAAAACTCGGCTGGAAGTAGATGCCGAACAGCTTGCCAGTTGCAAGGCTGTTGGTGCACCTTGACTTGCACAGTCGACATAGTGGTGGTGGTGGTGGCGCCATTTTCCTAAAGCAATATGAGCAAAGGATTAACGATTCACTTCACAGGAAAGAAAAACAGTAGCATGTGATATTTTTGGTTCTTCCGCGAGAAGCAATTTTATGGACAAAGCATTTCGGTGGCACCTATTGCCGAAAAAACTTTTCACAAATATCTACCAAATAAGGGTACCAACTACCAAGACATTTCACCTCATTTGGCCCCTATTGCCTAAGATAATTGATTAAAAAAACAAGTGGCAAATTTAACTAAATTGGCACCTACATTTTGCCAAAAAAATAACTTATTACAAAAAAAAAGCATCTACCTATCCATGTACAGAAAAATAACAATAAAATGGTGCATACTAAATCAACTAGCCTACTAAATCCACTAGCATACTAAATCAAAATGTTCTAAATCAACTAAATCAACTAGCCTACTAAATCAACTAAATCAACTAGCCTACTAAATCAACTAAATCAAGATGTTCTAAATCAAGTAAATCAACTACATACTAAATCAACTAAATTAAAATGTTCTAAATCAACTAAATCAACTAGCCTACTAAATCAAAATGTAGCAGGGAGGAGGGAGAAGGAGGGGCGACTCGGGGAGGGAGAAGAGAGTAGGACGGAGGAGGAAGACGGAGCAAGGAGGGGCCAGCCGGCAATGAGTGGAGGGAGGACGGAGAAGGAAGGCGGAGCGAGGAGGGGCCGGCCAGCGGCGACTAGAGGGAGGACGGAGGAGGAGGCTGGTACCGAGTCCAGCGAGGAGGAGGAGGTGGCGGCGGCGCAAATCGGAGGAGGGGCGACGGGGGAGGACCGGCGTGGGGGTTGAGGGGGAGATCGAGTGAGTGTGAGTGTGAGTGGATCGGATAGGTCGGAGAGTGGGGGAGATGGAATGGCTTAGCAGTAGCATGCTATAGCAAAAGGCGCTACTGCTAAACGACCTAGCAGTAGTGCCTTTCACAAAGAGTGTGCTACTGCTATGTGTCAGCATGTAAAAATAGACATCAAAAATACATTGATCATCAATGATCTTTTTGTGTACAATCTGATTTGTCAATATGAGTCCTCACCAGTTTAGGAACTGCTGAGGACTCATATTGCGGCCACAAATTTTACACATAGAGTTCAATGAAGACCAAGTGGTTGTGGAAGTTTGAGAAGTAACATATTTAAGGTTGTACAAACTCTCTTCACGAAGCGAGGTGGGACTAAATTTTTTAGTAAACTTAGCAATAGCGGTTATTGTGTAAATGCGCTACTACTATGGTCCCTAGCAGTAGCGCTCTTCATGAAAGCGCGCTGCTGCTAGAACTAGCCTCGCGGCGGCGTCGTGGCAATTATAGTAGTAGCGCGTCTTAGAGTGGGCGCGCTACTGATACATTCATTTCAGCAGCGAGGTTTGAGCGCGAGCGCTACTGCTAGTTAGCAGCAGCGCCTTATTTTAAAGCGCGCTGCTGGTAAGATTCTATGTATAGGCTTTTCCCTAGTAGTGGAAGGCTATTCCTTTATATCAGATGCTGAAGAAAATAGATGATTTTGTCTGGAGCGAGGCGGCTGATAAAGCGTTTGAGGATCTGAAGAGGCAACTAGTTGAACCTCCTATGCTTGCAGCCCCGATCGATAAAGAACCGTTATTGCTATATGTGGCTGCTAATGCCCGAGCTGTTAGTGTGGCTATTGTGGTGGAGCGCAAGGAAGTTGGAAAGAAGTATCCGGTTCAGCGGCCGGTTTATTATATCAGTGAAGTGCTCATTGAGTCAAAGCAGAGGTATCCACATTGGCAGAAGCTGGTATATGGAGTGTTTATGGCAAGCCGGAAGCTTAAACATTATTTTCAGGGCCATCCTATCATAGTGGTCAGTTTAGCACCTCTAGGAGAGATCATTCAAAACAGAGAAGCAACTGGCCGGATTGCCAAGTGGGCCATTGAGCTTGGACCTCACGGGCTCAAATATATACCTCGCACAGCGATCAAACCCCAAGCACTCGTGGACTTCATCAATGATTGGACGGAGTTGCAGGCACCAGAGGAGAAGCCAGATAATACGTATTGGACTATTCACTTTGATGGATCCAGACAGTTGGAGGGCTCGGGGGCTAGAGTCATACTAACCTCCCCAAGAGGTGACAAGTTTTGTTATGTCCTCCGTTTACTGTTCCCTTGTACTAACAATGCAGCCGAGTATGAGGCTTTGCTCCACGGTCTTCGGATGGCTAAGGAAATGAACTTAAGCCGGGTTAAGTGCTTTGGGAATTCAGATATAGTGGCTCAACAGGTGTCTGGCACTTGGGATTCTAAAGACCCACTCATGGCTGCATATCGGCGAGAGGTGGACACAGTGGCTGGTCATTTCAAGGGTTATCAAGTGGACCATATAGACCGGCGGAAGAACGAAGCGGCGAACGCTTTAGGTCGCCTTGGTTCTCAGCGTAAACCGGTTCCACCAAATGTCTTTCTTGACATGTTGCATAATCCATCAGTCAAGGTTCCAACAGAGGAAGAGTTGGCTATTGCTGATCCGGAGGCTCAATTGGTGGCGGCTTTGCATGTCATACTGGATTGGACAATCCCATATCTGGCTTACATGAACCGAGGCGAGTTACCAGACGATGAAACCTTGGCCCGACAGGTAATCCGGCATTCCAAGTCCATGACCATAATCAATGGGGAGTTACATTGTTACAGTGTCTCAGGAGCAATTCAGCGTTGTGTTTCTCCTCAAGAGGGTTGTGAGATTTTGCGAGAAATCCATGAAGGGGATTGTGGTCACCACGCCGGTTCAAAGTCTTTGGTTGCTAAAGCTCTTCGCCACGGTTTTTACTGGTTAACAGCTCATGCTGATGCGGAGGATTTAGTCAAGAGATGTGACGGTTGTCAAAAATTCGCACGCCGTGCTCACATTCCGGCTCAGGAGTTGAGGATGATTCCGATAACTTGGCCGTTCGCGACTTGGGGGCTTGATATGGTTGGACCCTTCAAGCGGTCAAAGGACAAAAAGACCCACTTGTTAGTGGTAGTTGATAAATTCACCAAATGGGTGGAAGCAGAGCCAGTCAGTAAGTGTGATGCGGCCACGGCGGTTCAATTCATCAAAAAGGTGGTATTCTGGTTTGGTTTTCCACACATTATTATAACTGATAATGGTACTAATCTGTCAAAGGGAGAGATGGAGGAATTTTTCCAACGTGAGCACATCCGGCTTGATATAGCATCGGTGGCTCACCCCCATTCTAATGGTCAAGCGGAGAGGGCAAATGAAGAAATTTTACGAGGTATCAAACCCCGGCTTATGGTGTCGTTGCAACGGACACCGGGTTGTTGGGTTGAGGAATTACCTTCTGTGTTATGGACCATCAACACCACACCCAACAGGTCTATGGGTTACACACCTTTTTTCATGGTTTATGGAGCAGAGGCAGTTCTCCCTAGTGACATCTGTCACGACTCGCCTCGTGTGACAGCTTACGCTGAAGCTGACAATGAGAAGGCACGTCAGGATTCCCTGGACCTATTCGATGAAGAGCGTGATCTTGCAGCAGCACGTTTGGCGATTTATCAACAAGATCTCCGATGTTATCACAGTCGCCGGGTTAAGACCAGAACCTTTCAAGAGGGCGATTTGGTGCTCCAGCTCATCCAGGATCAGACTGATATGCACAAGTTATCCCCACCTTGGGAAGGACCATTTGTGGTTAGCAAGAATCTGCACAACAGGTCATACTACATCATTGATGTTCAAGAGCATAAAGACTCACGTAAATCGGAGGAGGAGACCAAGAGGCCGTGGAACATAGCTCTTCTTCGGCCTTACTATACTTGAGCCGCAAGCTCTTCATATGTACATATTTATGACAATGTATATATTATATAATAAACCAGATCCTCGAATAAAGCGGGGTATCTGCTCTTTTTACATCATGTGTGTGCCTATAAGGGTTTCTGCTAACAAAGCAAAATTTTGTTAAACCGGTCTCTGCAGCCGCACGGATACAAAGGGATTTCACTAGGGGGCTTGTTTGTTATCACACCATAGCTACACCTCTTGATAGGCGTTAAGCCATAAAGGAAATTATGTGGGGCCAAAGAGAGTGTTGCACAAAGCACAAACTCAAACATGGGCACCCACTGAGCACAACTCACAAAGTTACTTGGGGGCTCTTTGTGCAAAGCAACAAAGAGTTTGAAAGGACCCTTGTAATTGGCTATCAAGCCACGGCTTGGAAGCCTGGTGTATTCACCTAAAACCTCAGTTTAACCTGCCTTCATCAAGTAAGCCACTCCTGTCCAGGTAATCCTGGTATGACCCGCCGAACGTTTGACAAGTCAATCTTTTACAGACCCTGAACTTGTCAAAGTTAAAACGACGATTGGTTAATTGGAGGCCCATCTTAAAAGGCTTTGTTAAACGGTTTAACTCAGAGGCCTGGCAGCCCATGAAAAGCCTCGATTTGGAGCCTCGCAGCTCATAAAAAGCCTTGCATATTTCTTTGTTGAATCCTATTTGCTAAGTTTTCTGCCTTTATTGAGGTTCATAATATGTTCTGATAAACCGGTGTCTTTGGCCCGGCTTGACTTTCAACTACACATTGTCAGTACATGATCAGGTACAAGCCGGCGTTCCTTACCCCGGTCTAGTTTGACTAAATTGCGAGTGCTATAAAGGAAACCCGGTGATTATTATATCCCGGTACGGTTTATTATCATAATCCGGCAAAATAAGGACGGAGTTATCAACACTCTGGCTTGGTGTTGACACCTTTACCATACAAGCAGTTGGTCAACCAATGAGGTATGTTGCACATATTACTTTTTATACAAAAACTTTGATCATTCATCTAAGTATTGTATATTTGTTGAGCATCATAACCCGTCCAGTGGTAAACCGCTAGGATACTTTCAAGTTCTTGTATCCAGGAATACATCTCATCATGGGCAATGCATAAATAGATCCCAAAAAGTGGAACAAATTTTCACGAAGTGTCACAAAACATGCTCGATGGCATGACAGATAAAGGAGTATTTTCTATCCTATTACAAGAAGCTTTAAAGCGGCTACAAGTGCATAATTGTTTTTTGGCATTGGCATACAAATATCCGGTAAACCGGCTGCCGGTTTAAGACGCTTCGTCTGGACGGTTTGATGGTTGAGAGTCAGTTGGTGCGCTCACTTCTTCTTCATCCCTCCCCAGACGCTGGAAATCAACCGTTGACCAATCGACTCCAGTTAAAGCTTGAAACACGGCCTCTTCATGGATAAGCTTGGAGGGGTTAATATCAGGAGCAAAGGTATGCTTACGGATTGGAGGCACAAGTTCTTCGACTTCATGGATTTCGGCAGGCTGTCTCTTCCCTTCAGCAACATAATCCGGTTGGAAATGAGACAAGTTTGTGTCCTCTGCCAGTTTGCTGGCTATTGGCCGCATTTCTTTGGTCAGCCTTCGAAGATCATCATTGTCGAAGTTTGAACCGTCCTCCTTTACACCTGGCTATCCTTTAATAATGTACTCTGCTTCAAGATCTGGAATCCATGCCTTGGCTTGGATTAGTGCGGTTAATGCGCCTTCTCTTGCAGCTGCCTTCTTCAGTCCGGTAATCCGAGCTGGTAACATGGTCAGCTTCTCAAGAGTTTCCTTTATCAGTGATGGTGCCGGTTTATTGTAAGACACAGTGCAAATAGCCCGCTGGGACCCAGAGTACAGTTGTTCAATCAAGGTATACGCCGCTTTAAGCTTCATCCGCATATATGTGCCCAGATGAACAATACGAGTGCCTATTACGGTTTAAAATCAGCGTTCTGTTCAATGATAAGGTTCCATGAATTGGACAAACTGCACAAGGAGATACTTACCAAAGACAGCGGAAGTCATGGCGTTGATTTGCTGTTTCAAGCTGGCTAGTTCATCTACAACTGGTTTCAGGGCTGCCTCGGCATCCTCAGCTCTTTTGGTTAAACTGGTTTTCTCGGTTTCCTAGTCAGCACAGTCTTTGTTAAAAGACTCTTTCAGCTTTTCCATCGCTGCCAGGGCTTTGGTCAGCTCCTCTTTGGCTTTTGCAGCTTCTGCTTGTTGGGACTTCACGTTCTCTTGCAAATCAGCGGTCTGGGCATCTCTATTGCTTAGTTCGTCCTACAACAGTGCAAAAATGTCAAACAACAGGATATATATTTTTTCTAAGTACAAAGCGTATAACAAGTTATACACTTCGTACTTGGGGACTAATGCCTACTTGCTCTGTTTCACTACATCTTTTATAAAGTCTCCAGCACAATGCAAGCATTATCCTTGAGACTTGGGGGCTAATGTACATCTGTTCAAAACGGACGCATGGACTAAAACCCGTATTACCTTGCAAAGCTAAAACGGCCTTTGCGGGCTACGCTAAGGAAATCTATATCATTACATTGGTAAAGTATCGGCCTTGGTTTTCACTAAGGACCTAACATTTTGAGGGTCAGTGGGAGAAACTTAAAGTGTTACAAAGACCCGGTTTACGATTAACATCCTAAAACGGCCCTTGGGGGCTACTTGGGCTAGTATTTCAACTTTGGAATCAAGAAGTAAAAGGAGATGAAAATACCTCATAGCGTTCCTTCATCAAATTAACCAAACCGGCTTCATAGTCATGGTTTGAGTGCAGACGGTTTAAGAAACCGGAATGAAGCTCTTCAGCGTTGAGATGGGCATAACTTGATAAGTCAGTACTCCATTTTCTCTTTTCCCTAGCAGCATGCTCTTCTTGGGCGCTGTGTTGGGCCAAGATTACGGGATGGCCAAGAGAGCTGTGGCCCATGCCAGTAACAATAACATCATCTCCTTGGCCCTCAGTGGTTTTTGCGGGTGATGACGGAGTTTCAGTATCTCTCATCAGACTAGCCCGGTTTGGAGCTGCCAGTTCAGTGTCAGGCACGGCAGGGTTAGCTTCTGGTGGTTCATCAGTATTCTGATCTTGAAGGGGCGGTTCATCAGAGGCGGCTTCAGGATGAGGACCCTCTGGTTCACGAGTTTGGTCCGGTTCACCTCTCTGCTCTTCTTCAAAAACTGCCTAGTCTTCTGACGGTTTGTTGACCCGAGCTTTCTTGCTGGGTCTGGCTTTGGCTCTGCAAATAAATTAAAAGAGGGTTAGCATCTTATTCAAGATTTATAACGCATTGGAAAAAAGAGTTTGAAAACTTACCCAGCCACAGTTTTCAGAGGAGGGAGTTGGGTTACTGTCGACTCGCCAGAGGATGAGGGAGGTGTCACCTGATAATTTGAATCGGACGGATTAAGAGGTTGTCTGAAATAACCTACCTTGGGATAAGAATGGTCAGAAGTGGAAGAGACCTCAGACCGGCGCTTCCGAACCGGGGTATCAGGTATACCGGCCGAAGTGACCTGTTGGCCACTGTGCCGGGTTGTCCGGCGAGCTTCATGCTGCTATGTCTTCAAAATAAATGTTGGGTCCAAGTAAGCAAGAGGATGAGAAAAGCTTACTTTCCGGACTGCTTGATGGGTTTTTTGTGTTGGCATAGAGTCTGAACCGGAGGAAAGGGTAATTACCTCTACATCATCAGCTTGACTGCCTTCTACATCCTCCTGATAAAGATCATTGTTAATGAGGTGCATGAAAAGGGAGCCAAGTGAGTAAAGTTCCATGTTGATACGGTCAGCCGTTTTCCGCTTTGAGGTCCGCTTGACAGCTTTGGTTTTGGGACGAGATGGTTTGACCGCTTTATCCCCGGTTGGCTTTACCGCTTTATCTACGGATTTCCGTTTCCAGAAGGGATCATCACCCTATTCATACATAAACAGAAGAAGGATTACAAATTGAACAAGTTAAAGATATCAAAGATGAAAAGGAATTATAGTGCTTACAGCAGGCGGTTTGTTCTTAGTATAGAAGGGGTTCAAGCCGGTGTGACGACAGACTGATTCTGATTCATTCAAAATTTTCTTTACGCTTTCAGTGACCTCTTCATCGGTCACCTGAATGTTGATATGGCGTTGAGGGTCTTCAACATCACCGGTGTACTCACACATTAAACCGGGGCGACGGCTTAGCGGCAAGACGCTCCAAGATATCCAACAGCGCACGAAATCAACGCCTATTAAACCGTTGGCCATAAAGGCCCGGAGCTTGGTGAGTTGAGGGGCATATTTGGCCCGTTCTGCAGAACTTAAGCGTTGCGACATCGGATGGGTGTTGGAAAGTCGGTGATCACGATAGCCTGGAAGGGGATTCTCATCTTCAGGAGAAGTATCTCTGCAGTAAAACCAAGTCTGGTTCCATTCCTTGGGGTGGCTATGCAGTTTGGCATGAGGGAATTCAACTTCCTTCCACTTTTGAATTGAGACACCACCAAGTTCAGTATTGGGGCCGTTTACAAACTCTGTACGCCGGTTCAAATGAAAAAAGTCCTGGAACAGTTCAGCAGTGGGTTCTTCTTGCAGGTACGCTTCACAGAAAACTTGGAAGTTGCATATATTGGACACCGAGTTGGGTCCAATATCTTGAGGATGGAGTTGGAAACTGGCAAGAACATCTCGGAATTTTTTTGACCCTGGCGGTTTGAAGCCACGACCTACGTGGTCGACAAAGATCACAACCTCACCCTGCCTCGGGGTAGGAGGATTCTCTGTTCCTGGAACTCGCCACCGGATCTCCGTCTTCTTTGGCAAGGTGCCGATACTAACCATTTCGTTCAATTGATCTTCGGTGATCCGGGAGCGGGCCTAGTTGCAAGCGGCAAACTGTTTGGCCATTGTGAAATAAAAAGCTAAAAAGGAAATGCCAGGTTACGAGTCAATCATGGAGGAGCAAAGATGCAATGGAATAAACATATACCGGTATGTGAATTTTCATAAACCGGAGACTAATATAAAACTGAATGACAAGGTCATATGAGGGCATACATGTGTTGTTAAACCGAACTATTACCATCAACATGCAGAAGGGTTGCCGGTTTACTAGGGGACTAATGGTATGAGATAGATTGTTTTTACAAAGGTAAACCGCCTAGATGGTAAAGAGGATACAGATCTTAGGCGAAGAGGGTTAAGTAAGGTAAAAACAGGTTTCACAGGATCACAGGGGCATTTTGGATCTACCACAAGTCAGGAAAAGAAAAAGATTTAGACCTAAAAGGAAAAAAGGTTGGCCCCGAAACAGTTCACAAAGGACTAGATTAGTCTTTTGCGCATAAGGGTTTGTGGTGGTAACAGAAGATTAGCCATGGCATAGGATACGTCAAGTGTGAAATGTCCATCTATAGACTAAGGGGGAACAGGGAAGAACAACACCGAAGCTCCGATGAACTTCAAAGAACCGTGAAGAACAAGGAAACCCTAATGGATCTAGAAAGGAAGGAGGAAAGGACTTACTGCAGCCGCGGAAGCAGCGGAGGTGTGCTGCGGAACTCTGGTACGAACAGGTTGATGCAGCGGCCAACGGTGAGGCAGAGGCAAGGCTTGACGATGGCGGCGGCGCTCAGGTGCGGATACGTCGCGAGGAAGAAGAAGGGACGAAGGGGTAACAGAAAGAAAAGAAAGGGGTCCTCTGCCCCTATTTATAAGGCGAAGCGATACACTAGTAGAAAAAGGGGCTTTTGTCCCGATTGGTAAGGCCCTTTAGTCCCGGTTTTCGAACCGGGACTAAAGGGTCGGTACTAATGCCTCTCCCCTTTAGTCCCGGTTCAATCCAGAACTGGGACTAAAGGGCACGGCCACGTGGAGCTCCACCTTTAGTCCCGGTTGGTAACACCAACCGGGACTAAAGGAAATTTTATGATTTTTTTTTTTTAAAAAAATTTTGAATTTGTTTTTTATTTTCAAATTTCTGAATTATTTTAACCTGTAGTGTGTAATCACCACCCCTCATCACTGCTCAATTTATCCTCTAATCACCCCTCATCATTCCAAATCATCTAACTTCCCGAACGGTTACCCATCCTCCCACTCCCCCAGCCTGAGCACGCTTAACTTCCGGGTTCTATTCTCTCTCGTTTCCAAGTCTGCACTTGTTGTTTTCCTGACAATAGTAAGATGTCAATCCTATTAACCTTCATGAATTTTGCTTGAGCATGAAGTGACACATTTCACTGTTTGAGTTTGAAACTGTTGTTTTAAAAAACAATAATTATTTAGTAACACTAATATTTCTTGAATAATTAGTTTGACCATTGTTTGACCACAGTTTGACCATAGTTTGACCAGATTTGACCAAAATTCAAAATAACTAAAATAATTATTTAGTAACACTAATATTCTAGAATAATTAGTTTGACCATTGTTTGACGACAGTTTGACCACTGTTTGACCAGATTTGACTAGTAATTTTTTCGATTTTTTCCACTCTAGATCTTAAAAGCCCCGTAACTTTTTTTCTGTTAGGTTTTTGAGGATTTTGAAAATGTTTAACGAGGTTCCCCCAAATAAATTTGGATGTAACTTTTTGAGTAGATGATTTTTCATATAAAAAACTTTTTAATCCGAGTTCGTATGCAAAAGTTATGCCCATTTTACAAATTCCAGAGAGATTTTGCAAATAAAGTCGAAATTCATATTTGTAAATTTTCCCAACAAGTAGACCACATATCACATGGGAAACTTATTTTATTTTATTTTTTTGACATTTCAATCGTTTTCTTTTGTTTTTTCTAAAACTGGAAAGGCGGTCCACGAGGGGGGGGGAGTTTGAAAATGGGACCTTTAGTACCGGTTCGTGCCATGAACCGGTACTAATGCCTCAAAACCCATTAGTACCGGTTGGTGGCACCAACCGGTACTAAAGGTCTAACCTTTAGTCCCGGTTGGTGCCACCAACCAGGACTAATGGGCATCGCACCCTTTAGTCCCGGTTCGTGGCACGAACCGGGACTAAAGGGCCCAGGTGAAACCGGGACTAATGCCTTAGCCGCATGAACCGGGATAAATGCTCACATTAGTCCCAGTTCTTGACTGAACCGGGACTAATGGGCTGACCCGGCCTGGACCAATGCCCTGTTTTCTACTAGTGATAAAACGGCAAGTGCGGGAATCGAGGAGCTCAAAAATGGATAATTAATAATGGTGTCGCCTCGATGACTAGATACACATTAATGAAGGTAATCCTCAGCTTCAACGGGTAGATGACGTCAGGGCGGTTTATCATGATCCTGGAGTATGACGTCACGGTGGTTTACAAGATCAAAGTGAAGATGCAAGGGAGGGATTTTTCTAAGTATTGAAGATTGACATGAACAAGTTCAAACCAATCTGGGGCCTAATGTTGGGGATATTACTACTGGACGTAAACCGGCCAGGAGTAGCTGGATTAGCTTTACAAAGATTAGAAGCCCATGAAGATGGAAGAATGATGGCGCTTTACGAAGGCCCAAGGCCCAGAGGCAAGTTAAGGCCTGTAGATGTAAACCGACTTAATTGTGTAACTTGCTTTGTAAGATAGGAAGTGTGGAGACCGAGCCGGACATGTTTATGATCCGGTTTCGGGACTCTGTAAGCCAGCGGGCATCAACCTGTGTATATAAAGGGACGACCCGGCAGCGGTTGAGGGACGGACAACAACTCGAGAGCCAGACAAAGCGGATTCGCTCCCTGGCCTTCGAAACCCTAGCAATACCAATCACAACTAGACGTAGGCTTTTACCTTCATCGAAGGGGCCAAACTAGTATAAACTCCCCGTGTCCCCTTGTCCGGTTTAACCCCTTTAAGCTAACCCGTTGCGATGGCTCCACGACTAAGTCCTTTCACAAGGACATCTGCCATGACAAACCCACGACACATGGTAAAATGTTATTATATAATCTCTCAAAGGTTTTGACCACCATATCACGACAATATCCTCTGTTTTTGTTTTCGATATTTTTATATACCACGCCTGAGAATATGTCGTCACAAGATTCAGATGGAGATACGATTCTGCCTGGGAAACTTCCCTCCTAAAGGGGGAAATCGAAGCCATCGTCATCACCAATGATCCTCCCATCGTCAGAGGGTCAATCTTCATCAACATCTTCACCAACACCATCTCATTTCAAACCCTAGTTCATCTCTTGTATTCAATCTTTGTCTCAAAACCTCAGATTGGTACATGTGGGTTGCTAGTAGTGTTGATTACTCCTTGTAGTTGATGCTAGTTGGTTTATTCGGTGGAAGATCATATGTTCAGATCCTTAATGATATTCAATACCCCTCTGATCTTGAACATGAGCATGCTTTGTGAGTAGTTATGTTTCTTCCTGAGGACATGAGAAGTCTTGTTATAAGTAATCATGTGAATTTGGTATTCGTTCGATATTTTGGTGAGTTGTATGTTGTCTTTCCTCTAGTGGTGTTATGTGAACGTCGATTACATGACACTTCGCCATTATTTGGGCCTAGGAGAAGGCATTGGGAAGTAATAAGTAGATGATGGGTTGCTAGAGTGACAGAAGCTTAAACCCTAGTGTATGCGTTGTTTCGTAATGGGATGATTTGGATCCACATGTTTCATGCTATGGTTAGATTTATATTAATTATTCTTTCGTAGTTGCGAATCCTTGTGAGAGGGGTTAATAATTAGTGGGAGGCTTGTCCAAGTAAGGACAGCACCCAAGCACCGGTCCACCCACATATCAAATTATCAAAGTAACGAACGCGAATCATATGAGCATGATGAAAAATAACTTGACGTTAATTCCCATGTGTCCTCGGGAGCGCTTTGATTTATATAAGAGTATGTCCAGGCTTATTCTTTTCTATCAAAAGGATTGGGCCACCTTGCTGCACCTTTGCTACACTTGTTGCTTTTTACCTGTTACGAATTATCTTACTACCAACCTATCTGTTACCGATAATTTCAGTGCTTGCAGAAAATACCTTGTTGAAAACCGCTTGTCATTTTCTTCTGCTCCTCGTTGGGTTTGACACTCTTACTTACCGAAAGGACTACGATCCCTTATACTTGTGGGTCATCAAGGAGCTTTTTCTTCAGTCAGCCTCACAAACAATGGTAATCGCTACAGCACACTGATGAGACCCAGGCATGCCAAAAAAGCATGCCAAATACAAAGATCGTGTGATGCAACAGATTCAAGAATGGTGGTGGCTTCTTAACATGACCCTTATATTGCCCTTGTAAAGCCTTCGGTCAATTCTTCCATTTTCAATGCATGCAGTCAAGAGATCCATGCAAACCTGGCCATCCTCTTGCTTCTGAAATTGCCAAGAGCCTCTCGATGTCTGCCATAGTTGGTTATGTCAGGTACTGAGGTCCGAACAGCTCGAACACGGCAGTTGCAAACCTGACCATGGCATCTCTGCATGTGCTCTCAGATATCTGTAGGTACTTGAGCTTCCTACGAATCAGCAGCCATGCATATGCAAGCATCCAGAGGGCGGTCGTGCACTTCTGGTAACCAAATGAAGAAGCCAATCGTTCCCACGACGTCTTTCTTCAGGATGAAGTATTCATCGTAGGACCGGCCACCGTGGTACAAACGATCGAAGACAGTCTTGCACATCCGAAAGTGTCGGCGGAAATGGTCAGCAAATAGTGCATCAGGGGCAAATTAGTCAGTCATCAGTGTCAAATGGTCGCGCGCTCTATTGTGGCTGAGCACCCGATAACCCTTGATCGAGCCCTTGAAATTCAGAACATGCTACTCCGCATGCTCCGCGTCTTCAAGGACCGCCTACATCATCGCTGTCTCATCGGAGTACTCCTCGTCCAATGAGCCATCGGACGACTCAACATACTGCTCGTATATGTACTCCAAATCGGAATCCATTGCTAGAAAGAAGAAGGGACAACCGTTTTTAGCTCCGGCGATTCATTGAACAATTGTTGGGTATGATGATAACAACAGTAGTGGATGGTACCTGACAGTGCGGTTGGAGGACAGGAGTTGAATGGAGACGGAGGAGAAGCTAGGTGGAGCCCTGCTGGAGTGCTGGAGGTGACGGAGACGTAGAGTTCCGGCAGGGGTAGGTGTGGCATAGTGGCCGAGGTGGCGGAGCGGCAGCGAAGCCAAGAGAGAAAGAAGAAAGAAGAGAAAAAGAGGAGGATGGAGTCGCGGGGTCCGGGGAGGGTTTTGGGTGGGCCGGGGGTGTCGGATCCCTACGTTTCGCGTGTCCGGACTCCTGCAAAGCTCCCCACCTTTTATCTTCGGTTTGCGGGAGAAATCATGTCCGAATCGCCCAGTGGACCGATACAGACCTGCGTTGGATGGCTTCCGCGGTCCAGACAACATGATGCAAACGGATGCGGGTAGTTTGCAGGTCCGCCTTGGAAATGCCCTAACAACACTCATATTTGCTAAGTGTTAGAAAAAAGTACGAATTAATAGTATAAAAATATTATTATATATCCTATTCCTACCATATGGAGAGCGCTTTTTACGCTACTGTACCTTCAATTCCTTTAGAGTCAAATACACCATGGGTACCTCAACTTGTTCGGTGCCGTCACTTTGGTGCCTAAACTTGTAAAATACACAAAACTGGTGCAGTAACTTGTCCGAGCGTTTAAATACGGTGCCTCCGTCCGTATCCGGGCATATGCCCTGCCCACATGGCGTGCCAACGTGGCATCGGCCCACATGTCAGTGGGTGTGAGAGGAGTGTCATGGTTGTTTTACAGAAAACTCCTTGTACTTTATATAATTTTCACAAAAGCTCTTGACATTTTTTATTTAAATACGTCAAACTACATCGATCCCACATATCACATCTAGGCCTCGCATGTCAGCACATGGAATAAAATAGTAACAAAAAAAGTTCCCGGCAGGATTCGAACTCAGTACAAGGGCGAACAGCCTACACACATGTGCTAATCACTACGCCTATAATAGTTGACTGTGCAATATCCTAATACGCTTCTATTTTACCAAGAAACTGGGTGAAATAATAAAGAGAAATAAAAAAGAAAAAAATTGATTTGTTTGAAATTGAAAAAAATTAAGAAAGTCTCACGTTTGAAAAAAAGAACTATTCAACATATTACCTGCCATCAACTTAAAAAAATTTAGTGCTTTTAAAAAAATCATCATATTTTTGGAAAATTCTCACATGTATTAATAAATTATAAATGTATTTTTCAAAAATGTATGCCATGCATTCAAAAAAATTTACAACATCTATTTCATAAAATGTTCAATGTGTATTAAAAAATTTAGTGTAAAATTATTCGTACATTTCTACAAACATGTGTTAACACATTTATAAAATTTATTGTTTCTACACAATGATTTTTAATACATGTTATACAATTTTCAAAATATAACATTGTTGATTTTTAATAATTATGTATTCTAAAATACAACAAAGATACAAAATAATCTGCATGCTTGTGGTCCTGAGTGAAGATGCAAAACAAATTTGTAATATTTTATAATATATGTTGAATTGTTTAAATCAACATAAATTCTAGAAAAAGTTCATGGTTAAATCTTTGAACTACAAATAATCAAAAATAGAAAAAAAAGTAGATAGACAATCACATATTGATAATTAGTGTATTTTAATATTAAAATATTGTATATCATAAAAACCAAACAGTAACTTAAAAAACAGGATAAAAATTAGAGAGCGATGGATAGACTTTCTAGCTAACAACTGTACATAAAGTACTATTTGTTTTGGTGGCTAGCGTGCGTACTAGCTATTTAACCTTGGATGTAGCAGGGTCGAAACCAATTCAAAGACGCGGTTTATTTTTATTTTTCCTGTTATCGGCATATACAGAACAAGGGCTTATTTGTGACTTTAATTAAATCTTAGGGGATTTTTTACACACAAAAACTCGGACGCATTTCACCCAATACAGGCATCGCTCACACCCACTGACATCTGGGTCAACCACCAGTTGTCACTCCACGTGGACAACACATATGGTGGCATACGGGCGGAGGCACCGTATATGCACCGTGTGACAAGTTATAGCATCATTTTTATGTATTTTACAAATTTAGGTACTAAACTGACCGTAATGGACAAATTAAGGCACGTGTGATGTATTTAACTCATTCCTTTAGGTCAGTCATTTTGTTATCAACACAGCAACGAAGTCCCAGGATCCTCGGTGACACCACAGCTCGAGCCCTGCCATACGCGTCTACGAGACTACGACGCCTAGCCCTGGCATTAACGTAGGTGATCCAATAGCTTTGCGCCTTTGCCCTAGTGGAGCATGATTTCTTGTGCTCAAGGTATGAAATGAACACCTTGGAAGTGCGCATGCGACCGAAACCATAATGCAGTGGGTGGAAACAAACAAACATTGCCGTACAGCAGGCTCTCTTCATTGCTATTTACTGTATTTATAAAACGAAAACCGAAATATAACATGCAACGACTGTTGTCGGTTTTTCTTGTTTTTTTAACCAAAATATAACCGAAAGGCGCAAAAGGGAACGGCGCAGAAGGGGTTAACCGTTTTCGTTTCATGATTCAGACTAGTCATAGTGGGAGTAACTTAGCTAGTAACATAGCACACTTTAAGAATTTTTTTGCTTATGTGACAAGTATTTAATGTGAGGTAGTAACATAATATGTTACTGTAACATGCGCTTCCCAAGATAAGATGAGTCTACAAGCTAATAAATTAAGCCATCTATGACACTACTATTATGTTACTTTGCATTATGAAGGTAGTAACTTAGACTAATGAACATCAAAATATATCTCGTGCTACATGAATACGTTGACCACAAAATAATGACAATAATAAATGATTTCTTTAAATCAACACAATTTTTTTGCCACACACGCTCCCTATCTTTCTGCTATCAACTACTCCGTATTACCAAGTACGGGGAACGACGCAGAAGGAGTACCGTTTTCGTTTCATGATTCATGAACATCCAAATATATCTCATGCTACATGAATATGTTAACCACAAAATAATGACAATAATGAATGATTTCTTTAAATCAACACAA
The DNA here is from genome assembly GCF_018294505.1 of Triticum aestivum. Classification (NCBI taxonomy): domain Eukaryota; kingdom Viridiplantae; phylum Streptophyta; class Magnoliopsida; order Poales; family Poaceae; genus Triticum; species Triticum aestivum. Next base: position 29,890,300 of record NC_057794.1, read on the forward strand.
ACTTTTCTCTTTCTAACAAAAAAGAAAGAAATATATTTTTTATAGATGCCAAAAAGGTACTTGCATGGCAATATTCATTATTTTCAAAACAAATACAAGACATATAAGACACTGTACGTTAAAAAATAAGTTTGATGGAGTCTACCGAAAGAAATATTTATATCTATACTAAAAACACCTAAAAACATATTTCATGATATGTTGACTGCTAGTGAGTACTTTGTTTTCTTAAGGAATAGCCATAAATTCTTCACTTTCTCACTGAAAGGATGAAATAAAAAAAAATTGTGTGTTCTCAATCGTTGGATTTCCTCTCAATCACATCCGGCCTTCCTTATGATTGTTACGCCGTTGGAGCTGGTAGACCATAAATCAGTGGTGGATGCAGGGACAGGTGTACCGGATTATTCTTCAAAATAAGTTCTTTATTTAAATCAACATGAATTCTTCACTTTCTAACAGAAAAATACTGAAATTAAAATTTCTAGGGAAGCATAGGCTTATATTTAGAGACATTGCAAGTTTCACATCTTTCCGGACATTCAACCCATTAGCATTTTCAGTAGTTGGATCTTCAATTTTGTGCTTTTTAGATCATTGGAATTACTCTCAATCACATCCGGCCTTCCTTATGGTTGCTACATCCCAGGGCTTGGTGGGCCATAAATGGCAGCCATGGTCAAGGAACAAGGCCCTTGTGGCTAGTGAACATCACCGATGGAGTCCCTGCTCTCATGTAAAAAGGAAGTTTGAGTAAAATACATGCAGTACTCGATGTACTTTAGAACAAAATTGTAGTAACACTGGTACCCTTAGTATATATCTTTCACCACACTAGCATCTGAAGCTATACAAATCTGCTAGAGTTGTAGGTCGATGGCGAGTGCGAGTACCTCTGAGAGACCATGGCTTTAGGAATTGTTGGGTCAAGTTACATTATTTGCGACAATAGCATAAGGTCCTGCATAAGTGCACCTTCAATCACGACAAACATCGGTTGTGGACTCTTTCATTCAAACTTTAGCAACAACCTCATCAATATTTATCTTGGCAGTGCCCTCGGGAGGAGCAATACACTTGGGAACTTGAGGAAGGCATGTTGTGACCAATGGCCTACATGCTTGCTGCGGATTAGCCTCAAATCTGACAATAGCTTGGAAATAAAGCAAATAACTGATGCGTGACTTTGGAAAATATTCTCATGTATATTCTTCCTCCGTGATGACTAGATAGCGCACATTGTGAGGAGAACCATGTTAAACTACTTATGATTCATGGTCTCCTGGAGATGAAAAAGTCATCCTTTCGCATTTGTACATAAGTTGTTGCATAGATGCTCTTCATATGTTTGTTAAAAAGAGCCCAGGTTCATATCGAATACATTCTAACAGAGATTGCTACCATGAGCCGTCCGCTGCGTGGCAAATTGAGCACTCCATAGTGGTTGTAATGTTCTTAAGTTGCAATTTGTGCCCGTACGTAGCAAATGATTAGTATGGCGCCACACAGAAAGCACATACATTCGATGAGGTTTGATCTTCCATAAGGCCGTCCATGTTTTTTCTGTGTTAACAGAACTTGATCGGAACCTTCCTTCAAGCCGGTCCTCATGGACTTTTTTTCGAGACCAAGGTTGTTTACACGCGATCTTTAGAGATGGCAATATTATATATGGATCCTCATGGACCTTTTCTACCCATGGATTCTCATAAGCCACGGAATCACATGTTGAACATTGATTCACAACTTGCTTCATGGACACTCATTTGACAAGTGGGATGGACATACCAGGCACTCCTATGTGATGCATTCTTGCCGGGATTTGACAGCCAAAGATCTACGGGGTTGCGGGGTGCCGGTTGTGGCCAGAGAGGAAGGGAAAGGCAAGAAAGCGAAGAAGAAGAAATTGTTGGATTCTTTCCGGGATTTGACAGCCAAAGATCGACGGGGTTGCGGGTGCCGGCCAGCATGGAGGTGATCACGGGAGGCAAGGAACAGCGGTGGGGGTGGCTCTGACATGCAAGTGCCCGAGCAATAGAGAGATGCGGCCACGCTCCAGGAAGGGAATCTTTTTTTGGGACTTTCTTTTGCTCTCTCAAAATTGTGAGGCGGCCGACACTTCCCCTAAATTTTTTGAGAAGTTGAAAGATTTGAGAGTCTGATTAGTTACATCTTAACTGCTCATAAAAGATTCTGTGAAGTTGAGCCTTTTAAGAGTTCACCCACAGATGCTTCAAAATCACTAGTTAAGGGGTAACCTACCTCATCCGGTGGCGATAAGTGAGATGCACTGCACATGCGGCATTTGTCACGACCTAGGAGTTTTGGTTTCTTTTTAAGATTCATTTTTTTTCAAAACATCTTATCTCATGAACCGTGTGTCCAAACCACGAACAATTTTCACCGTTGCATTTCTCATGTCGCAAACTTTGAAACTTGATCATATATTAATATGTTTAGACGAACTTTTTTCTGAAAAAAGGAAATAGAAAAAATCAAATCAGGGAAGAAATAAAACTAAAAAACCTGTGAAAAACCCAGAAAACCGGAAGCACAAAAGTGTCTATTTTCCACTTTCGAGAAGCACTGTTGCGCTTCACCGTGAAAGCACCCCCACAGTTATACTTTTCACCTTTTAAGGAAGCACGTGAAAGCACGACTGTGGGGGTGCTTCACGGTGAAGCACGACTATGCTTCTCGAAAATGAAAATGTAGACTACTCGTGGATAGGGCATGGGCATGATTTATGCTCATGGGTACGCCAAACCCAACGCAGTTATATTATTGATGGGTTACATACTGAGCAGTTGTATGTAATCTGTGCCCCACCCCTAACCATATTGACATCTTAATGGTTGGCGTCTCCACTACACATGGAATTAGAAACTACGTCATCATCATTTGATGTTCTGTTGCAGATATGGGCATGAGATGAATATCTACGCGATGGATAGGATATAGGTAGGATTTTATCTTGATGCGAAACATATGTATGGGTATGAGATTATTGTACCTACACCATACTTTCATTGTCATCCTTTAACTTATGTTGCCCCTGCTTTGGCTCAACCCGTCATCCCAAAATTTACATTTTTTTTTGAAGCAATTTACATTTTATTTTAGGAACAAAACTTTACTGTTTCTATTCCATTGTTTTGGAAATCCTGTGACCCAAATGAGCCCTCATTAGTGTTTTAAATATTTTCAGTATTTCCGGCCTACGGGCTTAGCCCACGGGTCAAAACTAGGGCCTGGGCCTGACCCGGTTGGTGCCATTTCCTCATACTCCCGTTCCTCTTCCAAAGCTCCCGGCGGCGGCGGCTCGCAACCTCATCCCGCCTCCACCATCGCCACATGGCCGCCGCCGCGTCAGCAAACCCCGGCACAGCGTACAAGCTCCTCCTCTCCTGCCCTGAAGGCCTCCCTCGATCCCGAGTAAACCCCCCCCCCCCCCCCCCCCCCCCCCCCCCCCCCCCCCACACACACAGGTCCGATTCCGCTGCAGATTGTGCAGATTCTTAACTAACTCAGTGTTGCTGCCAAACGAAGGTTTCTGTGAAGTTTGATCCGTCCATCGACCGGATTCCCCACCCGGACGCATCCCTGGAAGAATCTATAGGCGAGGTGGTGTGTCTAATCGTGTGTGTGTTCGCTTCGTGTCAAGGGCCATTGTTCATCCTTTGTTCGTCTTGCAGATATGGAATCAAAGGCTCCAGCAGAACCCATCGCTGTACAACGATACGAAATTTCGGGTATGCATAACCTCCGTACGTATGTATGTATTCTGGCAGCCATTTATCTGCTCTAGTGATACATGTATACACTTGATTTTGGCAGAGATGAGTGCACACTTGATTAGTGATAAACAATTTTACACATAATGCTGATAATGTTTCTTCCATTTTTAAGTAATTTTGATTTAGAAGTCTGCTCTATGCCAAATTGGTACCGACAAGAAAACTGTGCAATGTGGTGGAGTGTTTCATGATGACTAAGAACAATTTATGCTTGACGTGAATAATTTCTTCCATGCTAAGTAGTAATTTAGGAGTCTGCTCTATGCCAAATTGGTACTGACAAGGAACCTGTGCAATGTGGTGGAGTGTTCATGACGCATATAATTCTTTTGGAACATAGCTGCACTGGAGTTGGTTAAACATAGGGGTTCCCTATGTTTGATACTCAGTACCGTGATTTTTTTTCTCAAATAATTAATCTGAACTCCAGTCTCGTGGGTGATCTCCCGCCCTTGACTGTTTCGCAAAAAGATGTTGCAGGTCATTCAGATGCCATAAAATTGGATCTTTACTTTTCTTTTCCTTTCCCTATGGTGAACATGAGTTAGCTACAAGTTTTAGTTATGAACTTGCTTAGGGCATCTCCAACAGTTTGTATGTTAGCTTGTTGGTAAAATATGTCATGTCATCAACCAACACTTTAACATACAACAACTCCAATGGGTTGTATCTAGTTTGCCCAATAGGATGTGAGATAATAAATAAGGTGCTCTCTCATTCTACATTGGAGCTTGTGCAAGGGGTGTTGGTTCATGTACATACAACCTTCCTCTCTTTCCTCATTTATTGTATGACACATCATCAAATATCCTATGTGGCAAAGTCTACCAACAACTATCTTACAACCATTGGAGATGCCCTTAGTGTTCCTTTTACATCTGAACTTATGCCATTGCAATATATTTCTTTTTAGTGTTCCATTTATAGTTAGAACAAGCCATTACGACTTCTACTATGCTGTTTTTATCGGTCTTCCTTTATCCCCTTAACTGCATTTCCTTGTGCTAGTATTCATACCCTTGGTCGCCCTGACAAATTTCAGTATGGAGGGCATGCCTTGCACCGCAGTGATGAATCAAATCAGGAGTACTGTGTCTCACTTCATTTGGGACTCACAGATTATAGGTTTGCTTGATCTTTCTTATCCTATCCGTATAGCTATGATATATTTGATGTTTCCGGCGCAACACCTCTATCTAACATCTGTATTAACTTACAAACAACAGGACATTTGTTGGAACAAACCTCAGTCCACTGTGGGAGAAGTTTTTGGTCCCCTGTGAAGGTAAAAGTTATCTAGAAGTTAGAATCTTAGATGCCTTCGTCACATCTTCCTCTTGTAGATCAAGGCCTTTTTGCATCTTTAACTTTCGAAAGTTTTAGTTACATAGTCTCATGAATTTATATTTCTTTCATTGCTCAAGCCTGTACAAATTTAAATGCATAACAAATTTTGCCCCACCTTCATTTTCCTTTCCATGCTCGCATATGTTGCTGTATCATTAATCATTATGAAGAGATATTGATGATCACCGAATGATTAATTATTAGTCAACTTGTCTCAGTACTTTGACTGCTTAATTGCATAGTGCAAATTCTTTGTACAGAATTATAACTACGACGAGTCTTGACCAAAATAGTTCATCTTTCATTCTGATCTGATTAGATGACTCTGTGTGTTGCCAACACATGTCAAATCCACTGGGAAATGGTGCAATCGTTGAAACATCTGATGAAAAAATTATTGTATTGCAAAGGAGCAACAATGTCGGCGAGTCTCCTGGACACTATGTTTTTCCTGGAGGACATTCTGAGGTAATATCTTAAGAATGTTACAATATTGAGCACAGTTAATGACAACGGTATTTGTTTAAAGAGATCCCAAGTAGAGTCAAAGCTCTAGGATGTGTAACTTTGGTAGGCTGGATTGTTTAGTTTAATTCGTTTTTCTTTGCTAGAGACTAGCATTCATGTGTAAAGTGCTTGTCTTTTGTTCCTCTTAACTTTGTAAATATATTCTCCAATGAGTTGGGTCCACCCATTACTTGAAAAACAAAATGCTCTGAGTATAATCACTCTTTTTCTTTCAGATACCGAACAAATTTACTTGAGGAGTAATGTATACTTGATAATTTAGAACTTGGAAAATGTTGACTTAAGACAACAATTGAAATTCTTGAAGTAGATATATTTTATTTAGCAGGACTGGTGGGCTTGTTGTTCGAGTGGTCGATCTGTAATATTCATGTTTCTTATTATGCAAGTTCGATTGTTTGTATCAGCCACAAGAAGTTGGAATCTTGGCTCATCAAAATGACGAAAAAGATGTTGCTGGTCTCACTGAAAGAATTTCTGATGAAATGTTTGACGGGATCATCCGTGAAGTAGTTGAGGAAACTGGAGTTCCTGCTAGTTCACTGGTAATTAAATCACCAACACCCTTTGCCTTGCATTCCTAATTACTGCATCACTAGTGTCAATTACCACATCAGAAGGGTGCTTTGCAGTTGATTGTAATTACCATGCAAAGAAGATTTCTGCAACTGCAGGATTTGCTTGGATTTTGTTCTGTTAACTATCCACATTTAGTTTTGCAGACAGAACCCATTCTCATTGGAGTTTCTCGACGAGAAACGAATGTTAGGCCAGCAGCATTCTTTTATATGAGATGTAACATTGATTCCAGCGCCATAACTGAGCTTTATGCTAGAGCTCAAGATGGTTATGAATCCACTAAGCTCTATGCAGTATCGCTGGTGAGCTCACCTATACTAGCAGCACTCCTCTCCTGGCTTTTGGATTCTTGTAACCGTTGTTCATCTAATTGGTGGTGTTTCTGAATCACAGAAAGACTTACGAGATATGAGTCAGCGGTTGCCTGGTTGCCACCTAGGGGGTTTTGCTCTATATGAACTTATGAGGAACGCTTTGGAAAGTTCGTGAATGAACCAAACCGATGTAAGTGTGCACTTAAGTCTCAGTTTTAATCCAAACTACACCGATGCTTATTTTGTGAGATATCTCTGCATGATTGCTTAAATCGTTTCTATAGAATAGTCATGGAGCCTTGCGGCCTCTGAACAATCTTGTCCTACTGCTAGATGCCAAGCAGTATCATAGTTTGTTTCGCAGGTGAAATTCATGTAATCCTTCTCATTGTGCCAAACTGATCTTTCTTCTGCAAATAGGCTGAGTTCTTCAGAGTTCAGATGGAAAGAAATCGAACACACGAACCCGATAAAGATTACTGAGATTCAGATTAAAGATGATCAAGAGCATTCTTCTGTAGACTATATGAGATGTGTCCGTCTTCGTCCGGCATTGTTCTTTTTCGTCTGTTTTTCGTGCTGTGCAGTGCAGGAGTGTAACCAGTATTTATTTACTTCTATTCCTGGAATTCTGGTATGTAGCGCGGTAACAAAAATGTACGACTAATCCCTATCTATCGAAGAACAAAACAAGCTAGTAACTATGGAACTACGTTTGTAAGTTTTGCGCATGGTGGTGATATGTCGTTCATTTTCAGCAAGTTCTTCCAATCTGGTACACCTGCAAGAAAACAACATATGCTTTCATAGTAGGGATGGATTGATGAGCTGCTCGGCTTGTTAAGCTCCTTCTCGTTAAGGCTCGGCTCATTTAGTTCGTTAAGTTTAATAAGCAAAAAAACATTGTTCAGCTTTGTTCATTTAAAGCTTGTTAAGAGCGTGAGTCCTCGTTAACAAACTATGATGTGTTGTAGCCTACAAGATGACAGTGTGGGCGTAATTTTTACGTAGGAAGATGGTGATTACATAAGGAGGTGTGTGAGTTTGTTGGCTCCTATGGTAGGGATGGGTCGATTTGATTTGACTTATGGGTTGAGGTACCACGAAAATATTGTTATGTAAGATAAGAATATGTGTCCTCTGTACTAACAACTTAATTAACAAGCCGCTTGTGAAACTCGTTAGCTTGTTTGTTAAACCCATTAAGTTTATCGAGCTAAGATGAGCAATTGGCTTCCTTTATTAAGAAGCGAGCTACAAGCCTAATGAATTGAGCTATCAAGCACCAATTAAGCTCATGAGCTTTTGGTCTTTATCTGGCCTCAGATATGATGTGTCTTTATGTAGCCCTCTCTTCAAATTACGTCTTTATGTATCTGGCCGCCCTTGTGCTCGAAACATGTTATCTGAGCCATCCCAAGGGCATATGTGCTTGGAATGTTATCTGGGCCATCCCAAGGGCGCACTCTCCCCTCTCGTTGCTATGCATCATCATGATCTTGCGTGTGCGTAGGAATTTTTTTGAAATTACTATGTTCCCCAACACTCAGGACTTACCAAGTATGTACCCACCGGTTCAATCTTACCAATACTAGTTACAATTAATGGCTATGTTTTGTACTGTCGATGTATTAAGCATGTTGTAGTAAACATGCTAACACGTTTTAGCTATTTTTCCTACCTTTTTATAGATAATTGGGCCATTATCTGCTCTGGCAGCACCTGCCTTGTGATGTTTAACTCTGTCAATTGCGTTTTTATCAGTACCAGTTTCAGTGGCCATTAAGCCTGTTGCAATTAATAGTTATATCCATTTTTAAAGAGTTGTATTTCAATGGCTACAAACTTACAAAACATGAATTAGGATGTTATTAAGCCTGTTGCAATTACCAGTTGTATCCATTTTTTAATCCGTCCCTTTGCTACCGTGCTACTCTTTCGAAATGAAGATATCACTAGAGATGCTACCGTTTTATTACCATTTGCCATTTTTGGTGGATGTTAACCCTGTTGTAGTTAACATTGGCTTTCCATGTACTTACACAGGGCTAGGGCGATGTTGTTGTTTACCGTCGAGGTTAGCTGCATCCCATGTCTTACACACAATCTATTCCTAAATATAAGTATTTTTAGAGATTCCAATATAGACTACATAAGAAGCAAAATGAGTGAATCTAGATTTTAATCTAAACTATATCTATAATTCTATATACATCCATATGTAGTTCATATTGAAATCTCAAAAAAAAAATACTTGTACTTAGGAACATAGGTAGTTGTACTTTACATCATTTGTGCAATCTCAGTTTAGCTTCTAGCATTTACTGGTTGCTGGTAGGTACATATATGAGCGGTACTGATCCACGCTTCAATCCCTTTTGCGTATGGGGCAATGAGATATTCATGAAAGCGTCAAGTGAGGAAACTAAGAAATATTGTTAGGCGAAAGAAATGGGTGATTGTAATTGAGCTCTTTATTTACACTTTGTCGAAGACAATAGTGAACTTTAGGATGGTAAGTAATGTGTTGCCTTTTCCCCTTGCCCACAACAAGTTACTTTATTAGACCTGAGTATCTGATATTTTTCTCTTTTCAGTGGTTTCCGAAGCTATTTACTGATGATTCTTGCAAACTACATGACCAGAGTGGAGGCAACTAAGGTTAAAGTATATAACTCATGCTACCATGATAATGCTCTAGAAGTCTTCCTAAAGGCAGTGAAGGATGGGCGGACGATCGTCACAAGGGGTTGGACAAAAGTGGTTCGTGCCTATGGCATGGATGAAGGCACATTATGGGCATTTCGCTTCTTCAACACCGTCGGCAGTCAAAATGATTTACACTTGTCTCTTCACCTTTACCGCCTTTAAATATTGTGGTTCATCATAGTTAATTGCTTCCTAATCCTGTAATTACTGAACATATTGTACTGGCAATTTAATTTATGGATTCGCTGTTGAACCATTGTGCTGAGAATTTGAATTGCACGTTTCATATTTCAAAATTTCCAATTAGAATAATAAATTATAGGCAAATATAAAAAGAGAACAGACGGTCATGGAACTTTGCAAACGGTTCTGGCACTAAAAGCGCTTGCGATGGATAACCCAATGCCACACAGTTTTCTGATACGTCTCCGTCGTATCTAATTTTCCAAACACTTTTGTCCTTGTTTTGGACTCTAACTTGCATGATTTGAATGGAACTAACCCGGACTGACGCTGTTTTCAGCAGAATTGCCATGTTGTTATTTTTGTGCAGAAATAAAAGTTCTCGGAATGACATGAAAATCAACGGAGATTATTTTTGGAATATATAAAAAATACTGGAAGAAGAATCCACGTCAGGGGGGCACACCCTGTCCACGAGGGTGGGGGGCGCGCCTAAACCCCTGGGCGCGCCCCCTGCCTCGTGGGCCCCCTGACGTTCCACCGACCTCAACTCCAACTCCATATATTCACGTTCGGGGAGAAAAAATCAGAGAGAACGATTCATCGTGTTTTACGATACGGAGCCGCCGCCAAGCCCTAAACTCTCTTGGGAGGGCTGATCTGGAGTCCGTTTGGGGCTCCGGAGAGGGGAATCCGTCCCCATCTTCATCGTCAACCTTCCTCCATCACCAATTTCATGATGCTCACCATCGTGCGTGAGTAATTCCATCGTAGGCTTGCGGGACGGTGATGGGTTGGACGAGATTTATCATGTAATCGAGTTAGTTTGGTTAGGGTTTGATCCCTAGTATCCACTATGTTCTGAGATTGATGTTGCTATGACTTTGCTATGCTTAATGCTTGTCACTAGGGCCCGAGTGCCATGATTTCAGATCTGAACCTATTATGTTTTCATGAATATATGTGAGTTCTTGATCATAGCTTGCAAGTCTATAGTCACCTACTATGTGTTATGATCCGGCAACCCCGAAGTGACAATAATCGGGACCACTCCCGGCGATGACCGTAGTTTGAGGAGTTCATGTATTCACTATGTGTTAATGCTTTGGTCCGGTACTCTATTAAAAGGAGGCCTTAATATCCCTTAGTTTTCAATAGGACCCCGCTGCCACGAGAGGGTAGGACAAAAGATGCCATGCAAGTTCTTTTCCATAAGCACGTATGACTATATTCGGAATACATTCCTACATTACATTGATGAATTGGAGCTAGTTCTGTGTTACCCTATGTTATAACTGTTGCATGAATAATCGCATCCGGCATAATTCTCCATCACTGATCCATTGCCTACGAGCTTTTCATATATTGTTCTTCGCTTATTTACTTTTCTGCTACTACTGTTACAATCACTACAAAAACCAAAATTATTACTTTTGCTACCGTTACCACTACTATCATATTACTTTGCTACTAAATACTTTACTGTAGATACTAAGTTTTCAGGTGTGGTTGAATTGACAACTCAGCTGCAAATACTTGAGAATATTCTTTGGCTCTCCTTGTGTCGAATCAATAAATTTGGGTTGAATACTCTACCCTCGAAAATTGTTGCGATCCCCTATACTTGTGGGTTATCATTTTCTACATTAAATCATGTATGATGTAGTTAATGAAAGCAAACAGTTAAGCAAGGCAGAGCGTGTGTGATAGTTATACCTTTCACACACGAGCGTATACATAAAACTGTGTGGGATGTACATACAAACGGAAACGTTTTCCCTGGATTGACTGTGTGGGATGTACATAAGAATGGAAACATATTCCTTGGATTGACTGTGTGTGATATACATATGAATGGAATTTTTTTTCTGGGATTCACCGTGTGGGATGTACATACCTACGAAAATGATTTTCTCAGATTACCGTGTGGGATATACATACCTATGGAAATGATTGGATTTCGATGCCTCTCCCGATCGCACACGGCCCCAGCCTGGGTCCCTGGAGGGCCTATCCCTGACGATTTTTGGGTCGTGTGGGAAGGACACCCTATCGCACACACTCATTTGGCGACGGTTCCAAATGACGTCGCGGAAAGGGGTTAAAAACCGTTTGTTTAGGACCGACGCGTACTAGTGTGGTATTGTTGAAAATGAGTAGAATGTAGGTAATGCTTAAACATCACACTGGATAAATGTGTAAAACTAGAATAAAGGGCATGTGTTAACTACACCAGGAATAACTGGAACCAAATATAGCCGTTCAAACTGGTTTTGATGTAGTCGAGCGGCACAGTTCCGACTTGCACATAATGAACAAAACATTGTGAATGACTGAAATAAACAAGGCATAAATGACCAGTATAACAACCAAATATAGCCATTGAAAACTGGACAGAGTCTCACTGCAACCAACCTAACAAGCAAATATAGATAGACAGGGCATATGCTTGAAAACTGGACAAATGCTCACTTCAACCAACCTAACAAGCAGATAAAGATAAACAAGGCATCTGCTTGACAATTACAAAAATGCTAAAAAAGCAACCTAACAACCAAATACAGATAAATAAGGCATCTTCTTGATAACTGGACAAATGCTAAAAAAGCAACCTAACAACCAAATACAAATAAATAAGGCATTTTCTTGATAACTGGACAAATGCTCACCGCAACCAAACTAAGAACGAAATACAGATAAACAAGGCATCTGCTCGATAACTGGAAAAATGCTCACTCCAACCAACCTAACAACAAAATACAGATAAACAAGGTATCTACTCACTACAAACAACCAAATATAGACATTCGTGAAACTGAAGTGGGCAATTCATACTTAAACATCACATAGCTCTATTGAACAATACATTTTTGCATAACTGAAACAATTAAACACGACACAGTTAAAGCACCGCACGACAAATGTTACTACAACAAAGGGTACGGGTTGGCAAGCTAGAAAAGGTAAGATTTGCTGATAGAATGTTGCCTCACATTTCATGGACGGGATCCTTCCAGTTGGAAGAGCACAGACCCATGGTGCGCTCTCTGATGTCACAGATGGGCTGTTTCACCTTGGAAGAACCTTCGTGGGTGCCCTCCTCGTGGTCGTCGTCGATGAGATCTGACGTGGCAATTAAGGATCCCAAGCCGCCGCCGTAGAATGTCTCCTTCAGAAATGACAAAATGGGCTCGATGGCTTATAAATCTCGCAAATCCTTGACCGCTTGGCGAAGGATGTTAGCGGCTGGGCCGTCGAAGAGATCGACGATGGTTGAACCAGAGGGGTTGGGGATGTTTTTGCAATGCTCAAGGCGGGTAGTTTGTTTTTTATATTTCTAGCTAGCTGGTCTATCACACACGGTTCGTCCTAATTTCCAAATAAACTTACCCGCCTTTAGCTTGCACAGGTGGTGGTTTTATAAGGCACTTGCATCGCACACGGTTAAGCCAGTATCTCCACCCTTTGCTCGCGCTTGCGCGGTCGTGGTGATTTCAGTGCACTTGCATCGCACACGGTTGAGCCAGTACCTCCACCCCTTTGCTCATGCTTGCGTGGTCGTGGTGATTTCAGCACACTTGCATCACACACGGTTGAGCCAGTACCTCCACCTTAATTTGCTCGCGCTTGCGTGGTCATGGTGATTTCAACACACTTGCATTGCACACGGTTGAGCCAGTACCTCCACCTTAATTTGCTCGCGCTTGCGCGGGCATGGTGATTCACAGTGCACTTGTACCGCACACGATTAAGATATTTTACCCGTGTCCGTTAAGCGTCATCAGAGTCTTTGCAGCAAAAAATAACGATGCATTCGGTTCATAGGAAACGCATACGGGATTTTCATAGGAATACTATTCATTTCCTATGGTTTTGGAGGAATCTACACATCCACTCTAATCTCATTTTGTGCATAGAAATGAGGCAAGACAATTCCTTAGGATGGCAAGTGACATCCTATCAATTTTCTTTACTATTCCTAAATCCTACATTTTGGTTTCCTCCAAACCAAATGAGGCCTATATCGGAAAGAATACTTTCATTCGTCAACATGTGGGACGTCGACCATCCTGGTCCACCTGCCATGCATAAAATTATCCTGGTCCACCCCGGTCGTAGCGTAGGCCCAACCTTTCCCACTGTAAGTTGGTCAGACGAAGGAACCATCATGACTTCGTTGAATTCCGCTTCTTCAAGAAAACTTCCTGTACCCGCAATACTGCTACCACACGCGAAGACTGGACGACACCATACCACGTCATATCACTGAAACCTACTAGGACAAACTAGCCCGCCTAGGATTTATACTCCCTCTGTTTCAAAGTTAGTAGTACAAAGTTTAGTCATCTATTTTGGAACGGAGGGAGTACGTCTCTGGACTGCTATGATTTTGTGTTGTACGTCTCTGTACTTTTGCTTATCCGTGTCGACTATTGTCTGATCAATCACTAAGCCTACAATTTTAGGAGCTTAGGCTATTGGCCGATCGACGATGGATCAGTATAAGCATACCATGAGCTCATCAGCCCCAACATTTCTCTTCGGTGAGTGTTTTGCAAGTACAATAGCTCGCGCGGTAGCTAGCCTACTAACACTAATAATCATCAAACAAGCCTTGCTGATATGATAAACTGTTCAAACTTACATCTAAGCATGCCATATATTACATCAAAAGCTGGTGAGGATACATCTGTTTCCATAACTCAGAGAGGATTCGCATGATTCACTATCAAACAAAAGTAGCAAGTACCTCCCACACAAGACAGTGCACTAGCCCTAAGATGGTTTGATAACATGCATCGTTCTAGTAATTAAACACAATGCAAACTACCCTGAAGGATTAGCGCGACCAACTATTTCTTGTCATCGATCTCTTGGGCAATGATCACAGCATGGACAACGGCATGGGAATTGATCTCTGGAGCGATGTCCACAGGACGGACCACAACATCGGAATCGATCTCTGGGATGATGTCCATAGGATGGACAGCGGCATCGAAATCGATCTCCGGGGCGGTGTCAACAGGACGGACCGCGACATCGAAAATGATCTCTAGGGCGTTGTAGATACGTCTCCAACGTATCTATAATTTTTGATTGTTCCATGCTATTATATTATCAACCTTGGATGTTTTATATGCATTTATATGCTATTTTATATGATTTTTGGGACTAACCTATTAACCTAGAGCCCAGTGCCAGTTTTTATTTTTTCCTTGTTTTAGAGTATCGCAAAAAAGGAAAATCAAACGGAGTCCAATTGACCACAAACTTCACGGAACTTATTTTTGGACCAAAAGAAGCCCACGGAGTATCAGAGTTGGACCAGGAGAGTCCCGGGCTGCCCACGAGGGTGGGGGGCGCGCCCACCCCCTGGGCACACCCCCTGCCTCATGGATAGCCTGGAGGTCCACCGACGTACTTCTTCCTCCCATATATACCGATATACCCTAAAAACTTCGCGGAGCACAATAGATCGGGAGTTCCGCCGCCAAAAGCCTCCATAGCCACCGAAAACCAATCTAGACCCGTTCCGCCACCCTGCCGGAGGGGGAATCCCCCTCCGGTGGTCATCTTCATCATCCCGGTGCTCTCCATGATGAGGAGGGAGTAGTCCACCCTCGGGGCTGAGGGTATGCACCAGTAGCTATGTGTTTGATCTCTCTCTCTCGTGTTCTTGAGGTGATACGATCTTGATGTATCGCAAGCTTTGCTATTATAGTTGGATCTTATGATGTTTCTCCCCCTCTACTCTATTGTAATGGATTGAGTTTTCCCTTTGAAGTTATCTTATCGGATTGAGTCTTTAAGGATTTGAGAACACTTGATGTATGTCTTGCGTGGGATAACTGTGGTGACAATGGGGTATTCTATTGATCGACTTGATGTATGTTTTGGTGATCAACTTGCGGGTTCCCCCCATGAACCTATGCATAGGGGTTGGCACACGTTTTCGTCTTGACTCTCCGGTAGAATCTTTGGGGCACTCTTTGAAGTACTTTGTGTTGGTTTGAATAGATGAATCTGAGATTGTGTGATGCATATCGTATAATCACAGCCACGGATACTTGAGGTGACATTGGAGTATCTAGGTGACATTAGGGTTTTGGTTGATTTGTGTCTTAAGGTGTTATTCTAGTACGAACTCTAGGGCTGTTTGTGACACTTATAGGAATAGCCCAACGGATTGATTGGAAAGAATAACTTTGAGGTGGTTTTGTACCCTACCATAATCTCTTCGTTTGTTCTCTGCTATCAGTGACTTTGGAGTGACTCTTTGTTGCATGTTGATGGATAGTTATATGATCCAATTATGTTATTATTGTTGAGAGGACTTGCACTAGTGAAAGTATGAACCCTAGGCCTTGTTTCCTAGCATTGCAATACCGTTTACGCTCACTTTTATCATTAGTTACCTTACTATTTTTATATTTTCAGATTACAGAAACCTATATCTACTATCCATATACCACTTGTATCACCATCTCTTCGCCGAACTACTGCACCTATACAATTTACCATTGTATTGGGTGTGTTGGGGACACAAGAGACTCTTTGTTATTTGGTTGCAGGGTTGCTTGAGAGAGACCATCTTCATCCTACGCCTCCTATGGATTGATAAACCTTAGGTCATCCACTTGAGGGAAATTTGCTACTGTCCTACAAACCTCTACACTTGGAGGCCCAACAACGTCTATAAGAAGAAGGTTGTGTAGTAGAGATCAAGCTCTTTTCTGGTGCCGTTGCCGGGGAGGTTAGCGCTTGACGGTATATCTTTAGATCTTGCAAGCGAATCTTTTTGTTTCTTGTTTTAGCACTAGTTTAGTTTATAAAAGAAAACTACAAAAAATTTATGGAATTGAGTTTGCCTCATACGCTTCATCTTTTTAATATCTTTCGTGAGTATGATGGAAAGGATAATTGTGCCAAAGTGTTAGAACAAGAATGCATTAAAATGTTTGGCACTAAATATTTGAATGATGAGCATGATTGCAATGTTGTTAGTATGAATTCCTTGAATATCCATGATGCTAATGATATGCAAAGCCACAAGCTTGGGGAAGCTATGTTTGATGAAGATGTTATTTTTTGTCCCCCAAGTTCCGATGAGAAAATTTATTATGATGATTATATTGATGAAAGTGTATTTGGAGAAGTCATGACTTTATTTTGTGATGAATCCACTATTCCGGAAGAGGTTCCAATTGATTATGAGAACAAAGTTGCTATCTATGATGATTATTGTGATGACTTGTATGCTATAAAGAATAATGATATACATGAAACTTGTCATCATGATTTCAGTTTTCAATTGGATTATGCCTCACATGATAATTATTTTGTTGAGTTTTCTCCCACTATTATTCATGAGAAGAATTTTGCTTGTCTGGAGAGTGATAAAAGTTCTATGCTTGTAGATCATGAAAAGAATGCTTTAGGTGCTGGTTATATTGTTGAATTCATTCATGATGCTACTGAAAATTATTATGAGGGAGGAATATATACTTGTAGGAATTGCAATAATATCAAGTTTCCTCCCCTATGTGCTTAAAGTTTCAAAGTTATGCTTGTTTTGCCTTCCTATGCTAGTTGATTATCGTCCCCATAAATTGTTTGCTCACAAAATCCCTATGCATAGGAAGTGGGTTAGACTTAAATGTGCTAGTCATATTCTTCATGATGCTCTCTTTATGTTTCAATTCTTATCTTTTATGTGGGCATCATTGAAATCATCATGCCTAGCTAGGGGCGTCAAACGATAGCGCTTGTTGGGAGGCAACCCAACTTTATTTTTGTTCCTTGCTTTTTGCTCCGGTTTAGTAATAAATAATTTATCTAGACTCTTTTATGATTGAGATTTTATGTTTTAATCAGTGTTTGTGCCAAGTAGAACTGCTGGGAAGACTTGGGGAAAGTCTTATTGATCTTGCTATAAAAAACAGAAACTTTAGTGCTCATGAGAATTGCTGCCATTTTTATTTAGATAGTGCTATTTAGTTAATTCTTTTTGAATATGATTAATAGATAAATTACTCACGTACAGCAATTTAGTTTAGAATTTTTGGGTTTCCAGAAGTTTGCGTTAGCTACAGATTACTACAGACTGTTCTGTTTTTGACAGATTCTGTTTTTCGTGTGTTGTTTGCTTATTTTGATGAATCTATGGCTAGTAAAATAGTTTATAAACCATATATAAGTTGGAATAAAGTAGGTTTAACACCAATATATATCAAGAATGAGTTCATTACAGTACCTTGAAGTGGTGTTTTGTTTTCTTTCGCTAACGGAGCTCACTCTGTTAAGTTTTGTGTTGTGAAGTTTTCATGTTTTGGGTGAAGATTCGATGGACTATGGAATAAGGAGTGGCAAGAGCCTAAGCTTGGGGATGCCCAAGGCACCCCAAGGTAATATTCAAGGACAACCAAGAGCCTAAGCTTGGGGATGCCCCAGAAGGCATCCCCTCTTTCGTCTTCGTTCATCGGTAACTTTACTTGGAGCTATATTTTTATTTACCACATGATATGTGGTTTTCTTGGAGCGTCATTTTATTTTATTTAGTTTTTCTTGCTGTTTGAAGAAAATACCAAGATCTGAAATTATTTAATGTTAGAGAGTCTTCATATAGTTGCATGATTATTCGACTACTCATTGATCTTCACTTATATCTTTTGGAGTAGTTTGTCGTTGCTCTAGTGCTTCACTTATATCCTTTTAGAGCACAGTGGTGGTTTTATTTTATAGAAATAATTGATCTCTCATGCTTCACTTATATTATTTTGAGAGTCGTTAGAACAGCATGGTAGTTTGCTTTCGTTATGAAACTAGTCCTAATATGATGGGCATCCAAGAGGGATATAATGAAAACTTTCATATAGAGTGCATTGAATACTATGAGAAGTTTGATACTTGATAATTGTTTTGAGATATGGAGATGGTGATATTAGAGTCATGCTAGTTGAGTAGTTGTGAATTTGAGAAATACTTGTGTTGAAGTTTGTGATTCCCATAGCATGCACGTATGGTGAACCGTTATGTGACGAAGTCGGAGCATGATTTATTTATTGATTGTCTTCCTTATGAGTGGCGGTCGGGGACGAGCGATGGTCTTTTCCTACCAATCTATCCCCCTAGGAGCATGCGTGTAGTACTTTGTTTCGATAACTAATAGATTTTTGCAATAAGTATGTGAGTTCTTTATGACTAATGTTGAGTCCATGGATCATACGCACTCTCACCCTTCCACCATTGCTAGCCTCTCTAGTACTGCGCAACTTTCGCCGGTACCATAAACCCACCATATACCATCCTCAAAACAGCCACCATACCTGCCTATTATGGCATTTCCATAGCCATTCCGAGATATATTGCCATGCAACTTTCCACCGTTCTGTTTGCTATGACACGCTCCATCATTGTCATATTGCTTTGCATGATCATGTAGTTGACATCGTATTTGTGGCAAAGCCACCGTTCATAATTCTTTCATACATGTCACTCATGAGTCATTGCACATCCCGGTACACCACCGGAGGCATTCATATAGAGTCATATTTTGTTCTAAGTATTGAGTTGTAACTAAAAAAGAAATGTGATGATCATCATTATTAGAGCATTGTCCCTTGTGAGGAAAGGATGATGGAGACTATGATTCCCCCACAAGTCGGGATGAGACTCCAGACGAAAATAACAAATAAAAAAGAAAAAAGCCATAAAAAACAAGAGAAGGCCCAAAAAAAGAAAAAAAGAAAAAAAGAGAGAAAAAGAGAGAAGGGGCAATGCTACTATCCTTTTACCACACTTGTGCTTCAAAGTAGCACCATGATCTTCATGATAGAGAGTCTCCTATGTTGTCACTTTCATATACTAGTGGGAATCTTTCATTATAGAACTTGGCTTGTATATTCCAATGATGGGCTTCCTCAAAATGCCCTAGGTCTTCGTGAGCAAGCAAGTTGGATGCACACCCACTAGTTTCTTTTGTTGAGCTTTCATACACTTATAGCTCTAGTGCATCTGTTGCATGGCAATCCCTACTCACTCACATTGATATCTATTGATGGGCATCTCCATAGCCCATTGATACGCCTAGTTGATGTGAGCTATCTTCTCCTTTTTGTCTTCTCCACAACCACCATTCTATTCCACCTATAGTGCTATGTCCATGGCTCACGCTCATGTATTGCGTGAAGATTGAAAAAGTTTGAGAACATCAAAAGTATGAAACAATTGCTTGGCTTGTCATCAGGGTTGTGCATGATTTAAATATTTTGTGTGGTGAAGATAGAGCATAGCCAGACTATATGATTTTGTAGGGATAGCTTTCTTTGGCCATGTTATTTTGAGAAGACATGATTGCTTTACTAGTATGCTTGAAGTATTATTATTTTTTATGTCAATATTAAACTTTTGTCTTGAATCTTATGGATCTGAATATTCTTGCCACAATAAAGAAGATTACATTGGGAAATATGCTAGGTAGCATTCCACACCAAAAATTCTTTTTTTATCATTTACCTACTCGAGGACGAGCATGAATTAAGCTTGGGGATGCTTGATACGTCTCCAACGTATCTATAATTTTGATTGTTCCATGCTATTATATTATCAACCTTGGATGTTTTATATGCATTTATATGCTATTTTATATGATTTTTCGAAATAACCTATTAACCTAGAGCCCAGTGCCAGTTTCTGTTGTTTCCTTGTTTTATAGTATCGCAGAAAGGGAAAATCAAACGGAGTCCAATTGACCTGAAACTTCACAGAACTTATTTTTGGACAAGAAGAAGCCCACAGAGTATCGGAGTTGGACCAGGAGAGTCCCGGGCTGCCCACGAGGGTGGGGGGCGCGCCCACCCCCCTGGGCGCGCCCCCCTGCCTCGTGGACAGCCCGGAGGTCCACCAACGTACTTCTTCCACCCATATATACCCATATACCCTAAAAACTTCGGGGAGCACAATAGATCGGGAGTTTCTCCTCCAGAAGCCTCCGTAGCCACCGAAAACCAATCTAGACCCGTTTTGGCACCCTGCCGGAGGGGGAATCCCTCTCCGGTGGCCATCTTCATCATCCCGGTGCTCTCCATGACGAGGAGGGAGTAGTCCACCCTCGGGGCTGAGGGTATGTACCAGTAGCTATGTGTTTGATTTCTCTCTCTCTCATGTTCTTGAGGTGATACGATCTTGATGTATTGCGAGCTTTGCTATTATAGTTGGATCTTATGATGTTTCTCCCCCTCTACTCTATTGTAATGGATTGAGTTTTCCCTTTGAAGTTATCTTATCAGATTGAGTCTTTAAGGGTTTGAGAACACTTGATGTATGTCTTGCGTGGGATACCTGTGGTGACAATGGGGTATTCTATTGATCCACTAGATGTATGTTTTGGTGATCAATCTGCAGGTTGCGCCCATGAACCTATGCATAGGGGTTGGCACACGTTTTCTTCTTGACTCTCCGGTAGAATCTGTGGGGCACTCTTTGAAGTACTTTGTGTTGGTTTGAATAGATGAATCTGAGATTGTGTGATGCATATCATATAATCATACCCACGGATACTTGAGGTGACATTGGAGTATCTAGGTGACATTAGGGTTTTGGTTGATTTGTGTCTTAAGGTGTTATTCTAGTACGAACTCTAGGGCTGTTTGTGACACTTATAGGAATAGCCCAACGGATTGATTGGAAAGAATAACTTTGAGGTGGTTTCGTACCCTACCATAATCTCTTCGTTTATTCTCCGCTATTAGTGACTTTGGAGTGACTCTTTGTTGCATGTTGAGGGATAGTTATATGATCCAATTATGTTATTATTGTTGAGAGGACTTGCACTAGTGAAAGTATGAACCCTAGGCCTTGTTTCCTAGCATTGCAATACCGTTTACGCTCACTTTTATCATTAGTTACCTTGCTGTTTTTATATTTTCAGATTACAAAAACCTATATCTACTATCCATATACCACTTGTATCACCATCTCTTCGCCGAACTACTTCACCTATACAATTTACCATTGTATTGGGTGTGTTGGGGACACAAGAGACTCTTTGTTATTTGGTTGCAGGGTTTCTTGAGAGAGACCATCTTCATCCTACGCCTCCTACGGATTGATAAACCTTAGGTCATCCACTTGAGGGAAATTTGCTACTGTCCGACAAACCTCTGCACTTGGAGGCCCAACAACGTCCATAAGAAGAAGCTTGTGTAGTAGACATCAGTTGTCCACATGATGGCCGCGGCATCGGAATCATCAAGGACATCCACCGGCACCTGCAGAATCCTAACACATTAGCAAGCACATTGAGAATAATCAAAAACCACAACTATGGTAAGCCATTTTTTTACCTTGTGCAGCTCACCGGGGGATCCCATCCCTCCGGGGGCCATCTCCTCGTCCACAATGGGGGCCATCACCTTGCCAGGGGAATACTGCTTCTCAACAGCGACTATCTCCTCAAACTCGGCCTTGAGCCGCGTATAGGTGGCCATTATAGTTTCTGGGGTAGGCATGATGGGGACCTTGCTGTTCTTCCAACTTTCTTTGAGTAGTTCGTCCACCAACGTCCTCAACTCTTTGGCTAGTGCTTGTTTCTCAGAGTTCTTCATCTCCATGGGTTGGCCCGCCAACATGGTCAACTCGTTGGTTGGTGCTCGCTTCCTAGAGAGCGCTGTCTCCAGTGGGTTGTTCGCCTGCAACTCTTTGCCTAGTGCTCTAGGATCCATCAATGAACTGACAAACAAAAAGCAATCGAAAGGAAACCAAAATCGCAATGAAAACGGTTAAAAGAATAGGCTGTGAGAATTTGTCGGTTCTTCACAAAAGAAGATTCTTGAAATGAAAATATAGTAGCATCACTGATTCACCCACCTTTCCTTCATCGGTATAGAAGAAAAATGGTAGAAGTGAGTAGCCTGGAGTGAGGTTTTCTTCAAGAAAGGGGAGAAAGGGCTTCAACGAGCATTCTAGTGAAATGATGGTTGCTTCGTCCAGTCCAAATTTGAGGCCACTTTACCACTGATGGTAAAGGTGTGGGTTTTGTGATATGACGGGTCATGACGGCCACACCGGGGTGACCGGTGAGTCTCGACTATAACACCTCGCTGTGATTTGGTGGATGGCACGCGGTCCTGGATGCTTTGATGTCCCGCATGTAGATAGAGCGGCTAGTCATATAGGAGTACTCAATATTGTGCACCGCGACCAAGGCGGAGAGGAAAACGAGAGAAATTTTTGATTGTTCCATAGCCCATTGATACGCCTAGTTGATGTGAGACCATCTTCTCCTTTTTGTCTTCTCCACAACCACCATTCTATTCCACCTATAGTGCTATGCCCATGGCTCACGCTCATGTATTGCGTGAAGATTGAAAAAGTTTGAGAACATCAAAAGTATGAAACAATTGCTTGGCTTGTCATCGGGGTTGTGCATGATTTAAATACGTTGTGTGGTGAAGGTGGAGCATAGCCAGACTATATGATTTTGTAGGGATAACTTTCTTTGGCCATGTTATTGAGAAGACATAATTGCTTAGTTAGTATGCTTGAAGTATTATTATTTCTATGTCAATATTAAACTTTTGTCTTGAATCTTATGGATCTGAATATTCTTGCCACAATAAAGATAATTACATGGATAAATATGTTAGGTAACATTCCACATCAAAAATTCTGTTTTTATCATTTATCTACTCGAGGACGAGCACGAATTAAGCTTGGGGATGCTGATATGTCTCCAACGTATCTATAATTTTTGATTGTTCCATGCTATTATATTATCAACCTTGGATGTTTTATATGCATTTATATGCTATTTATATGATTTTTGGGACTAACCTATTAACCTAGAGCCCAGTGCCAGTTTCTGTTTTTTCCTTGTTTTAGAGTATCGCAGAAAAGGAAACTCAAACGGAGTCCAATTGACCTAGAACTTCACGGAACTTATTTTTGGAACGGAAGCAATCCAGAAGACTTGGGTGTACGCAAGGGAAGCAAGTGAGGAAGCCACGAGGCAGGGGAGCGCCCACCCCCCTGGGCGCGCCCTCCACCCTCGTAGGCCACTCGTGGCTCCCCTGATGTACTTCTTCCGCCTATATATATCCATATACCCTAAAACTATTGGGGAGCACAATAGATCGGGAGTTCCGCCGCTAGAAGCCTCTGTAGCCACCAAAAACCAATCTAGACCTGTTTCGGCACCCTGCCGGAGGGGGAATCCCTCTCCGGTGGCCATCTTCATCATCCCGATGCTCTCCATGACGAGGAGGGAGTAGTTCACCCTCGGGGCTGAGGGTATGTACCAGTAGCTATGTGTTTGATCTCTCTCTCTCTCTCTCTCTCTCTCTCTCTCGTGTTCTTGATTTGGCACGATCTTGATGTATCGCGAGCTTTGCTATTATAGTTGGATCTTATGTTTCTTCTCCCCCTCTACTCTCTTGTAATGGATTGAGTTTTCCCTTTGAAGTTATTTTACCGGATTGAGTCTTTATTGATTTGAGAACACTTGATGTATGTCTTGCCGTGCGTATCTATGGTGACAATGGGATATCACGTGATTCACTTGATGTATGTTTTGGTGACCAACTTGCGGGTTCCGCCCATGAACTTATGCATAGGGGTTGGCACATGTTTTCGTCATGATTCTCTGGTAGAAACTTTGGGGCACTCTTTGAGGTTCTATGTGTTGGTTGAATAGATGGATCTGAGATTGTGTGATGCATATCGTATAATCATACCCATGGATATTTGAGGTGACGTTGGAGTATCTAGGTGACATTAGGGTTTTGGTTGATTTGTGTCTTAAGGTGTTATTCTAGTACGAACTCTAGGGCTGTTTGTGACACTTATAGGAATAGCCCAACGGATTGATTGGAAAGAATAACTTTGTGGTGGTTTCGTACCCTACCATAATTTCTTCGTTTGTTCCCCGCTATTAGTGACTTTGGAGTGACTCTTTTTTGCATGTTGAGGGATAGTTATATGATCCAATTATGTTATTATTGTTGAGAGAACTTGCACTAGTGAAAGTATGAACCCTAGGCCTTGTTTCCTAGAATTGCAATACCATTTGTGCTCACTTTTATCATTAGTTACCTTGCTGTTTTTATATTTTCAGATTACAAATACCTTTATCTACTATCCATATTGCACTTGTATCACCATCTCTTCGCCGAACTAGTGCACGTATACAATTTACGATTGTATTGGGTGTGTTGGGGACACAAGAGACTCTTTGTTATTTGGTTGCAAGGTTGCTTGAGAGAGAC
This sequence comes from Triticum aestivum, assembly GCF_018294505.1. NCBI lineage: Eukaryota > Viridiplantae > Streptophyta > Magnoliopsida > Poales > Poaceae > Triticum > Triticum aestivum. The sequence goes on from NC_057794.1 coordinate 29,915,020, forward strand.
CATCTTCATCCTATGCCTCCTATGGATTGATAAACCTTAGGCCAACCACTTGAGGGAAATTTGCTACTGTCCTACAAACCTCTGCACTTGGAGGCCCAACAACGTCTACAAGAAGAAGGTTGTGTAGTAGACATCAAGGTGGCATAGAAGTAAATGAAGAAAGAGAGGGTTGAGTATCATATCATGATATCGTATCATATTAAATGTTGTGCTACTATGTGTCATGCATGCTAATAAATGAAGTCATCGATTATACTAACATATGATACTATGCAGTACGGATGTGTAGTATATCATACACTAGTATCATATGGATGATACTAGTATTCCATTACGACCAGCCTAAGCAAAAGCATGTCCTCGTCTGCGAGACACCGTACGCATGGGCGAGGCAGAAGGTGTGCAGTATTTAAATGAAGCTTCTCCTCGTGTACGAGTTGACGCGACACATCATAGCACTGGCCCCACATGGTTGCCTCTAAACTTGGCTGAAAGACCCGTAGTGTACATATATTTACTAGGACCTCTAACATTTACCCCACCACAATTTAAAATATATATTCCTGTCTTGACCAGATGACCGTGCAAGCTACAATCACCAGGATGACAGGTAGGGCCAGAAGATTATTTTAATCAAAGAAACATGGAGCCGACCCCAACGAATATAGCATCGAAAGGATTAAAAAAATATGACAAAATATACTGTTCTCCAAGCTGAATGCAATAACCATCAATTTTACAAATATAGACCCAACCTTGAGCATTGTATCAAAGAAATAATTCATAGTGTTCCAATAAAGGAATTTTTTCCATCGATAATATGCACCTATAAATTGATTGGTGTGATCATCATAAAACATGTTCCTATGTTAGCATGTCTGCATGAATCTATGTTAGCATGCTTGTATGAACCTCTGTTAGCATGCTCAAATCACCGAATTAGGTTGTGAACTTTAATTTTTCTAAAGAACCTGACATGACTTCTCAGACATCTTGTTAATTAAGCTATAATCTACCGAGACCAAATTTGGATCTTGACTGAAGCGAGTTATCTTCTTTGTTTCAATGAAAAAATATATGACGGTGTTTTCCTAAAGGAGTGTATGTCAGGCAAGCTAATATCTTAACAAAAGAGGGTAAAATTGAAAATCTCCTATAACTCAATTCTAAATTCCATCGCACTTTTTAGTTACTTCTCTAAGTACTAAGTAATACTACTACTCATATATTAACTTGTTCTCTTCTGAAAAAAGTGGTTGTTGCAAAATCAGAATAAATTACCGCAGATTGTAAACGACATAACTTTCCCTGCCCACATATTATATCTGCAGGCACAAAACACAAAATATCTTGTGAGTTACATGACACATGTATTGTAAATAAGCCTAGTTTAAGTTCAATATGTGAGTCACGGCTTATAAGCCCTCCTGTAGCGACCAGACCTCAAACAATCTGATCTCTATGCATAAGTGTCATCCCTAGATCGGTAATGCTGACACACACAGTACTTGAAGGATTTATAACAGAGTAGCAATCACACACTTATTACATCGAATGTCTCAAAAGAGAACTTATTACAATAAATATGGCTTTATGCCATCTAATACGATAACAGCGGAAGGCTTGGAAGATAAAGTGAGTCCATCAACTCCAACGGCATCACTAAGTGAAAGACCATGACCTAAGCCTCCTTACACATCGTCTGAAAAGTCTGCAACATGATATGTTGCAGCCCGAATATGGGTCAGCATATGGAATATGCTGGCAATGTAACACAAGAGAGTAGTGAATAGAATAATGCTATCACTATATGCATATATGGCTGGTGGAGGCTGTATGGTTAATATGTTTTGCGGAAAGCCAATTTTTCCCTACTGCAAAGGAAAAAAATTATTTAACTACAAAGTTTGTTGAAAACATTGAGAAGGTAAACCCCCTCTCAATCCCAAATTAAAGTAATCATTAACAACCCATCAAATTAATTTAGTAGTGACGAGATCAGCATGATAATCCAAGAACCAGATACTCAAGATGTCCATAACCGGGGACACGACTAACCATGATGAGTTTGTACACTCTACAGAGGTTTGCGCACTTTTCCCCCACAAGACTCGATCTCCTCTGTTGGACTTCTCGCACTACATGGTGTTTGAGAAACGGATGACCGAGACACAGTCTTTCAGAATCGTTAGCACCTTACGATGGGTAGACAGTACCACCTACATCCCCTACATCTGCTAGTCTACCACTATAAGAGTTCACACGACTTAATCAACTATGCTAGAGCCCATAATAGCTTGTGGCTGCACACGGAAGTTTCCAGCATGAATAATCTTATGATCCCTTTGAGCCTAGGTGGCAGTCCATAGGAGAATCACACGGTACCCCGGGATTTCCAAAAAAATACAGGCAATCATTGGAATTCCCCAGGTGCCTCAATCCACCTAGATGTGTATTAAGTTGCCACCTTAAGTTGAACCATTAATTAACAATCTCACATCTGTCATGAATACACTCAAACCCAATCCACGTCTACGAGCATAGCATAACAGTATAACACTACTAGGAAAAGGGCTATAGATGAAATTGACACTAATGGCGCACCAGACACGTGGTGCGCCACTACTATATACTAATGGCGCACCATGTGCTGGTGCGCCATTAGTGTGGAAGACACTAATGGCGCACCAGACACATGGTGCGCCACTAGTAACAAAAACTTTTTTTTTTCATTTTTCCAAACATACTAATGGCGCATCCAGGCACAGTGCGCCACTACTAGTTCTAACTAGTAATAGCGCACCAACAACCAAGTGCGCCACTACTGTATTTTTTTATTCTTTTTTTGCAAAAATACTAATGGCGCACCGTGGCATAGTGCTCCATTACTAAACTAGTAATGGCGCTCTGCCATGGTGCGTCATTAGTATATATATATATATATTTATTTTTTTGCAAACCTACTAATGGCGCACCACCAGCAGGTGCGCCATTAGTATGTAGGGTTACTAATGGCGCATGAGTGGGTGGTGCGCCATTAGTAACCTGGGACCAGCTAGATATTTTGGACAGCCACACCTACACACTCACTTTCCCCACTTCATTCCCTCCACCTCCTTCTCCAAGCTTGTGTCGGCTGCCTCCTCCTCCTCACCTCATTTGCACCATAGATTCATCAAAATTAAGTGGTTAAATTACCTTTTTTGATAGGTAAGTAAGGGGAAAGCTATCTTTATGTTGTAGATCCACTTTTTTTCTCCCTAGCTCGCTCCAACAACGTGCACTTGCACTTTTTGTGGCCTAGCTAGATCTATGTATGTTTGTGGTGTTGCATATGTTTGTGGTGTTGCATATATGTTTGTGTTTGCAGGTACCGGTATTTGAAATGCGATAGTTGCCAATATTTTTCCGGAATGTTGATTCATTTCCGTTTCGGCGAGAATTTTGGCACTATGCATTCTTTTTGGTCCTATTTTTAGGGAAAGTCATGCCAAATTTTTCTTGGTTCTAAAATATCGTTTTGCTCTACCCTGCAGGCGACCATGGTCCACACAATGACCAAAGGCATCATGAATAGGTTTTTGAGCTCCGCGAAGGCCGAGATGCTTCAAAAGAACGAGACGGAGATAAGATGTCCGTGTCGAAGATGCAAGCTGAAGAGCCTTATTGCGAGCCCGGATTCCGGGCAGGTGCGGGACCACCTGCTCTTGCGTGGTTTCATGGATGGCTATCGGTGGCAAGGTGATGAAGATGACTATGAAGTCGTCCATGGGGGCCGGGCAAGAAATGAGGAAGGGCAGCAAGACAACCACCACGGCTCGGGCGGGCGAGAAGACAAAGAATCTCTAGGACATGATCACGACGGTGATGTTGTACACAGTCATCATGTAGAAGATGCCGGACATGATGATGAGGAAGATCAAGACGAAGGGCATGATCATGAAGATGAAGATGCCGGAGCAGACGACGATGGAGGCTGGGTGCAGGACCCTCATATTCAAGAGCTGCTTCTCAAGCAGACGGATAACGCAAGAGCTGCCGCCCGAGAGAAAGCCAAGCTGGATCAACTGGAGATAGACGCGGTTACTCCATGGTATGAAGGATGCAGGCCCGAGGATACCCGCCTGAAAGTAACGCTCATGGCTCTAGAGATGTAGGTAAAACACAAAATGACCGACGCATGCTTCAACGAGAACATGTCATTCTGGCACGAACGTCTTCCCAAGGGGAACAAGTGCCCGACCAGTTTCGAGGAGGCGAAGAAAATCATGTGTCCTCTGGATTTACCGCACGTGAAATACCATGTGTGCATGAACAATTGCATCATTTATCGGGACGAGCACGCGGAGTCTACCATATGTCCGGTGTGCGGCGTCACTCGATACAAGAAGAGGAAGAAAGCTCCTCGAAAAGTGGTGTGGTACTTTCCGATCACTCCTCGTCTGCAGCGGTATTTCGCGGACCCTAAGGTAGCAAAGCTCCTGCGTTGGCACGCGGATAGGGAGGAGAAGAAGCGGGAAGATGACGGAAATGATCCGGAGATAAATAAAAAAGACAAGATGTTGAGTCACTATAAGGATGCGAGCCAGTGGCAAGAGTTGAACTTTGAAGACCCAGAATTTGGGAACGATCCAAGGAACATCATGCTGGGCGCGAGCACCGATGGAGTCAATCCGTTTGGCAGCCAGAGAAGCACACATAGCACCTGGCCTGTGTTTGTGTGGATGTACAACCTCCCCTGGTTGTGCATGAAGAGGAAGTACATTCACATGAGTATGCTAATTGAAGGGCCGAAACAACCAGGAAACGACATCAATCTGTATCTGGGGCTGCTGAAAGAGGAGCTAGACACGCTGTGGAAAACGCCAACCAATATGTGGGACGCGACAAAGAAAGAATATTTCCCTATTAGAGCCGCACTGCTCACGACGGTGCACGACTATCTCGGTTACGGATATCTCGCGGGGCAGGTGGTCCATGGATTTTCTGGATGCGTCAGGTGCATGGATGACACAACGTATCGCCAGCTAGATAGAGATCCCGGGTCTTCGAAAACCGTGTTCATGGGACATTGAAGGTGGCTTCGCGACGATGACCCATGGAGGAAATGCAAGGATCTGTTTGATGGTGAAACTGTACCCCGAAGACGCCCGCGTACGAGGAGCGGCGAGGAAATAGACAAGCTGTTGAAAAATTGGAAAGATTTCCCACTGCCGGGAAAGAAGGAAAAGGCGCCAGAGCTGGGAAAGAAGCAAAAGGCGCCAGAGCCGCTGCTGAAGGTAGGGAAAACGAGGTTTGTTTTCTGGGACTTGCCGTACTGGAAGATCCACCGTGTGCCTCACAGCCTTGATATCATGCATATCACGAAGAATGTGTGCGAGAGTCTGCTTGGTACCCTGCTCAACATGCCAGAGAGGACCAAAGATGGGCCGAAAGCAAGGGCAGACTTGAAATCAATGGGCATCAGGCAGGAGCTTCACGCTAATGATGATGAGGCGAAGCAGGACACAGAAAGTCGTCGCAAAGGCAAAAAGGCCAAGAAGACCGGAAATGACTACCCTCCTGCGTGCTTCACTCTAAGTCAGAAGGAGAGCGAGCAGTTTTTCACCTGCCTTGTAGGAGTAAAACTTCCTTACAGTTATGCGGGGAAGATAAGCAGATACCTAGACCCAGCGAAGCAGAAGTTCAGCGGGATGAAGTCTCACGACTGTCACATGCTGAAGACGCAGATACTTCCAGTTGCAATCCGTGGGATCATGGATGCGCACGTCTGTGAAATGCTATGCCTATGCAACTTTTTCGACGTCATCTCTCGGAAGTCGGTTGGCGTGAGGCAACTCAGAAGGCTACAGGAAGAGATCGTGGTGATACTATGCGAGCTTGAGATGTACTTCCCGCCCGCATTATTCGACGTTATGGTGCATCTGCTGGTCCATATCATGGAGGATATCATCCAACTCGGGCCGACGTTCCTACACAGCATGATGCCGTTCAAAAGAATGAATGGTGTCATCAAAGGATACGTTCGCAACATGTCACGTCCAGAGGGAAGCATAGCCAGGGGCTTTCTGACCGAAGAGTGCATCTCCTACTGCACGAATTATCTAGGCATCGAGAACCCCGTTGGTCTGCCCGTCAACAGGCACCTCGGCAGGCTCGCTGGATGGGGTCACCGTGAGGGTCGCCGCGAAATGCATGTCGACTTCGAGGGTCGACTCGCCGACTTTGAAAGAGCAAACCTAGTCGCGCTACAACACATAGACGTGGTCGATCCTTGGGTGGTAGAGCACAAAACCTTTATTGAGAAGACGTACAATGACCGAGGCCAACAGAGGACGGACGGAGATATAATCAAAGAGCACAACTCATGTTTCACGCGTTGGTTCAAGCAGAAGCTTCTGTCGTACCCTTTACATGAGGATTCTTCCGCGGAAGAACAACTCATATTCGCCTTGTCACAGGGCGCCGAGCACAACCTGATGACCTATGAGGCGTACGATATCAACGGCTACACATTCTACACCGAGGACAAGGACATGAAGAGCGATGGTTATCAGAACTCCGGGGTAACGATGGAATCCTACACCGGTAACGACAAGGACAGATACTACGGAAGGATCGAGGAGATCTGGGAGCTGAGCTACGCTGGAGAGAAGGTCCCGATGTTCCGTGTCAGATGGGCCAAGAGCGTCCTAAAAGAAGACCGGTATTTCACCACCATGGTTATACCCGAAGCCAAATCCAAGACCGCGGGCGCAAACGTCACCGCGAAAAATGAGCCATGGGTACTGGCTTCCCAAGTGGACCAATGCTTCTTCATTACCGACCCGTCAAAGCCCAGTCGTGTTGTCGTGAGGAGAGGCAAAAGGAAGTTAATCGGAATGGATGGAGTAGCAGATGAGCAAGACTTCGACAAGTACGGCGACCCGAAGATCGAACATGATGACGACGATGAACTAGCAGCATACACCACAAGAAGAAGCAGGACCACCCTACCTAAAGGACGTCCGTTCAAGAGAAGAACTCCATTTATGAAAAATAAGGGCAAGAAGATTGTGAACAAATAGCTAGCTAAGATCGATTGTATTTAAATTGTAGCCTTCATTTCTCGATTGTATTTCATGGGCACTTTTTGAACTCATGAATGTTTTTAAATTTCATGGACACTCGATCTTGATCCCCCTCCATCTCGATCGCTATCCCACGTCGCCAGATCTCGATCCCCCTCCGACGACCCACCGCACCCTCCCCGGCCCGCTCCACCGTCACAAATAAATGCAACTAAAATTGCAAAAAAAAACAAATTTGATTATATTTTCAAATAACAAATTTGATGATATTTTCAAATAATAAATCTGATGATATTTTTTCATATTCATAAATATTTTCAAATAACAAATTTGATGATATATTTTTTAAAATATTACTGTTTTTATAAAAAATCATTACTATTTCATATTCATATTCATTTTCTTAAAAATTATTAGATGCAACAAAAAAATTACTTATGGCGCACCTCTGGCTGGTGCGCCATTGCTATATAAAAAAAGGTTACTAATGGCGCACCTCCTGCTGGTGCGCCATTGCTATATAAAAAAAGATTACTAATGGCGCATCGACGGGGGTGCGCCATTGCTATATAAAAAAGATTACTAATGGCGCACCGACGGGGGATGCGCCATTAGTAAGCTTCCCCCTAGCTAATTCCTCCCTCTCCCTTGCCGGATCCCCTTTGTCCCTCTCTCCCTCGCCAGATCCACCCGCGCGCTGCCCCGACCCACGACGTCGCCGCCCCGACCCCCGCCTGACTCCACCCCCACCGCCCCCGCGACCCCGTGCCCCCACCCTCGCCGCCCCAACCCTCGCCGGACTCCACCCCCGCGCCCCCGCGCCCCGACCCCCGCCGCCCCGACCCCCGCCGGACTCCACCCCCGCCGCCCCCGCGACCCCATTGTGGCGCCGTCACCGTTCTCTTCACCGACCTCGCCCCTCACGCCGCGGCTTCATGCTCTGGCTACTCCCGCCCCTCGCGCGCCCACATACGGCGGCGGGTCCCCGGCTCGCCGTCTCCTCCGACTCCTCCAAGCACCTCGCCTCCTCCTCGACCGGCGGCGGCGCCGACCCCGACGAGGAGCCCGTCCTGCCCCTTCTCTAGGAACTCGCAGTAAGTTCGATTTGCAATGCACTACTCCAAATCCTGGTCAAGTAGTTGCTGTTGATTCCCGCAAAAAAGTAGTTGATGTCGATGTAGTCTGAATTTAGAGTGGAATCCTGCAGTTGATGTAGTCCAGTATGTCAGATTTGATTTAGTCTGAGTTTAGAGCTGCGTGCAGTGCCAAACTGGATGATGTAGTGCTCTGAATTTAGAGGTTTATGTAGTGCCAAACTGGATGTAGTGCCAAATTTTGCAGTATGTAGACTCTATTTTGAAATTCAGAGATAATGAAAAGATCAAGCTAAGATTAATACCAGATCAAACTGAATAGTGGAGTACTGCTCACTGAAAAAAGTGAAGTATTCACTCAAATTTTTGTATCTCAGTTTAAGTTACTGAATTTGCAAGCACTGTTCATAGTAGATTTTTGGTGGAATTACAGTGCTTTCAATCAATTTGCAACATTTGTCACTGTCAGATCATCACAAGCTAGAATTCCATCAAAGTGAGTAATACTTTCACTATCCTAATGCTTTATAAATGCAGAGAAGATGCTCATTTTTTTGTAACCTGTAGATGCCATGCTCAGTTTTTTGGTAAAGCTAGAATTCCATATAGTCTGCTTGTGTGATGCACTGCTGTTGTATATTCCAGTTCCCGTGATCTGTTTCATAGTACTATTATTACATTAATATACTGTAAAATGTTGTTTTGTTCAGCAAAAAGTAGTTTCTTAAGACAGTCATTTTGTCTTTTGATGATCCTCTGTTTATTCGTCCTTTAAGCATGTTATTTTCTGGAGTGTCCATGGAAATATGAGCAGAGTAACTAAACTGTCTAAGCATATAGTAACTGATGCCTCACTCTTGAATGCCCTAGATCTGTTCAGAAGGGCCAATGTTAGCAACTTGTTACCGAATTCATAATATTTCTCACAGTTGGTAGGGGGTTTGTACCACACGGAGCAGATGAGCTTGGATCGGAGCTAAGATAATCAGTTTGCTGGGTTTTGTCTCCGACCATCGTGTCGTGATGATTTTGCAGGTACCCCAAGAGGCCCTTGAGTTTGCCGGAATATCGATTAACTTCCGTTCCGGCAAATTTGGGTACTCCATATGTCCTATTTTCAGCAAAGGTCATGCTGAAATTTTCCGTGAATTTTAGCATGACTTTGCTAAAAATAGGACATATGGGGTACTTGCGACTAATGCATGGGCCGGGGTATCTTAGTACTTAGTTAAGTAGGATCAACTGCCCCGCCATTCTTGCTGCATTAAACCATAGGTGGCAATAGAGCCAAGTGATTAGGCCCAACTTAGAATTCTCCTTAGCATCGATAAACCCTAGATGATAAACCCAACATAGGTGGCAATAGAGCCAAGTGATTAGTGCCAAGTGATTAGGCCCAACCTAGGGTACCTCGGCATCGATAAACCCTAAATGATGAAAACTTAACTTAGCATTTTAGGGTGCCTCGGCATCGACAAACCCTAAATGATGAAACCTTGGCTTTTAGGGTGCCTCGGTGTCGCGATGAGAACCTAAATGATGTACGCTTAGGCTTTTAGGGTGCCTCGGCGTCGACAAACCCTAAATGATAAAAGCTTAGCTTTTAGGATGCCTCGGTGTCGACAAACCCTAAATGATGAGACCATGATCTTGTTCCTTGACAATAACCAACTTTTTGACCAAACTTTTTTCCTATTTAGAGCGAAACATGGCCCACAACGATGAGGCCGGCGGTTCGGGCGGCAAGCAATTCTGGGAGCTGTCCCAGGAGTTGGAGGAAGAACCTCACCGCTATGAGGACGCCGCGGAAGACACCGATCCTGACTACACAACCCCTAGTGGCGTCGGGGATGACACCACTGATGATGGCGCCGCGGATGCCACCACTGATGATGGCGGCGCACGCACAGATGGCAGCCAACCGAAGAGGCAACGGAAGGACCGGCGCCCGAGCGTGCTCGGCACCGTCAGGGAGGAATTTACTGAAGTGAACTCCGACGGGCATCCGACGGCGCCCAAAGAAGTAGTCACGGGGTACTCGGTTCAGCTCGGGTGCATTCTCCGGAGCACCGTCTCGATCAACACCGAGAACCTAAGGCATAAGGACCGAGGGAATTTGCGCAGCCTCCTCTTCACGAAGCTGCACAAACAATACAAGTTCCCCGCTGAGTTTGCAAACACACGCCTCTCAGGGAATAAAGTGAACAGTGACGCCCTCACGTGAATGAGCACGACCCTGTCTACTTGGAAAAGCACGGTGAAGGCAATGATTGAAAAAGGTGATAGTTATGAGAAGATCAAGGCGAAATATCCTTTGATGAGCGAAGATGACTACAAGGAGTTCAAGATCAAGTGCGAGAGCAGCGCAACCTCCGAATCAAGTCAGTGGGGGAAAGAAATGCGGAAGTTGAACTTAGGGGTCCACCAACTCGGTCCCGGCGGTTACAGAGTGGCGGAGCCTATATGGGACAAGGAGGACGCGGAGCGTGCCGAGCAAGGCCTACCGCCCCGCTTCGAGAAATACCGTGACAAGCAGACCAGGAACTTTCTCAGGGCCCGGTACAAGGAGGACCCGGTAACAAAGGAGCTTACCACGGATCCGAAGACCAGGGCGCTTGAGCTTGTTCTGGTAAGGAATACATCCCCCGCGTAATTAGCTCCATATGGTTGCATTCTAATTAATCCCCAATATTTCTAAATGGTTCACGTTCCTTCCGCAGGACAATGAAAGCAGTAGCGCGGGGTCGTCTCAGAGCTCCCCTTTCGACACCCCTTTAAATAGGGCGTTGAACGTAATGAAAAACAAGGATAAGCTCAGTAAGCCGACGTCAGCTGGTCGTGTGGCCGGCAAAGGCTTGTCCACAAAATGGTCGTCATACTATACCGCTGGTGGGCGAAAGGAGAAAAAGACCAGCTCGGAAAGCCAGTCGCGCGAGGTTGAAGCACTCAAGGCACAAGTGGCGCGGATTCCGGAGATTGTCCAAGAGCAAGTGCAACAACAACTGGGAACGACGCTCAACGCCATGGTGCCTACGTTGATTCATGGGCTGACGACATGGATTGCGGGTGGCCAACAGGGGCCTCCCTCGGTTCCCAGCTTCACGGGCAGCAACTCGCACAACGCGCAGGCGGCGCCATTGGTGTCTCCGGCGGCGCCATTGGTGTCTCCGGCGGAGGCGGTATTCGTGTCTCCGGTGCCGGCACGGGCATTGGAGCTTAATGCACCCGGGTGTACGCCGGCCGGCACCTCGCCAGCAAGCGGCCCCTCCGTCAGTTGCACGCTTGCCGTTGGCAGTGCCTCGACATTAGCCGAGCTCGACGGCATCACGGTAACTAAGCCTCTCGGCCGATGACTTCATCTCCTTGCCTTTGACTAGGCATCCCTGACGCCCTACATGTTTTCGCAGGGCGCCGCCGATGTTCCTTGCACTCTCCTGCACTTCGTGGGCGGCGAGTTGGTCGATGTCGCCAAGGGCAAAATCGTTCAACCGGGCAACCCCGTGTTCCACGGTAATCCGATGCCACCCACAGTGTATAGGGTTGAAGTGGTTCGGGTGCTGCCAGGCTGCGACAAGCTATTACCTCCGATTCGACCCGCTGGGGCCGACGAAGAAGATGAGATGACCATTAGCTCCTGCGTAAGCTGGCCCCTGCTTTGGCTGAAGAGCCAGATTCGTTTGGGGGCGGGGGACACCACCCCACAGACAAGACCGCCAGTCGTGCCGGTGCCAAGCCATGGCAAGAACGCCGCAACGCTACCGAACATGTCGGACATCCCTATGGCACAGGATCTGGACATGCATATGGCACAGGATCCGGACGACGACAACGACGACGGTACATTTACCAACGTAGATAAGTACTTTGCCAAACATGGGTACGGTGACGAGTTCTGCGGGCCTCCTTCTCAAGAACCCAACCAAGACGACCGTGATCTAGCTGGTACGGTGGAGAAACCCAATTGCAACAGGCATCGTCTGGCGTTCAGTTCTTAGGAGACGCCTCCAGCTGCCGCCTTCACCGAGCCTCAAATAGCTGAGGTGCGAAATATTATCAGCCCCAACACGCTCAAGAAGGCGGTCTATGAGCAGAACTCGGTCCCATTACAGCAGATCAAGAAGAAGGGACAGAAACGAAAGGCTAAAAAGGGCGCCGGTGCGAGCCAGCCGGCACCGAGTATGATCCGTGCTCAGGACGGGCCACCTTCACCTAAGGATATCTCGAGGAGGGTGCATGTGGAGGGTAGGGCGATGCTACCGACAAATATGCTCAATGCTGCAACCGGTGCTATGCGGAGTCTGCATGACAGTGTTCTTTCTTTAGAGAAGCGGCGTCTCAGAGAGAATGATGTGGCATACCCGGTTTTCGTGGCCAAGGTGCCAGAGGGCAAGGGCTTTGTGAATGGCGCCATTGGGGGTACGATCGTCCTGCGGTTTGATGACATCTTTGCTATGTTTAACCTTCATCAGCTGCACTACACCTTTGTTCGGCTATTTTCGCTGAGTATGGAGATGCAGATCATCGGACATCGTGATAGTCGACCCCTTCTACATGTGTGCCAAGCTCTTGGGCAGCGCTGGGGACCGCCAAGTCGCGAGTTCACACCTCGAAGGCGTCATTCTGGCAAACCCAGATAAGGATAACTTCCTTGTGTCTTACTTTCCCGAGTAAGTCATCCCTTAACCGCCCCGTAACATATGATTTCTTAGATTTTGATCGTTTTTTTCTAACATTCCGTGTTCTATGTAGTGACACACATTGCACACTCATCCTCTTAAGCCCGAAATATTCCATGGCCACGTATTTCGACCCAAACCGTGACTCCAAGATAGACTACACAAATATCAAGAAAGTTCTTGATGATGTTCTCCCCGGCTACGCCAAATCTGGAGGCACCTTCACCAGGCCAGTTCGTAGGTACGGCAGGCACGTGTTCGCCCACAATACTAAGTTCTGCTGCGTCAAGCAGCCGCCTGGCGGTCAGAAGGATGCCTACTACGCCCTCCATCACATGTCGGCGATCGTATGGGATCATCATCAGCTTCTGCTACCAGATAATCTCAAAGATTGGGCCGCGAGCTTGTCGGCAATCCAGGACGCGGACATCAGACAAGAATTCTTTCGCATCCAGTCGGAGTTTGCGGAAATCATCCATCAAGATGTCCTTCATACCTCGGGGCAGTTCTACCTCAGATATCAACCGTCCAACAGTGAGATAGACACAACGCTACAAATGCAGGCTGACAACGCCCGCGATTTCATGACCATCACGACAGACGGCGGCTTCATCCACGCTCCGGTCCCATGAGTCGAGTCGAAAGTAGTGATGCTATGTGTAGTTCTGAAACATTGATTGGCTCATGTTGTAATTAAACTTTAATGAATTGTATGTCTCTTTGGTTTGGACAGTCGTTCAACTTAGATGTAATCGATGCTATTTATTAGTAGGACCATGAATCGTGCTATTAATGTCTTGCTTTTCTCTTCCGATCCTTTTGTTGCATACTTATATATTGCTCATGTATTGTCTGTTGTTTGGCTTGTGCATAGAGATGCCGTCGTATGTCGTGTACAAGGGTAAGGTTCCCGGAGTCTACGACGACTGGGAGGAGTGTCGGAGACAGGTTCACCGTTTCAGCGGTAACAGTTACAAAGGGTACACCACTAGGGCGGAGGCGGAATCTAGATACGCCCGCTATCTAGCGGGAGAGAGGAGGGAGCGTTGGAGGAACCGGATGAAGACCAGTTTCATCGCGATGATGCTCATCGTGATGACCGCAGCTCTCTTCTATGTGATGGTAGTTTAGATGATCGATATCGACTTGTAATGTGAAGACAAACTCGCTACTCGCGGTCTCGAGACTTGTAATGTTCTATCTTTGTTCGGTCTTTTGAATTCGGAGACTAATATGATGAATTGTATTCGGAGACTAATCTTCTATTGTATTCGATGAATCTGCTGTTGCTGTGTGGTGCTGTCTATATTCTGTCCAATAATATATTTTGTAACCTGTGCAAAAATCAGAAAAGTAAAAAAATAAACCTAATATTCATACTAATGGCGCATCATCTCAAAGTGCGCCATTAGTATGCCGAAGGATACTAATGGCGCATCACTACACAGTGCGCCATTAGTATGCCAAAGGATACTAATGGCGCATCACCCCACAGTGCGCATTAGTATGCCAAAGCACATGGGTAAATATGGACCCCTGGGAGGCATACTAATGGCGCATGTTGGTCTATACTAATGGCGCACGGTGTGGTGCACCATTAGTATACCAGATACTAATGGCGCACCCATGGTGCGCCATTAGTATATAATACTAGTGGCGTGGTACTAGTGGCGCACCAGTAGTGCGCCATTAGTAGGAAAAACTGGTGCGCCACTAGTAGGCCTTTTCCTAGTAGTGTAAGCATAACGTAGAAGTAACTCCCAAGGTTTGATAATAAATAGGTGAATAGGTACTACCTCATCTACTTCCCAAACCCATAAGTTAAATCAGATCCTAACCATGCAATTGTTTGAGGATTGATATAATGCAATAAAACTGGGTAGTAAAGAGGTATGATCAAAGTGTTACTTGCCTTGTTGATGATCCGCGAAACCTAGAGACTCGTAGTAGCACGCTTCACACTCCGGGTACTCTATCGCAAACAAACAAGCATAAATAAGCAATCAAGCAAAGGCACGGGTAAAACTCAAATAAGAGATCTAACAAGAAAGTTCAACTTAAGAACTCCGGTTTGCAAAAAGAATCAAATCAAACAAAGCATCAAAACTCAAACGGCGAAAGAAACAAGCTTCGTTTACTAATCTGTACTAGAGTGAAATTTTACAGTAGCAAAATCTTGTTTAAGTTGGTTAAACAGAAAGAGGGTTTCGAGAAGAAACTCTAGGAGCTTGAATCGCTTGATTCTGACAAACGACAAAAAGTTATACTAGAACGAAAATCGGATCAGAAATCGCGATCGAAAATAATCGCGAAAAATCTAGGAAAAAGAAAAGCGGACGAACAGGCTAACGAACGAGCGTTCGCTATCTACGGCTAACGAGTGAACACCGTTCGCTAAAACAAACATACAGACGAACGTCCGCTAAATAAATAAACCGAAGAAACTGATCTATTCTAACAAAACGAACTAGGGTTTTCTAAAAAAAACGGATCGGTTCTCTAAGGAAAACCGGTGGCGGCGGCTACCTCGTCGGATCCGTCGGGGCTCAGGGCTCCGGCGGGGCTGGGTGGTGTCGGCAGCAGCGGTGGAGGGCGGCGCCCGAGCGGGCGGCGGCGGCGGCACGACAAGCGGCGGCGGCTGCTGTTGCTGCGGGCGGCGGGCGGGACGGGGTGGTGGCGGCGTGGTGCGGCGGTATTTAAGGGGGAGGGGGGCTGGGTCGGCTTGGGGAAGGGGGCACCGGGGAGTCGACGGACTCCCGGACTCCGGTGGAGTCCGGCTCGGTCACGGCGGGCGCGAGCGAGGCAGCGAGCGGCTGGGCCTTCGGCCCGGTCGGTCCGAACGAACTTTTTTTTTAATAATTTCACCGAAACTTAAATAAATCCTAGAAAATAAAATAAAAATCTAAAAATGCCAAAACAAATTTTCACCGTCTAAATGAAATATTTAGAAGAAGATGAACATTTTCTTGGCCCTAAAATGCAATTTTGAAAACGTGCAATTTTTCTAATTCTAGTAAAATTGCAATAAAATCCAAATAAAATATTTATTAGGTTTTTAATATTTTTCCTCTAATATTTCATCTATTTTGGAGAAGTCATTTTATCTCCTCTCATATATTTTTATTTTTTGAAATATTAGGAAGGGAAAATAATCAAAACCAAATGATCCTCCTTTCAAAATTTGAGAAAACTCAAATATGAAAATAACGAAATCCCCAACTCTCTCCGTGGGTCCTTGAGTTGCGTAGAATTTCTAGGATCAAGCCAAAATGCAATAAAATATGATATGCAAAGATGATCTAATGTATAACATTCCAAATTAAAAATTTGGGATGTTACAAACCTACCCCCTTTAAGATGAATCTCGCCCTCGAGATTCGGGTTGGCTAGAAAATAGGTGAGAGTGATCCTTCCGTAGGTCTTCCTCCCATTCCCAGGTGGCTTCATGTTCAGTATGGTGACTCCACTGAACCTTGCAGAACTTGATTACTTTGTTACGTGTGACATGGCTGGCAAAATCAAGAATCTTAGCTGGCTTCTCCTCGTAGGTCAAATCACTATCCAATTGTATCGTTTCCAGCGGCACTATATCTCTCAGAGGAATATCAGCCATCTCCACGTGGCATTTCCTCAACTGAGAAACATGGAACACATCGTGAACTCTGGACAATCTTTTGGGTAATTCCAACTTGTAAGCAACTTCTCCCATACGTTCCAAAACTCTGTATGGTCCCACAAAACTTGGCGCTAACTTTCCCTTAACTCCAAAGCGCTTCACTCCTCGAAGTGGGGATACACGAAGATACACTCTGTCTCCAACTTTGTAAGCTGTCTCCTTGCGTTTAGAATCCGCATAACTCTTTTGCCTGGACTGGGCTACCTTGAGTCTATCGCAAATTAGCTTAACCTTCTCTTTAGACTCTTTAATCATATCTGGTCCAAACAACTGTCGGTCTCCAACTTCGTCCCACAATAACGGTGTTCTGCACCTCCTTCCGTACAGGGCTTCGAAAGGGGCCATCTTCAAACTGGCTTGATAACTGTTGTTATAAGAGAACTCTACATAAGGCAAATTATCGTCCCAACTAGATCCATAGTCTAGCGCACAAGCTCTCAACATGTCCTCCAGAATCTGATTTACTCTCTCAGTCTGTCCATCTGTCCACGAGTGAAAAGTTGTACTGAACTCTAGTCTGGTTCCCAAAGTTTCATGCAACTGATTCCAAAACTTTGAAGTAAACTGGGTTCCTCTATCCAATACAATGGTCCTCGGAACTCCATGCAGACATACGATCCTGGTCATGTATATCTTTGCCAACTTAGCACTGGTGTAAGTGGTCTTTACTGGGATGAAATGAGCTACTTTCGTCAAACAATCGACTACAACCCATATCGAGTCATAGCCTGAATGAGTCCTGGGTAATCCCATGATAAAATCCATGCCTAACTTATCCCACTTCCATTCAGGTATCGGCAATGGTTGTAGCAATCCTGCTGGCTTCTGATGTTCTGCCTTCACTCTCTGACATACATCACAAACTGCTACATACTCCGCAATATCCTTCTTCATTCCGGTCCACCAGAAATTGTCCTTCAAATCCAGATACATCTTGGTATTTCCTGGGTGAATCGAATATGGCAAATCATGGGCCTCTTGCAGAATCAACTTCCCAATCTCCTGATCATTTGGCACATATACGCGGTCCTCAAACCATAAGGTATCGTGCTCATCCTCACGAAATCCTTTAGCCTTTCCTTTGCTCATCCTTTCCTTTATCTCGGCAATCTCCTTGTCCGTCTTCTGAGCTTCTCTGATCTTATCCATCAAAGTAGACTGAATCTCCAAAGCTGCTACATAACCTCTCGGAACTATCTCCAAACATAGCTCGCGAAGGTCTTCTGCTAACTCCTTGGGTAACTCCCCGGTCATGAGGGTATTGACATGACTCTTGCGGCTCAACGCATCGGCTACTATGTTAGCCTTTCCTGGATAATAATGCAATCTCATATCGTGATCCTTAATGAGCTCTAACCATCTCCTCTGCCTGAGATTCAGCTCCTTCTATGTGAAGATATACTTCAAACTCTTGTGATCCGTGTATACCTCACAATGGTTTCCGATGAGAAAATGTCTCCATGTATTCAACGCATGCACTACGGCTGCTAACTCCAAATCATGCATAGCATAGTTTAACTCATGGGGTTTAAGCTATCGTGAGGCATATGAAACAACTCTTCCCTCCTGCATAAGTACGGCTTGAAGTCCTCGACGAGAAGCGTCGCAATATACTTCATAATCCTTGTGTTGATCTGGCAGAATCAACACTGGTGATGTAACCAAGCATCTCTTCAACTCCTGAAAACTGGCCTCGTATTTCTCAGTCCAATTGAATTTGGTGTCCTTCTTTAACAAATCCGTCATGGGCTTTGCAATCTTTGAGAAATTCTCAATGAACCTCCGGTAGTATCTTGCGAGTCCAAGAAAACTCCGAATCTCTCCAACTGTCGTGGGTGACTCCCAATTTGTCACAGTGACAACCTTGGTGGGGTCTACTGCTATTCCTTCTCCGGATATAACATGTCCAAGAAATACGACTTCCTTCAGCCAAAACTCACACTTGCTGGACTTGGCGTATAACTGATGTTCTCTGAACTTCCCAAGTACCAAACGCAAATGCTCTTTATGTTCCTCTTCGTTCTTCGAGTAGACCAGAATATCATCAATGAACACCATGACGAACTTATCCAAAAACTCCATAAACACCTTGTTCATCATGTTCATAAAATAGGCAGGTGTGTTAGTCAGACCGAATGACATAATGGTATACTCATATAGCCCATATCTCGTGGTAAAAGTTGTCTTAGGTATATCCCGCTCTCGAATCTTCAGCTGGTGATACCCTGAACGCAAATCGATCTTGGAAAATACCTTAGCTCCTTGCAGCTGGTCAAACAAATCATTGATCATCGGCAGTGGGTACTTATTCTTGATCGTCACTTCATTCAGTCCTCGATAATCAACAACCATCCTTAACGATCCATCCTTCTTCTCCACTAGAAGTACTGGTGATCCCCAAGGTGACAAAATTGGGCGAATATAACCTTTATCTAGTAACTCCTTAATCTGCTTCTTGATTTCCTCCAAATCCTTTGTGGGCATTCTGTACGGTCTCTTAGATAATGGCCCTGTGCCTGGCAAAAGCTCAATCAAAAACTCATTGTCTCTATCCGGTGGCATGCCTGGCAACTCTTCTGGAAATACATCCGGAAAATCCTTCACCACTAGTACTTCCTCCTGTACAACTTCAGATAAGGAATTTACTTGCGTCCTATTCAAAACATGCTGGGATACATACTTGATCATTCTTCCTTCTAGGGTGGTGAGCAAAATCGATTTACTGGCGCAGTCAATGTTCCCTCCATACTTCGATAACCAATCCATGCCTAATATCTCATCCAGCCCTTGTGACTCCAATACTATTAGGTCTGAGGGAAACAAGTAATTGCCAATCCTTAATGGTAACCGATCACACCATAGGCTAGCCATATACTCTGCTCCTGGTGAGGTTACTAACATGGGTGTCCTAAGGGCTTGGGTTGGCAATTTAAACTTATCCACAAATCCCCTTGATATGTATGAATGCGATGCACCAGTATTAGAAAGTACGACTGCAGTAAATGACTTAACCAAAAACTTACCTATTACTGCATCGGGCTGGGCTTCAACCTCCTCCACGTTAACATGGTTCACTTGTCCCCTATTGAAAGGATTGGGCTTCTTCCTAGAGCTTCCATTGCCATTTCCATTCTTGGCTCCAGGACACTCATTGGCGTAATGTCCGGTCTTCTGGCACTTGTAGCAAGTAACGTGGCTGAATCTTTCTTGGCGGGTGTTGCCGGGTTGGAACGGTTCTGTCCGCTACTTCCTCCGTTACCATTACCATTCTTGGGGCCACTATGATTGTGCGAACTTCCTCCATTATGAGTGTGACCTCCATGGTTATGAACAAGTCCTCCCGAGTTTGGGGTGAAACGGGGTCTCTGCTGGGCTCCAGAATTATACTTCCCTTGTCCATACTTCCTTTTGAGGCTGTCAATCTGCTGCTGCTTCCCTTCAAGCATGAGAGCTCTATCCACCAACTCCTGATAGTTATTGAAATTTTCTACCATCAAATGCATGCTCAGCTCAACATTTAGTCCTTCCAAAAAATTCTCCTTCTTAGCTGCATCTGTAGCAACGTCATCTGGGGCATAACGTGCTAACTTACTAAACTCATCCGCATATTGGCCAACAGTGCGTCCTCCTTGGCTTAAGTTGCGAAACTCACGCTTCTTCATGGCCATAGGTCCTGCTGAAACAAGGGCTGTGCGAAAAGCCTGCTAGAACTGGTCCCATGTAACAATGGCTATAGGATATGTGACAGTGTAATTCTCCCACCATGAGGCTGCTGGTCCATCCAATTGGTGTGCGGCAAAACACACCTTCTCAGCATCTGTGCATCCTGCAGTGGTTAACTCCCTTCCAATCCTGCGGAGCCAATCATCTGCAACAATCGGCTCGGTGCTACTGGAAAACACCGGCGGCTGCAACCTCAGAAAACGGGCTAAGTTGTCAACTGGGGGTGGTGGTGGTGGGTTGTTGTTGTTCTTGTTGTTGTTGCCTTGGTTCTGAACTAACAACTGCATCAAGGTATTCTGCTGCTGGATCAACTGAGCTCTGGTGGAATGGTAAATCCGAGGTCACGTCTCGGAGGCATCTGAGGGTTTAGAGGGAAGAGAAATAGAATAGAATGAGGTATAGTGAGAAAACACTACCCATATGCACATGAGAAAAACACAATCATATCACTCAATCAATCAAGCAAGGCATGCAATCGGTCTAAAACTATCGTTACAAAAGTGCTTGGACTATACTATATACATGGTGGAATACTACTACTAATATGGTAGTCTACTAGAAATATTGATCGGTTGAAGAATCCATGATATCTGCTCCAGCTTCATCAACATAGTCATCATCGCTATCATTGGGGTCCGAGTCGGTGTCGTCGATGATGATGTAGTCCTCCAGACGAATCTCCTTGGGTTCGTCGTCTTCTCCTCCTGGCGCGGGGTCTCCCATGAATACTCCTAGCTTCCTTTCCAGATCGTCATTCATCTCCACTAGTATCGTCATCTCCTCCTCGTATCTGATGACCCACAAGTATAGGGGATCTTGTTGGAAATATGCCCTAGAGGCAATAATAAAAGGATTATTATTATATTTCCTTTTTCATGATAATTGTCTTTTATTCATGCTATAATTGTGTTATCCGGAAATCGTAATACATGTGTGAATACATAGACACCAACATGTCCCTAGTAAGCCTCTAGTTGACTAGCTCGTTGATCGACAGATAGTCATGGTTTCCTGACTATGGACATTGGATGTCATTGATAACGAGATCACATCATTAGGAAAATGATGTGATGGAGAAGACCCAATCCTAAACATAGCACAAGATCGTATAGTTCATTTGCTGGAGTTTTTCCAATGTCAAGTATCTTTTCCTTAGACCATGAGATCGTGTAACTCCTGGCTACCGTAGGAGTGCTTTGGGTGTACCAAATGTCACAACGTAACTGGGTGACTATAAAGGTATACTACGGGTATCTCCGAAAGTGTCTGTTGGGTTGACACGGATCAAGACTGGGATTTGTCACTCCGTATGACGGAGAGGTATCTCTGGACCCACTCGGTAATGCATCATCATAATGAGCTCAAAGTGACCAAGTGTCTGGTCACGGGATCATGCATTACGGTACGAGTAAAGTGACTTGCCGGTAACGAGATTGAACAAGGTATTGGGATACTGACGATCGAATCTCGGGCAAGTAACGTACCGATTGACAAAGGGAATTGTATACCGGGTTGCTTGAATCCTCGACATCATGGTTCATCCGATGAGATCATCGAGGAGCATGTGGGAGCCAACATGGGTATCCAGATCCCGCTGTTGGTTATTGACCGGAGAGCCATCTCGGTCATGTCTACATGTCTCCCGAACCCGTAGGGTCTACACACTTAAGGTTCAGTGACGCTAGGGTTGTAGAGATATGAATATGCAGTAACCCGAAAGTTGTTCGGAGTCCCGGATGAGATCCCGGATGTCACGAGGAGTTCCGGAATGGTCCAGAGGTGAAGAATTATATATAGGAAGTGTAGTTTCGGCCATCGGGAGAGTTTTGGGGGTCACCGGTATTGTACCGGGACCACCGGATGGGTCAAGGGGGTCCACCGGGTGGGACCACCTATCCCGGAGGGCCCCATGGGCTGATGTGGGGAGGGAAACCAGCCCATTGTGGGCTGGTGCTCCCCCTTGGCCCACCCCCTGCGCCTAGGGTTGGAAACCCTAGGGTGGGGGGGCGCCCCACTTGCCTTGGGGGCCACTCCACCCTTGGCCGCCGCCCCCCTAGGAGATCCCATCTCCTAGGGCCGGCGCCCCCCTTGGGGAGCCTATATAAAGGAGGGGAGGGAGGGGCAGCCGCACCCTTGAGTCTTGGCGCCTCCCTCTCCCCTACTACACCTCTCCCTCTCGCAGAAGAACGGCGAAGCCCTGCTGCGGTGACTGCTGCATCCACCACCACGCCGTCGTGCTGCTGGATCTTCATCAACCTCTCCTTCCCCCTTGCTCGATCAAGAAGGAGGAGACGTCACGCTGACCGTATGTGTGTTGAACACGGAGGTGCCGTCCGTTCGGCGCTAGGATCTCCGGTGATTTGGATCACGTCGAGTACGACTTCCTCATCCCCGTTCTTTGAACGCTTCCGCGCGTGATCTACAAAGGTATGTAGATGCAATCCGATCACTCGTTGCTAGATGAACTCATAGATGGATCTTGGTGAAACCGTAGGAAATTTTTTGTTTTTTGCAACGTTCTCCAACAGTGGCATCATGAGCTAGGTTTATGCGTAGTTCTCTTTGCACGAGTAGAACACAATTTTGTGGGCGTAGATGTTGTCAACTTTCTTGCCGCTACTAGTCTTATTTTGCTTCAGCGGTATTGTGGGATGAAGCGGCCCGGACCAACCTTACACGTACACTTACGTGAGACCGGTTCCACCGACTGACATGCACTAGTTGCATAAGGTGGCTGGCGGGTGTTTGTCTCTCCCACTTTAGTTGGAGCGGATTCGATGAAAAGGGTCCTTATGAAGGGTAAATAGAAGTTGACAAATCACGTTGTGGCTTTCATGTAGATAAGAAAACGTTCTTGCTAGAACCCTATTGCAGCCACGTAAAACTTGCAACAACAATTAGAGGACATCTAACTTGTTTTTGCAGCAAGTGTTTTGTGATGTGATGTGGCCAAAGTTGTGATGAATGATGAATGATATATATGTGATGTATGAGATGTTCATGCTATTGTAATAGGAATCATGACTTGAATGTCGATGAGTATGACAACCGGCAGGAGCCATAGGAGTTGTCTTTATTTTTTATATGACCTGCGTGTCATTAGGAAACGCCATGTAAATTACTTTACTTTATTGCTAAACGTGTTAGCCATAGTAGTAGAAGTAATAGTTGGCGAGAAACTTCATGGAGACATGATGATGGAGATCATGGTCTCATGCCGGTGACAAGATGATCATGGAGCCCCAAGATGGAGATCAAAGGAGCTATGTGATATTGGCCATATCATGTCACTATTATTATTTGATTGCATGTGATGTTTATCATGTTTTTGCATCTTGTTTACTTAGAACGACGGTAGTAAATAAGATGATCCCTCATAATAATTTCAAGAAAGTGTTCCCCCTAACTGTGCGCCATTGCGACAGTTCGTTGTTTCGAAGCACCACGTGATGATCGGGTGTGATAGATTCCAACGTTCACATACAACGGGTGTAAGACAGATTTACACATGCAAACACTTAGGTTGACTTGACGAGCCTAGCATGTACAGACATGGCCTCGGAACATAGAAGACCGAAAGGTCAAGCATGAGTCGTATAGAAGATACGATCAACATGAAGATGTTCACCGATGTTGACTAGTCCGTCTCACGTGATGATCGGACACGGCCTAGTTAAGTCGGATCATGTTATACTTAGATGACTGGAGTGATGTCTATCTGAGTGGGAGTTCATTAAATAGATGAACTTAATTATTATGAACTTAGCCTAAAATCTTTACAATATGTCTTGTAGATCAAATGGCCCACGTTGTCCTCAACTTCAACACGTTCCTAGAGAAAACCAAGCTGAAAGACGATGGCAGCAACTATACGGACTGGGTCCGGAACTTGAGGATCATCCTCATAGCTGCCAAGAAAGATTATGTCCTAGAAGCACCACTAGGTGACGCACCCATCCCACTGAACCAAGACGTTATGAACGCTTGGCAGACACGTGCTGATGATTACTCCCTCGTTCAGTGCGGCATGCTTTACAGCTTAGAACCGGGGCTCCAAAAGCGTTTTGAGCAACACGGAGCATATGAGATGTTCGAAGAGCTGAAAATGGTTTTCCAAGCTCATGCCCGGGTCGAGAGATATGAAGTCTCCGACAAGTTCTTCAGTTGTAAGATGGAGGAAAATAGTTCTGTCAGAGAGCACATACTCAAAATGTCTGGGTTGCACAACCGCTTGACTCAGCTGGAAGTTAATCTCCCGGATGACGCGGTCATTGACAGAATCCTTCAGTCGTTTCCACCGAGCTACAAGAGCTTTGTGATGAACTTCAATATGCAGGGGAAGGAAAAGACCATCCCTGAGGTATATTCAATGCTGAAATCAGCGGAGGTGGAGATCAAAAAGGAACATCAAGTGTTGATGGTGAATAAAACCACTGAGTTTAAGAAAGGCAAGGGTAAGAAGAACTTCAAGAAGGACGGCAAGGGGGTTGCCGCGCCCGGTAAGCAAGCTGTCGGGAAGAAGCCAAAGAATGGACCCAAGCCCGAGATTGAGTGTTTTTATGGCAAGGGAAGTGGTCACTGGAAGCGGAACTACCCCAAATACTTAGCGGGCAAGAAGGCCCGCAACACTAAAGGTATATGTGATATACATGTAATTGATGTGTACCTTACCAGTACTCGTAGTAGCTCCTGGGTATTTGATACCGGTGCGGTTGCTCACATTTGTAACTCAAAGTAGGAGGTGCAGAATAAGCGGAGACTGGCGAAGGACGAGGTGACGATGCGCGTCGGGAATGGTTCCAAGGTCGATGTGATCGCCGTCGGCACGCTACCTCTACATTTACCTACGGGATTAGTTTTAAACCTCAATAATTTTTATTTAGTGCCAGCTTTGAGCATGAACATTGTATCAGGATCTCGTTTAATTCAAGATGGCTACTCATTTAAATCCGAGAATAATGGTTGTTCTATTTATATGAGAGATATGTTTTATGGTCATGCCCCGCTGGTGAATCGTTTATTCTTAATGAATCTCGAGCGTAATGTTACACATATTCATAGTGTGAATACCAAAAGATGTAAGGTTGATAATGATAGTCCCACATACTTGTGGCACTGCCGCCTTGGTCACATAGGTGTCAAACGCATGAAGAAGCTCCATGCAGATGGACTTTTGGAGTCTCTTGATTACGAATCATTTGACACGTGCGAACCATGCCTCATGGGTAAAATGACCAAGACTCCGTTCTCAGGAATAATGGAGCGAGCAACCAACTTATTGGAAATCATACATACTGATGTGTGCAGTCCAATGAGTGTTGAGGCTCGCGGTGGTTATCGTTATGTTCTCACCCTCACTGATGACTTGAGTAGATATGGGTATGTCTACTTAATGAAACACAAGTCTGAGACCTTTGAAAGGTTCAAGGAATTTCAGAGTGAGGTTGAGAATCAACATGACAGGAAAATCAAGTTCTTGCGATCAGATCCTGGGGGAGAATACTTGAGTCACGAATTTGGCACACACTTAGGAAAATGTGGAATAGTTTCGCAACTCATGCCGCCTAGAACACCTCAGCGTAATGGTGTGTCCGAACGTCGTAATCGCACTCTATTAGATATGGTGCGATCTATGATGTCTCTTACCGATTTACCGCTATCATTTTGGGGCTATGCTTTAGAGACTGCAGCATTCACTTTAAATAGGGCTCCGTCGAAATCCGTTGAGACGACACCGTATGAATTATGGTTTGGGAAGAAGCCTAAGCTGTCGTTTCTAAAAGTTTGGGGATGCGATGCTTATGTCAAGAAACTTCAACCTGAAAAGCTCGAACCCAAGTCGGAAAAATGCGTCTTCATAGGATACCCTAAAGAAACTATTGGGTATACCTTCTACCTCAGATCCGAAGGCAAGATCTTTGTTGCCAAGAATGGATCCTTTCTAGAGAAGGAGTTTCTCTCGAAAGAAGTAAGTGGGAGGAAAGTAGAACTTGATGAAGTATTACCTCTTGAACCGGAAAATGGCGCAACTCAAGAAAATGTTCCTGAGGTTCCTGCACCGACTAGAGAGGAAGTTAATGATGATGATCATGAAACTTCAGATCAAGTTTCTACTGAACTTCGTAGGTCCACAAGGACACGTTCCGCACCAGAGTGGTATGGCAACCCTGTCTTGGAAATCATGTTGTTAGATAATGGTGAACCTTCGAACTATGAAGAAGCAATGGCGGGCCCAGATTCCAACAAATGGCTTGAAGCCATGCAATCCGAGATAGGATCCATGTATGAAAACAAAGAATGGACTTTGACAGACTTGCCCGATGATCGGCGAGCGATACAAAACAAATGGATCTTTAAGAAGAAGACGGACGCGGATGGTAATGTTACCATCTATAAATCTCGACTTGTCGCTAAGGGTTATCGGCAAGTTCAAGGGGTTGACTATGATGAGACTTTCTCTCCCGTAGCGAAGCTGAAGTCCGTCCGAATTATGTTAGCAATTGTCGCATACTATGATTATGAGATGTGGCAAATGGACGTCAAAACAGCATTCCTTAATGGTTTCCTTAAGGAAGAATTGTATATGATGCAGCCGGAAGGTTTTGTCAATCCTAAGAATGCTGACAAGGTGTGCAAGCTCCAACGCTCGATTTATGGGCTGGTGCAAGCATCTAGGAGTTGGAACATTCGCTTTGATGAGATGATCAAAGCGTTTGGGTTTATGCAGACTTATGGAGAAGCCTGCGTTTACAAGAAAGTGAGTGGGAGCTCTGTAGCATTTCTCATATTATATGTAGATGACATACTTTTGATGGGAAATGATATAGAGCTTTTGGACAGCATTAAGGCCTACTTGAATAAGAGTTTTTCAATGAAGGACCTTGGAGAAGCTCCTTATATATTAGGCATCAAGATCTATAGAGATAGATCAAGATGCCTCATAGGTCTTTCACAAAGCACATACCTTGATAAGATATTGAAGAAGTTCAATATGGATCAGTCTAAGAAGGGGTTCTTGCCTGTGTTGCAAGGTGTGAAATTGAGCTCAGCTCAATGTCCGACCACGGCAGAAGATATAGAAGAGATGAGTGTCATCCCCTATGCCTCAGCCATAGGGTCCATTATGTATGCCATGCTGTGTACCAGACGTGATGTAAACCTTGCCATAAGTTTGGTAGGTAGGTACCAAAGTAATCCCGGCAAGGAACACTGGACAGTGGTCAAGAATATCCTAAAGTACCTGAAAAGGACTAAGGAAATGTTTTTCGTTTATGGAGGTGACGAAGAGCTTGTCGTAAAGGGTTACGTCGACGCTAGCTTCGACACAGATCTGGATGACTCTAACTCACAAACCGGATACGTGTATATTTTGAATGGTGGGGCAGTAAGCTGGTGCAGTTGCAAGCAGAGCGTCGTGGCGGGATCTACATGTGAAGTGGAGTACATGGCAGCCTCGGAGGCAGCACATGAAGCAATTTGGGTGAAGGAGTTCATCACCGACCTAGGAGTCATACCCAATGCGTCAGGGCCGATAAAACTCTTCTGTGACAACACTTGGGCTATTGCACTTGCCAAGGAGCCCAGGTTTCACAAGAAGACCAGGCACATCAAGAATCGCTTCAACTCCATTCGTGAAAATGTTCAAGATGGAGACATAGATATTTGTAAAGTACATATGGACCTGAATGTAGCAGATCCGTTGACTAAACCTCTCCCTAGAGCAAAACATGATCAACACCAGAATTCCATGGGTGTTCGATTCATCACAATGTAACTAGATTATTGACTCTAGTGCAAGTGGGAGACTGTTGGAAATATGCCCTAGAGGCAATAATAAAAGGATTATTATTATATTTCCTTGTTCATGATAATTGTCTTTTATTCATGCTATAATTGTGCTATCCGGAAATCGTAATACATGTGTGAATACATAGACACCAACATGTCCCTAGTAAGCCTCTAGTTGACTAGCTCATTGATCGACAAATTAGTCATGGTTTCCTGACTATGGACATTGGATGTCATTGATAACGAGATCACATCATTAGGAGAATGATGTGATGGACAAGACCCAATCCTAAACATAGCACAAGATCGTATAGTTCATTTGCTGGAGTACTGAAATGATAAGCGGTTTTCAGCAAGGTATTCTCTGCAAGTACTGAAATAAGTGGTAACAGATAGTTTTGTGATAGGATAAATTGTAACGAGAAACAAGTAACAAAAGTAAATAAAGTGCAGCAAGGTGGCCCAATCCTTTGGTAGCAAAGGACAAGCCAGAACAAACTCTTATAATAGGAAAAGCGCTCCCGAGGACACATGGGAATATCGTCAAGCTAGTTTTCATCACATTCATATGATTCGCGTTCGATACTTTGATAATTTGATATGTGGGTGGACCGGTGCTTGGGTGCTGTTCTTAGTCGAACAAGCATCCCACTTATGATTAACCTCTATTGCAAGCATCCTCAACTACAACAAAAGTATTAAGGTAAACCTAACCATAGCATGAAGCATATGGATCCAAATCAGCCCCTTACGAAGCAACACATAAACTAGGGTTTAAGCTTATGTCACTCTAGCAACCCATCATCTACTTATTACTTCCCAATGCCTTCCTGTAGGCCCAAATAATGGTGAAGTGTTATGTAGTCGACGTTCACATAACACCACTAGAGGCTAGACAACATACATCTTATCAAAATATCAAACGAATACCAAATTCACATGACTACTCATAGCAAGACTTCTCCCTTGTCCTCAGGAACGAACGTAATGACTCACAAAGCATATTCATGTTCATAATCAGAGGGGTGATAATATGCATATAGGATCTGAACATATGAACTTCCACCAATTAAACCAACTAGCATCAACTACAAGGAGTAATCAACACTACTAGCAACCTACTAGGACCAATCCCAGACTTTGAGACAAGAATTGGATACAAGAGATGAACTAGGGTTTGGAGATGAGATAGTGCTGGTGAAGATGTTGATGGAGATTGCCCTCTCCCGATGAGAGGAGCGTTGGTGATGATGATGGTGATGATTTCCCCCTCCCGGAGGGAAGTTTCCCCGGCAGAACAGCTCTGCCGGAGCTCTAGATTGGATCCGCCAAGGTTCCGCCTCGTAGCAGAGGAGTCTCATCCCGAAAAGTTCCTTCTTATTTTTTTCTCATCGAAAGACTTCATATAGGAGAAGATGGGCGTCGGAGAGCCACCAGGGGGCCCACGAGGTAGGGGGCGCGCCCTAGCCGGGGGGGGGGGGGGGCGTCCCCCACCCTCGTGAGCAGGGTGTGGGCCCCCTGGCCTTCATCTTTGGCGAGGATTTTTCTTTATTTATTTTAAGACGTTCCATGGAGTTTCAGGACTTTTGGAGTTGCGTAGAATAGGTCTCTAATATTTGCTCCTTTTCCAGCCCAGAATTCCAGCTACCGGCATTCTCCCTCCCTATGTAAACCTTGTAAAATAAGAGAGAATAGCCATAAGTATTGTGACATAAAGTGAAATAAGAGTCCATAATAAAATAAATATCGATATAAAAACATGATGCAAAATGGACGTATCAACTCCCCCAAGCTTAGACCTCGCTTGTCCTCAAGCGAAAAGCCGATAACAATAAATATGTCCTCATGTTTAGAGGTAGAGGCGTCGATAAAAATAAAATACGGACATGAAGGCATCATGATTATTCTCATAACAACAATATATATAGATTTTGTCATATGATTACTTATGTTCAAGTGATGATGTATTCACAATGCAAAAGTATAAATCATAAACCTTGTTGGGCTCCGACAAACTATAATCTCAGTCATTGAAGCAATTGCAATTTATCATAACATCGGAAAGAGTCTATGTTAGAGCTAAAAAGCAAGTCCACATACTCAACTATCATTTAGTCCTCCATAATTGCTAACACTCACGCGATACTTGTGGTTACGGAGTTTTAATCGGACACAGAGAAAGATAGGAGCTTATAGTTTTGCCCCACAACCTTTTACCTCAAGGGTAATGTCAACAATAATGGTTCATGCTCCCCTACATCCAATTATATATATATATATATATATATATCATGTTCTTTCCAACATGCTGAGCTTGCCAAAGGATAAAATGAAAAAGAAAAGGTGAAGATCACCATGAGTCTTCCATAAGGTAGAAGATAATAGTAAAGGATAGGCCCTTCGCAGAGGGAAGCAGAGGTTGCCATGCGCTTTTATGGTTGGATATATAAAATCTCAATGCGAAAGAACGTCACTTTATATTGCCCCTTGTGATACGAACCTTTATTATGCAGTCCGTCGCTTTTATTACTTCCACATCACAAGATCGTATAAAGATTATTTCTCCCACACCAATCAATCATACATATTTAGAGCAATTTTTATTGCTTTGCACCGATGACAACTTACTTGAAGGATCTTACTCAATCCATAGGTAGATATGGTGGACTCTCATGGCAAAACTGGTTTAAGGGTATTTGGAAGCACAAGTAGTGTTTCTACTTGGTGCTGAGAATTTGGCTAGCATGAGGGGGAAAGGCAAGCTCAACAAGTTAGAGGATCCATGACAACATACTTTATCTCAGATATAAGAAAGACATAACTCATTACGTTGTGTTCCTTGTCCAACATCAACTCTTTAGCATGTCATGTTTTAATGAGTGCTCCCAATCATAAAAGATGTCAATGATAATATATCTATATGTGAAAACCTCTCTTTCCTTATTACTTCCTATTAATTGCAACAATGACCAAAGCTATGTTTGCCAACTCCCAACAACTTTTAATCATCATACTCTTTCTATGTGAAGTCATTACTCTCAATAAGATCAATATGAACTTTTTGTTTCTTTTTATTCTTTTTCTCTTTTCTTTTATTCACCCAAGATCATGGCAAAATAATCAAGCCCTTGACTCAACACTAATCTTTATTATATATAGCTCACGGACTCGATTACATAGAGAGATCATAAAGCAAACTCAAAACTAGATCATGCCATAAACTTTATTCTACTAGATAAAGATACTACTAATAGGATAAAACTAAGAAAAACGGTAAAGATAGGAGTTGTGATTCTGATATGATACCGGGGTACCTCCCCCAAGCTTGGCAGTTGCCAAGGGGAGTGCCCATACCCGTGTGATTATATCTCCTTTGTCGGTGAAGAAGGTGGTGGTGGTGTTGATGATGCGGGCTTGTCATCCATCTTCCAAGGCATAGGTTCACCATCATAGAAGGATGATCGAGTCTCCGGAATCCTCGAATCTACAGCCAAACTCATTCTTTTGAATCTATATTCATACTCACAGTTTTGGTTTTGCAGGTCATAGATTTGGGCTTGGAGGTGCTCGATCTTCTCATATAGCTTGAAGAGGGCCTCCTCGGTGTTCTTGGCATCCGGCTTGTAGTTGTTAGTGAACTCCGCGAGCATCGTGTGGCTAGCGTTGATTCCACGCTCCACCATCCCCTGGCACTTGAAAATTTGTTGCTCCATTGCTTCGAGCCTCGTCTCCACGCTTCCGGTTCCCTTTGGTCCCTCAACAT
The DNA here is from genome assembly GCF_018294505.1 of Triticum aestivum. Classification (NCBI taxonomy): domain Eukaryota; kingdom Viridiplantae; phylum Streptophyta; class Magnoliopsida; order Poales; family Poaceae; genus Triticum; species Triticum aestivum. Next base: position 29,946,810 of record NC_057794.1, read on the forward strand.
CGCGGATGTGCAACAACCCATCACACATCTCAATGATTTGAGGGTGTCGCAGCACCTCCGCGAGGTAAGGGTTGATGACCTTCTCGAAGAACTTGTCCTTGGAAGCACTTGGGGACATCATGATAATCTAGATCTGTCAGAAAAATAGCTCGAAACAAAGACAGGAGATTTTTGCGTGATACGGGAGTCAAAACCTTCGGGAAGTTATATAATGAATTTTTACCGACCAAAATACGTAACATGCAAGAAAACGGAGTCCGGAAGGCACACGAGGAGCTCACGAGGTAGGGGGCGCGCCCACCACCCTCGTGGGGCCCTCGTGTCCTTCCTGGACTGCTACTTATTTTTCTATTTTTCTAAATATTCCAAAACAGAGAAATATTGCCTTAAAATTGTTTTGGAGTCGGTTTACTTACCGTACCACATACCTATTCCTTTTCGGAGTCTGAAATGGTCTGGAAAGTGCCCCTTATGTATTCCTCCGGGGTTACGGTTTCAATAATATTGGTTTCAACATTTATGGGATTACCTGAGATATAATGTTTAATTCTTTGACCGTTTACCACTTTCGGATTTGTGCCCTCGAAGTTGTTGATTTTTATGGCACTGGAACGATAGACCTCCTCGATAACATAGGGGCCTTCCCATTTAGAGAGAAGTTTTCCTGCAAAAAATCTTAAATGAGAGTTGTATAGCAATACATAATCACGTACATTAAACTCACGCTTTTGTATCCTTTTGTCATGCCATCTTTTAACTTTTTCTTTAAACAACTTGGCATTTTCATAAGCTTGGGTTCTCCATTCATCAAGTGAGCTAATATCAAATAACCTCTTCTCACCGGCAAGTTTAAAATCATAGTTGAGCTCTTTAATAGCCCAATATGCCTTATGTTCTAGTTCGAGAGGTAAGTGACAGGCTTTTCCATAAACCATTTTATACGGAGACATACCCATAGGATTTTTATATGCAGTTCTATAAGCCCATAATGCATCATCAAGTTTCTTGGACCAATTCTTTCTAGACCTATTAACAGTCTTTTGCAAAATTAATTTGAGCTCTCTATTGCTCAACTCTACTTGACCACTAGACTGAGGGTGATAAGGAGATGCAATTCTATGATTAACATCATATTTAGCAAGCATTTTACGGAAAGCACCATGAATAAAGTGTGAACCCCCATCAGTCATTAAATATCTAGGGACTCCAAACCTCGGGAAAATAACTTCTTTAAGCATTTTAATAGAAGTGTTATGATCAGTACTACTAGTTGGAATAGCTTCTACCCACTTAGTAACGTAATCAACAGCAACTAGAATATGTGTATATCCATTAGAGGCAGGAAAAGGTCCCATATAATTAAAGCCCCAAACATCAAATGGTTCAATAACAAGAGAATAATTCATAGGCATTTCTTGACGTCTACTAATATTACCAATTCTTTGACATTCATCACAAGACAAGACAAACTTACGGGCATCCTTGAAGAGAGTAGGCCAATAGAAACCAGATTGCAATACCTTATGTGTAGTCCTATCTCCAGCGTGGTGTCCTCCATAAGACTCAGAGTGACACTTGCGTAGGATATGTTCCTGTTCATGCTCAGGTACACAACGTCTAATAACACCATCTACTCCTTCTTTATAAAGATGTGGGTCATCCCAAAAGTAATGTCTCAAGTCATATAAAAACTTTTTCTTTTGCTGGTATGTGAAGCTAGGTGGTATAAATTTAGCAACAATATAATTAGCATAATCAGCATACCATGGAGTACTACGAGAAGTACTTATAACATTTAATTGTTCATCAGGAAAGCTATCATTAATAGGTAGTGGGTCATTAAGAATATTTTCTAACCTAGACAAGTTGTCTGCAACGGGGTTCTCAGCTCCCTTTCTATCAACAATATGCAAATCAAATTCTTGTAGCAAGAGAACCCATCTAATAAGTCTAGGTTTAGCATCTTTCTTTTCCATAAGATATTTAATAGCAGCATGATCAATTTGAATAGTTACTTTAGAATCAACAATATAAGATCTGAACTTATCACAAGCAAATACAACTGCTAAAAGCTCTTTTTCAGTAGTAGCATAATTTCTTTAAGCATTTTCTAGAGTCTTACTAGCATAATGAATAACATTTAATTTCTTATCAACTCTGTGCCCTAGAACAGCACCTACAGCATAATCACTAGCATCACACATAATTTCAAAGGGTAAATTCCAATCAGGTGGCTGAACAATAGGTGTAGTGACTAATGCTTTCTTAAGTATTTCAAATGCTTCTACGCAATCATCATCAAAGACAAATGGTATATCTTTTTGCAATAAATTAGTCAGAGGTCGAGAAATTTTTGAGAAGTTCTTAATGAACCTCCTGTAAAATCCGGCGTGACCGAGGAAACTTCTTATACCTTTGATGTCCTTGGGACATGGCATCTTTTCAATAGCATCAACCTTGGATTTATCAACTTCAATACCTATTTCAGAAACTTTGTGCCCCAAGACAATACCTTCATTAACCATAAAGTGGCACTTTTCCCAATTGAAGACAAGATTAGTTTCTTCACATCTCTGCAAAACTCGATCAAGATTGCTCAAGCAATCATCAAAAGAGGAACCATAGTTGGAAAAGTCGTCCATAAAAACCTCAAAAATCTTTTCACAAAAGTCAGAGAATATAGCCATCATGCATCTTTGAAAGGTAGCAGGTGCATTACATGAACCAAAAGGCATACGTCTATAAGCAAAAGTACCAAAAGGGCATGTAAAAGTAGTCTTTGATTGATCTCTAGCCGACACAGGTATTTGAGAGAAACCAGAATAACCATCTAGAAAGCAATAGTGTGTATGTTTGCATAATCTTTCTAGCATTTGATCAATAAAATGTAAGGGGTAATGATCTTTCTTAGTAGCTTTATTTAATTTGCGGAAATCAATTACCATCCTATAACCTGTGATAATTCTTTGTGGAATCAATTCATCTTTATCATTAGGAACAACAGTAATACCTCCCTTCTTAGGGACACAATGGACATGACTTACCCATTCACTATCAGCAACGGGATAGATTATACCTGCCTCTAGAAGCTTTAGTATTTCTTTTCTTACCACTTCTTTCATCTTAGGATTCAGACGTCGTTGAGGATCACGAACTGGTTTGGCATCTGCTTCCAAATTTATTTTATGTTGACATAGAGTGGGACTAATGCCCTTAAGATCATCAAGAGTATATCCAATAGCAGCACGGTGCTTCTTCAGAGTTTTCAATAATCTTTCTTCTTCATGCTCTGAAAGGTTAGCACTAATAATAACAGGATATATCTTCTTTTCATCAAGATAAGCATATTTAAGATTATCAGGCAAATGTTTAAGCTCAGACACGGGAGCACCCTTAGGTGGAGGAGGATCCCCTAAAATTTCAACAGGCAAATTGTGATGCAGAATAGGTTCCTGTTTAAAGAATACTTCATCTATTTCCCTTCTTTCATTCATGAACATATCATTTTCATGGTCTAGCAGATAATGTTCTAAGGGATCACTAGGAGGTATGGCAATAGAAGCAAGACCAATAATTTCATCCTTACTAGGTAATTCTTCCTCACGATGTTGTTTACTAAATTTAGAGAAATTAAACTCATGAACCATATCATCCAAGCCAACAGTAACAACATTCTTAGTGCAATCTATGGTAGAATTGACAGTATTTAAAAAGGGTCTACCAAATATAATGGGACAAAAGCTAACTTGCGGAGAAGTAAGAACAAGAAAATCAGCAGGATATTTAGTTTTCCCACACAAGACTTCAACATCTCTAACAATTCCAATTGGTGAAATAGTATCTCTATTGGCAAGTTTTATAGTAACATCAATGTCTTCTAACTCAACAGGTGAAATTTCATTCTTAATTTCTTCGTATAAGTCAATAGGTATTACACTAGCGCTAGCACCCATATCACATAAGCCATGATAACAATGATCTCCTATTTTAACAGAAATAACAGACACGCCTACCACAGGTCTATGTTTATATTTATCACAAGGTTTAGCAATTCTAGCAGTTTCACCTTCGAATTGAATAACATGCCCATCAATATTATCAGACAAGAGATCTTTAACAATAGCAATATTAGGTTCTACTTTAACTTGCTCAGGAGGTGTATAAGTTCTAATATTGCTTTTACGAACAACAGTTGAAGCTTTAGCATGATAAGTGACAGTCTTTTCTTCAACTTTAATAGGTGCAGCTACTTTTACTTCTATGGGAGGATGAAATTTAAACCACTTCTCCTTAGGGAGATCAACATAAGTAGCAAAAGATTCACAGAAAGAAGCTACTATCTCAGAGTCAAGTCCATATTTAGTGCTAAACTTGCGGAAAATATTGGTGTCCATAAAAGATTTAACACAATCAAACTTAGGTGTCATACCTGACTCCTTACCTTCATCGAGGTCCCAATCTTCAGAGTTGCGTTTAATTCTATCCAATAAATTCCATCTGAATTCAATAGTCTTCATCATAAAAGAGCCAGCACAAGAAGTATCGAGCATGGTGCGATTGTTTTCAGAAAGCCGAGCATAAAAACTTTGCATAATTATTTCTTGCGAGAGATCATGATTGGGGCATGAATATAACATTGACTTAATACTCCCACAAGCTTGAGCGATGCTTTCTCCTTCGCGAGGCCAGAAATTATATATATAATTGCGATCACGATGAACAAGATGCATAGGGTAATATTTTTGATGAAATTCCAACTTCAATCTTTTATAGTCCCAGAATTTCATATCATCACATAGCCTATACCATACCAATGCGTCTCCCTTCAAAGATAAAGGGAAGACCTTCTTCTTAGCAACATCATCGGGTATACCTGCAAGCTTAAATAATCCACAAACTTCATCCACATATATTAAGTGCTCATTAGGATGCTTTGTTCCATCTCCTGTAAAAGGTTAGCTAGCAGTTTTTCCATCATACCCGAAGGAAATTCAAAAGGAGTTTCATTTTCAATAGGTTCAGTAGGTTGAGGAGCAACTCTTTGCTCTACTGGACGGGGTGAAGATACCCCGAACAAGCCCCTCAGGGAATTACTTTCCATAGTAACAAGTGACAGTAAATTTCAACACACTATATAAATTTTTCCTTACCAAATTCCACCTACCAAAGGCGCTACACTCCCTAGCAATGGCGCCAGAAAAGAGTCTTGATGACCCACAAGTATAGGGGATCTATCGTAGTCCCAACGAGGAGCAGAAGAAAATGATAAGCGGTTTTCAGCAAGGTATTCTCTGCAAGTTCTAAAATAAGTGGTAACAGATAGTTTTGTGATAGGATAAATTGTAACGAGCAACACGTAACAAAGTAAATAAAGTTCAGCAAGGTGGCCCAATCCTTTTGTAGCAAAGGACAAGCCAGAACAAACTCTTATAATAGGAAAATCGCTCCCGAGGACACATGGAAATATCATCAAGCTAGTTTTCATCACGTTCATATGATTCACGTTCGATACTTTGATAATTTGATATGTGGGTGGACCGGTGCTTGGGTGCTTTTCTTACTTGAACAAGCATCCCATTTATGATTAACCTCTATTGCAAGCATCCACAACTACAACAAAAGTATTAAGGTAAACCTAACCATATCATGAAGCATATGGATCCAAATCAGCCCCTAATGAAGCAACACATAAACTAGGGTTTAAGCTTCTGTCACTCTAGCAACCCATCATCTACTTATTACTTCCCAATGCCTTCCTCTAGGCCCAAATAATGGTGAAGTGTTATGTAGTCGACGTTCGCATAACACCACTAGAGGCTAGACAACATACATCTTATCAAAATATCAAACGAATACCAAATTCACATGACTACTCATAGCAAGATTTCTCCCTTGTCCTCAGGAACGAACGTAATTACTCACAAAGCATATTCATGTTCATAATCAGAGGGGTAATAATATGCATATAGGATCTGAACATATGAACTTCCACCAATTAAACCAACTAGCATCAACTACAAGGAGTAATCAACACTACTAGCACCAATCCCGGACTTTGAGACAAGAATTGGATACAAGAGACGAACTAGGGTTTGGAGATGAGATGGTGCTGGTGAAGATGTTAATGGAGATTGCCCTCTCCCGATGAGAGGAGCGTTGGTGATGATGATGGTGATGATTTCCCCCTCCCGGAGGGAAGTTTCCCCGGCAGAACAGCTCTGCCGGAGCTCTAGATTGGATCCGCCAAGGTTCCGCCTCGTGGCGGCGGAGTCTCGTCCCGAAATGTTCCTTCTTATTTGTTTCTCATCGAAAGACTTCATATAGGAGAAGATGGGCGTCGGAGAGCCACCAGGGGGCCCACAAGGTAGGGGGCGCGCCCTAGGGGGGGCGCCCCCACCCTCGTGAGCAGGGTGTGGGCCCTTGGCCTTCATCTTTGGCGACGATTTTTCTTTATTTATTTTAAGACGTTCCGTGGAGTGTCAGGACTTTTGGAGTTGCGCAGAATAGGTCTCTAATATTTGCTCCTTTTCCAGCCCAGAATTCCAGCTGCCGGCATTCTCCCTCCTTATGTAAACCTTGTAAAATAAGAAAGAATAGACATAAGTATTGTGACATAAAGTGAAATAACAGTCCATAATACAATAAATATCGATATAAAACATGATGCAAAATGGACGTATCAGTATCCATCGCGTGTAGACTTAAGTTCTTCCTCCAGCTCCGTGATCCTTGTCATTGCCTTCTTCAGATCTATCATGACTGCGCACATCTGATTCTCCTTGCGGCTAATATGTTGGTTTAACTCCTGGATAAAAGCTGCAGTCGATCTATCCTTCCTGGTGCTGATCATCTCCCATTGCTCATCTCGGCGCCCACAAATATGGTAGATAGTATCCTTAAGATCATTGTGGTAAACTTCTCCAATGCGTCCCATGGAAATGTGAGCTGCCATACTCTTTCCTAGACTCCAGGTTGGTGCATCGAAGGAAAACTCTATGGGCATAGTAACTGGCGTGAACATCCTTCTTGGAACTTGAACTTGAATCTTCATGCGCTCCTCTTCTGGTAAAGTGGCGTTGTAGGTCCCGATGAAGCTTGGTATTCCAATATTCAGGTATCTAGTGACTTCCTTCAAGTGGCGTCCAAATGGGGTGTCTTCATCCGGTTGCATGAACTTGATCCTTGTATTCGCCATCCTAAAGAGTAGAAAATGGAGAGGAGACAGAAATGAGAAGAGAGTAGTGATCTAGGGTTTTAGCTTAGTGGTCGTGTCCTACAGTCAGCATGTGCTCTGATACCATCTTTGTAGCGACTAGACCTCAAACAGTCTGACCTCTGTGCATAAGTGTCATCCCTGGATCGGTAATGCTGACACACACAGTACTTGAAGGATTTATAACAGAGTAGCAATCACACCCTTATTACATCAAATGTCTCAAAAGAGAACTTATTACAATGAATATGGCTTAAGGCCATCTAATACGATAACAACGGAAGGCTTGGAAGATAAAGTGAGTCCATCAACTCCAACGGCATCACTAAGTGAAAGACCACGACCTAACGCTCCTTACTCGTCGTCTGAAAAGTCTGCAACATGATACGTTGCAGCCTGAAAACGGGTCAGCACATGGAATATGCTGGCAATGTAACACAAGAGAGTAGTGAACAGAATAATGCTATCACTATATGCACATATGGCTGGTGGAGGCTGTATGGTTAATATGTTTTGCGAAAAGCCAATTTTTCCCTACTGCAAAGGAATAAATTTTATTTAACTACAAAGTTTGTTGAAAACATTGAGAAGGTAAACCCCCTCTCAATCCCAAATTAAAGTAATCATTAACAACCCATCAAATTAATTTAGTAGTGACGAGATCAACATGATAATCCAAGAATCAGATACTCAAGATGTCCATAACCGGGGACACGGCTAACCATGATTAGTTTGTACACTCTACAGAGGTTTGCACACTTTTCCCCACATGACTCGATCTCCTTCGTTGGATTTCTCGCACTACATGGTGTTTGAGAAACGGATGACTGAGACACAGTCTTTCAGAAGCGTTAGCACCTTACGATGGGTAGACAGTACCACCTACATCCCCTACATCTGCTAGTCTACCACTGTAAGAGTTCACACGACTTAATCAACTATGCTAGAGCCCATAATAGCTTGTGGCTGCACACGGAAGTTTCTAGCATGAGTAATCTGATGATCCCTTTGAGCCTGGGTGGCAGTCCATAGGAGAATCACACGGTATCCTGGGATTTCCAAAAAAATATAGGCAATCACTGGAATTCCCCAAGTGCCTCAATCCACCCAGATGTGTATTTAAGTTGCCACCTTAAGTTGAACCATTAATTAACAATCTCACATCTGTCATGAATACACTCAAACCCAATCCACGTCTACGAGCATTGCATAGCAGTATAAGCATAACATAGAAGTAACTCCCAGGGTTTGATAATAAACAGGTGAATAGGTACTACCTCATCTACTTCCCAAACCCACAAGTTAAATCAGATCCTAACCATCTAATTGTTTGAGGATTGATCTACTACAATAAAACTGGGTAGTAAAGAGGTATGATCAAAGTGTTACTTGCCTTGCTGATGATCCGCGAAACCTAGACACTCGTAGTAGCATGCTTCACACTCCGGGTACTCTATCGCAAACAAACAAGCATACATAAGCAATCAAGTAAAGGCACGAGTAAAACTCAAATAAGAGATCTAACCAGAAAGTTCAACTTAAGAACTCTGGTTTGCAAAAAAGAATCAAATCAAACGAAACATCAAAACTCAAACGGCGAAAGAAACAAGCTTCATTTACTAATCTGGACTAAAGTCAAAGTTTACAGTAGCAAAATCTTGTTTAAGTTGGTTAAAAAGAAAGAGGGTTTCGAGACGAAACTCTAGGCGCTTAAATCGCCTGATTCCGACAAACAAGCGAAAAGTTATACTAGAATGAAAATCGGATCAGAAATCGTGATCGAAAATAATCGCGAAAAATCCAAGAAAAAGAAAAACGGACGAACAGGCTAACAAACGAACGTTCGCTGTCTGCGGCTAACAAGTGGACACCGTTCGCTAAAACGAACGTACCGACGAACGTCCGCTAAATAAATAAACCGAAAAAGTCGATCTATTCTAAAAAACGAACTAGGGTTTTCTAAAAAAACGGATCGGGTTTCTATGGAAAACAGGCGGCGGTGGCTACCTCGTCGGATCTGGCGGGGCTCGGGGCTCCGGCGGGGCTGGGTGGTGTCGGCGGTGGCGGCGGCAGGCGCGACAAGCGGCGGCGGCAGCGGCTGCTGCTGTTGCGGGCGGCGGGCGGGATTGGGTGGTGGCGGCGGGGTGGGCGGTATTTAAGGGGGAGGGGGCGGGGTCAGCTTGGGGAAGGGGGCACCGGGGCGGCGACGGACTCCCGGACTCCGGTGGAGTCCGGCTCGGCCATGGCGGGCGCGAGCGAGGCGGCGAGCGGCTGGGCCTTCGGCCCGGTCGGTCCGAACAGACTTTTTTTTAATAATTTCACCGAAACTTAAATGAATCCTAGAAAATAAAATAAAAATCTAAAAATGCCAAAACAAATTTTCGCCGTCTAAATGAAATATTTAGAACAAGATGAACATTTTCTTGGCCTAAAATGCAATTTTGAAAACGTGCAATTTTTCTAATTCCAATAAAATTGCAATAAAATCCAAATAAAATATTTATTTGGTTTTTAATATTTTTCCTCTAATATTTCATCTATTTTGGAGAAGTCATTTTATCTCCTCTCATATATTTTTATTTTTGAAATATTAGGAAGGGAAAACAATCAAAAACAAATGATCATCCTTTCAAAATTTGAGAAAACTCAAATATGAATATAACGAAATCCCCAACTCTCTTCGTGGGTCCTTGAGTTGCGTAGAATTTCTAGGATCAAGCCAAAATGCAATAAAATATGATGTGTAAAGATGATCTAATGTATAACATTCCAAATTAAAAATTTGGGATGTTACACCCCGCCAGCTCTAAAATGGAGATGCATATACATAGAAATCCTTCACAGATTGGTGTATGGCAGGGCACATGTTACCTTGTTCATACTGTCCATGCTCCAATTATATTCACCAGATCTTGTAGCACATTGGCCAAATAGTGCAATATAACAATTCAATTTGCATGTATACTGAAGCAAAGCATGCACATTGAGTGTTGTACGGAGGAGCATCGGGAGGCTTTCAGTAAACCAACAGAAGAAATTCTTGATTTTTTACACTCTAGTCACAACCCGGGTCTTAACAACACAGAAAAAGCCCAACTTTATCTACTTTAGTACTATCGAGAAAAGCAAGAACATGAGTTGCGCTTATATCAAACTAAACTGTACCTCTATTGTATGGAATATTTTAACTACCAAACTATACTGCTAAGTTTTATTTTGTTCCAAACAGTGTGCCAATTCACATGGACCAAGCTTATATGTGATACTTCCAACCCACAAACTAAATTGATTCCTTAGTTTAGATCATACTTTTATGTAGGAAAAACCTAGTGTTGCCCCTAGGAATCCTAACTGATGTTGGTTTGGTTTTACAATTCCATTGCTTCTAACTTCCAAATCAAACTGTTGTTATAGACATGTTTTCTATGTAGATGTAGCCTAAGAAAACCCTATATTTACTTTCTCAAATAGAATTGCATTTCCTAGTTGTCAAAATAGGGTTAGCAGCAACTTTCATGCCAACATGATGCCCTCCTGATAGCATCACATAAAAGAACAGGGTACCAAAGCAGAGTAAGTTTCGTTTGCACTCTTATGTTTGTAAATACGCAACACCATGATGGAGTCTCTGTAGGCCTCTCATTTGCACAAAAAATTGAGGTCCGGATGCTTATTTCACTCCTTTCATGACCTCAATTAGACTTCTTTTATCCAAAGTTAGGAGCATACATATATGATAGGACCCTGCAGCAATCCGGTGAGAGGTTACCGCCTGCTTAGTGGTGCTTTCAAGATGGTGAACAAAGATGTCACCGGGATGCAGACCTGATAGAATAATCTGTGGCGAAGTCAAGATCACCCCCCAAATACGACTCTGATAAACAAATGTGAGAGTGCTGCTGTATTTTGTACCTGCAAGTAGCTGGTGTGTCTCTGGCGAAAGGATGCAGACGGAGAGTTTGGACGGGGGGTGTCGAGCAGCGAAAACCACCAAAGCATGGCACCAGGGAAGGAGCTAAACATATGAATTTTACATCAGTACTTTGAATTAATGTCATAAACATATTTTTGATTGAATGGTACGATCGTAAACCTATCGAAATTGAAGAAAGACTACCACGATGTGTTAGCTTTACCTGAGATTTGGACTAACAGAGACCGAGCACATCCTTTGATCTCCCTGCAAAGGTCCTCCTTCTCTCTCAAACATGATGCGCACACCTATCCGTGGCCAACACACGGATTTGTTTTCCCCCAATTCCCATGCTCCATCTCCAGCTTGCTCTCTACCGATTAGTGAGGATTGACTTTGCTACTGGAACAGAAATCCCTTCTCTTTCCCGCAACTATTCCTCTCCTTTTTGCCTATCACATAGCGATAAATCCCTTGATTTCACTCTCTAGATTTGGAGTTGTAGAGGCGTGCGCGGGCGGGGCTTGGTCCTGCTTGGGGAGGGGATTTTGCTGGGGGAGTGGGGGCCAGTAAGAGGGCGAGCTGGTGGCGGAGGTGGCTAGATGATGCGGCCGGAGGACGCTCGCTCGCTGGATCCCACGGCCTTGATCCGTTTCTTCGGTTGGGAAGCAACTCGCCATTAGTAGGGCTGGAAAAGGCATGGAAACTTGGTGCGTGCTCGCCGTCCATGACGAACAGATCCAGAAGGAGGCCATCGCCAGGTGAAGCACAACAGCTCGGTGTTGCGCGAGATGAGGCGGATCCTGCCGATCTCATCCGGATTTGGCGGACGCGAATTGAGGGCAGGCACCGCGGAGCGGAGGGATGGGAGCAAGGGAGGGAAGCGTTCTCGTGCGGGGCGGGGCAGGGTAGGGCGAGCCACAAAATTTAGTACCACCTCGAATATATTTTAAATTTAAGTTGAAAGTGTAAATTCACAGGAAGAATGCATATTGTGACGGTGAACCCAAGGAGTAAATCCGTGCTTTATTATTAGGGATAGATGTGTCTCTCCGGTTTATTTTGTGTCATTAATTGCTCCTTGTAACCTAACATTATATATAGAACGAGCCCATCTAATTCGTGTATTTCAAGAAAGTACAACTGGGTTGGGATTTCTTAGAAAATATTAAATGGGCCACATTGACACGAAATTATTTGTTCACCCAGCCTAGTAAATGGATTGTACATTCTAGAAACCATGGGTTAAATATATGCCACATTTTTGCAGGCTGACATGTGGGCCAATAGGTTGAAGCCTACGCAGGGCGTTGTCAACTTGGTCAACAAATGATTATGACATCCACAACCATTGGATTTATATCCAACGGCCTGTACGCACCTTCAATCTCTCGTCTTCTTCCTCCAGCGTCGTCGGGACCGCCTGGTCCAGCCTCCGGCGGCTAGCGGCTCTTCTTAGCATGCATCACTACGAAGCGCTACCCCACCGTCGGCCAGGCTATCCCTCCACACCTCCTGTTATTCTCCACCAACTGCAGCCCCAGGCCGCACCAGAACCAGTTATAACCCTTGTACTCCTCTCAATCTGCGACTCCACTGCCGCATCTTCCCATCTCCAGGACGTTCCCGTCCGGGGCCTCGCCGTCGTCCACCGCCTTGCTGCGCTCGACGCGGCATGGTCAACAAACATGAGTCATCAGAAGAGGACTGTACATGGAGAGCCTGACGGCTGGGATCTACAAGGTCCATGGTCGCACGCAAGGAAAGTTCCTCCTTATTAAGATGAAAAAAAATGTTTCCTCCCCCTGACAGCTGGGACCCATCGGCTGTATCTTCGCACGGAAGGAAGTGCCTCCTTGTTATGTGAAAAAACTATTTCTCCCGTTGACAGCTGGGACCTGTCAGATTTGGTGGCTGACTTGTGGCCTACTAAGAGGATGTGTACATAGGGCTTTGTCAACTTAATTAAAAAATGATTCTAGCAGCTGGACCGTTGGATGTTAATCCAACAGTTGTGCTCCTTCTTCAACCTCTGTTCTTGCTCCTGTCTCCCGTGGGCGGTAGTGCTGCCGCGCACCCGAACCAATCAAGTTTCCCACTTCTCTCCATCCGCGACTCCACTGCCGCGTCTTCCCCATCTCTGGGTCGGTCCAGTCTGGGGCCTCGCCGTCGTCTACCGGCCTTGGTGCGCTCGGCACGGTGTGATCAACATGGTCAACAAACGAGAGTCATCGGAAGATGACTGTACGTGAGAGGCTGACAGTGGTGATGCACCATGCCCATGGACGCATGCATGCAACTGCATCCTTTTTACCCTGAAAAATAATATTTTCTCCCCCTGACAGGTGGGACCCACCAGCTACATCTTCGCACGCAAGGAAGTGCGTCCTCATTACGGGCAAAAAAAGTATCCCCCTTGACAGCTGGGACCCAGCAGCTATATCTTCGCACATAAGGAAGTGCGTCCTTACCCTCCCTGACAGCTGAGACCCACCCGGTCGAAGCGTACATAACGTTGTTTATCTTGTCGGAACGTGTACGTACATACTGATCGATTGGTCGCTCTGCAACTATGAACCGTGGCCGAGTAAGTACCGGCACATGTCATAGTATAGCCCCCCCCCACGTAGCAGTTTTGGATGTCCCTTCTAAACCGTGTGCACGTACATACAACCACACGCCAAAAATACGGCCACATACGTACATACGGGCACTAGTGCAGAACCGGGCAATAGCACCGGTTCGTAAGGCCCTTTAGTGCCGGTTCCATAACCAGCACTAAAGTATGGGCACTAAAGGTCCCCCCCTTTAGTACCGGTTCAGCACGAACATGTGCTAAAGGGCAACCACGTGGCACGAGCCAGCTCTGGGGGCTGGGAGCCCTTTAGTACCGGTTGGTAACACCAACCGGTACTACAAGGTTTGGGGTTTTTTTGGTTTTATGATTTCTTTTTCATTTAATTTTGTGTTTTCCATTTAATTCTTTTTCGTTTGCTGGTATTTTACGATACTACACATTGTACACGTTATGCATATATATATAAATAGAATTTCTAGTAGAACCGATCATATATATATCATCAAATGTCTCACAAACCACCATATTAATTCACACATACACACATGTGTATAGCTATATACAATTTCTCCTGCATGTTGCCTTCGGAGCCAGTGGCATTAGCCTAATTCGTGCCTTCGAAGCACGATGACAATTGGAAGTGGTTCATGGGGGCGGTAGTGGGTAATGGTATTCTCCCTTTGGATCTATGACCTGGTCGAGCAAAAATCCCGCTATTTCCTCTTGAAGTGCTTGTACGCACTCCGTTTCTAGGAGCTTGTCCCGCACCTCTGTGAACTGTTAAGAAGGAGATCAATATGCATGTGTATTAGTTGTGTGATTAGATATCGATAATGGTGTAAAAATTGTGAATAGTGTTCTGACAAACGTACCCATTCCTGTCTTTGAGATCTGGTCCTTTCGGATGCCATCATGCGAATGTTCTCGCAAACGCAGTATGCACATAGATCAGTCCCCTGCGCCTGCTTCAGGGCCTTTACGAGAATGGAATTTGATCAGATAATAATTAATCAAGCATGATAATTAAAGATATGGCAGCTAGCTAGCTAGCTAGTACTACTTAATTACTTACCTTGGGTCGAAACCATTTCAACTTTTGTTTCCATTCGCCTGGAGTGACGCTGATGAACCTTGCCCAAGCCCTGCCCGCCGACAAAGAAAATGAATAAAGGGGTTTTTTAATAGTTCATATCATGAAATGACGAACTAAATAGGCCGAGATATATAGTTAATAATGATTGAAATTACCTGTTGACTATCCCAAACAAGATGTTATAGTCAGTATTTGCTTTGAGTAGTGAGTCCAGTATTTCAACTGTTCCGGCGTCAACTTTAATGATACACAAGATCCAATGAAATCTGCATGCACACACGTTTGCATGTCTTAATTAAGCGGGCATATGTAAGCAAAAACATGTAGCTAGCTAATAGGCAAAAACAGAGAATTTGTATAGTACAAGGCAGTGTGACTCACTGGAAGTTGTAAGGAAGTAGTATATCTTCATTGTATTTGAGGCGCTTCAAGAACTCTAGCATGCTGTCCTCTACATGATTTTCATGATATGGATCTATTTTCCATGTGTATTCATTAACGGTGTTTGGGTCAATGAACCCAATGCCATAGCGTCCACCTCTTTTCATTTCATACATCTTCATCCTGCATAATACCACAGAAAAGAATATAGTGATGATAATTACAGGTAATGATTGATCAAAAGGATCACTACAGCTAGCTTGAGACTTAAATTACAGAAAGAAATCACTTATAGACAATATCAACTGACGATAGATTTGTCGAGTGCGTCTTGATTGTATAACTGAAATAGTTCATTATACTCAACGGCCAGGGCTTTCTGATGGTAGTAATGATCCTTCTTGACTTCCACCATGAGGGATTCTCGATTGGAACTCTTCGTAATGTCCATGTACCATTGATGTAATTCATACATTCTCGTTGGGAGCTTCTTGACCTCGTCTGGCTTGACCAAAGGTTCGCCCCCGACATATTTCCGTTTTATTTCCTCCTCTGTAAGCACAGGCATGGGCTCGATCTCAAGGAGTTGTCCAACAATGATGTTGATAATTTCAGCCTGCATTATATGCTCCTCGGTTATTACCACATTGCCCACCTCGAGAACGTAAACTGTTTGCCCACAATAATATTGGGTGCAGGTATTGTCACGTGTTGTTGGCACAACAAGCGAGGGGATCGATTGCACCGCCTGTTCTCCCAGCTGGGGAACGGTTTTCCCGCATTTTTGACAGCTGCTTGTTGTTTGCTCGAGCTCGAGCTCGCCTCCTTCTGTAGATGTGCTCGATTTAACTTCCTGATGTGGCGCTCATAGTCTGTGTCAATAGGCTTGGGAGCTGGTGGTTGAGCCATACGAATGAAGTGGTCAATCTTTTCCGCAGGCACTTTCTCCCTTGGCGGCGGTGGTGGTTTCGGTCCAAAATGGGCGTCCACTTCTGTCCGCACTATGGCATTGGTTTGCTCCTCGGTCCTGTCGTAAGCCCTCTGAGGAAGAGGAGTAGTGAGGCTTGGACCATATTTATATCGCTTGCCTCCGCCTATACTTCCTGTACTACCTCGACTCGTACTGCTACGCACCATAGCTACGGGGTGTCTCTTCTGCGATTGCTGAGGCGGCGGAGACGGCTGACGGGGCTGAGTTGGACGAGGAGGAGTGGCCTGAAGCTGTGCCGGACTTGGAGGAGGAGTGGCCTGAAGTTGTGCCGGACTTGGAGGAGGAGTGGACGTCTGACGCTGTGTCGGACTTGGAGGAGGAGTGGCCTGACACTTTGCCGGACTTGGAGGAGGAGGAGTGGCCTCACGCATTGGTGGACTTGGAGGAGCGGGAGTCTGCTGACTCGGTGGCGGACTTCGACGAGGAGTCGGGTGACGCGGTGTCGGTGGCCTTCGAAAGACGATGCAATCCTTTCTCCATAGGATGACACGGTGTATGGCCTCTCCCAATGTGTGCTCGTTGTCACCTCCAAGAATGTCAAGATGTAGCCCCGAATATGGGTCCACCACCTCATCAACCAAGCCATGAGCATAGCCCACTGGAATCGGGTTGCAATGGAAGGTTGCCTCGGGGGGATTTGTAAAAGCAACGGCGTCCGCCACCTTCATGGATATGTTCTTCATTTTGAAGTGTAGCTCGCAGTTAGTGTTCTCCATGATGTCATCCACGGGGTATCTATCCAGCATTGCGTCGCCAGGGGCGGAACCCACGCTGCTTCTTAGCATGGATGGGGCGGTGCTATCCAATGCTAGATCATCCGCTTGCTGCTGCAGCTGCTGAGACCCCCTTTGCTGGCTAAGTGAGTCGATCTGCTCCTGCTGCCGCTGGAATTTGACTGCCAAGTCCGCGTGCTTTGATTCTAGGCCTTGAAGGCGTTCATAGTCCAGCTTCCTCTGCTCCTCCTCCATCTTCCTCTTCTTGTCCTCCGCAATCTTCCTTCTCGCACGGGTTCTATAGTCGGCGTTCCAGTCCGAAAACCCCTCATACCACGGAATAGCGCCCTTGCCTCGTGTTCTTCCCGGGTGTTCATGATTTCCCAGAGCACACGTAAGCTCGTCATTCTCTCTGTTGGGCTGGAACACCCCCGTTCGAGCCTCTTCTATTGCAACAATTAGCGCATCGTCGGCTCCGTCCAGACATGCCTTCGTCGAAACTTTGCCTGTCTTCGGGTCCAACTCCCCCCCATGCGCATAGAACCAAGTCCTGCACCTGGGGGGCCAGCTCCTAGTAACCGGAGTGACACCTGCATCCTCCATCTCTTTCTCAAACTTATCCCACTTAGGCATTGCCACCGCGTAGCCACCTGGCCCCAGCTTATGGAACTTATCCTTTTTTTCGGAATTCTTCTTGTTTATTCTCGACCGTTCCTT
The DNA here is from genome assembly GCF_018294505.1 of Triticum aestivum. Taxonomy (NCBI): domain Eukaryota; kingdom Viridiplantae; phylum Streptophyta; class Magnoliopsida; order Poales; family Poaceae; genus Triticum; species Triticum aestivum. The sequence continues at coordinate 29,964,409 of NC_057794.1, forward strand.
AGCTAATTCCGAATCCTTGAATTTCACGAAATCGTCCCAATGAGGACTTTGCTTCTCTAGTGTTCCCTCGAATACTGGAGTCTTCCTTCCTCTCTTGACGTACTTGTCCCATTCACGATTCTTGTGGTTCTTGAATGCAACCGCCATCTTCCTAAGAGCAGCGTCCTTGACTTTCTGCGCATCTGCTTCTGTGAAATGATCTAGTAGGGTGAAATGTTCCATGAGAGTATCCCAAAGCAGACCTTTTTGTCTGTCGTCGACAAAAGTAAGATCTGGACGTGGCTTTGCTGGCTCTCTCCATTCTTGAAGGGAGATCGGGAGTAGGTCCTTCACAAGAACTCCGCACTGATGAACGAACTTGTACGCAATCTTCTTAGGCGCTAATGGTTCGCCATTAGGTCTGATTGCCTCGATATTGTACTTTACGCCCTCCTTCCACTTTTTGTTCAGGCCTTGTTTCGTCCTGTTGCCTGAAGATTTGCTTGATCCGGATGGCTGAAAGAAGAAAGATCGATTCATTAATATATCTTCTAGTCATTTAAAACATGTGATGATCACCAGATGCCTGCTTATATAAATATATATACCTCGCCGGTCTTTGTTGTTTCAAGATCAACATTTTCTTCGTGATGTTCATAGTTCATGACTTCATCAATTCGGTCGTCGCGATCGAATATCATATCACCCTCCCCGGTGTTGTTTAGATATTCGGAGCTGTCATAATCTTCTTCATTCTGATCATCATCTGGCCCGCGAGGGTTGCATATGATATTGAACAGGGCCTCTTCTCCCTCTCTGCCAGTATTTTCCGCCATAGGTTTTGTTTAACTAATTCAAAAGAAATATATTCAAATTACAATGCATGGATGCAATCAATTAATAAGGAAACACTGAATCAATCATAGGACATAATAAGCATCATCGAATATAATCTCTAATACGTCGTCTCGAATAATAGATATAATCTCGAATACATCGTCTCGAATAATAGATATAATCTCGAATACATCGTCTCGAATAATAGATATAATCTCGAATACATCATCTTGAATAATAGATATAATCTCGAATACATCGTCTCGAATAATATATAATCTCGAATACATCGTCTCGAATATTATATATCGAATACATCACTGGCTAGGTAGCTAATAAAGATCGAATACTACAGAAGAATCTAGGACACTCGCGGTTCCTGCAGCGCGGGCGGTGGAACTGTCGTGGAATTGTCACGGCAGATGTCCTTAGTGTCAGGACTTAATCGCGAGGCCAACACATCTATGTGGTAGCTTGAGAGAGGTTGAGCGGGACGAGAGACGCGATGAACCCAGGTTCGGCCCCTCACGGTGCAGGTAAAAGCCTACATCCTGCTTCATTGATATTGATGATGATGATCACGGTTACAAGAGTGCTCTATCTCGAGAGCAATTGTCTAAACCTAACTTGTCCAACTTGTGGAACTTGTCAATCTTGTCCCCTTTTGGGGAGCCCTGCCCCTCCTTATATATGTTGGAGGGGCGGGTTACATGTAGAGTCCTATTAGGATTAGGACTAATCTATCTCTAATACAAACCGGATACAAGTCCAAGTCTTAGCTCCTTGTAAGATAAATGTTCCTCATGCCTTTCCTCTTAAAACGGCCCACCATTAACATAAACCGGCATGTTGGGCCTTGGGCCTTGTCATCCATCTGGAACACGCGCCGGGTCACCAATGAGTCTTCAGGCTCGTGAATTGTCATACCAGTGAACCGCCAGACACGTAAACCGCCAATCACGTAAACCGCCAATTCTCTGGCGGTTTACCAATGAAACGCCTAGTCCGGTCGGGTTATACTTCCGGCCAGTTTACACCGTGGGGTATATCCCCGACATTAGCACCCAAGTTTAGCTTGGATTTATCCATGGTAAACTTATGCTGCAAAATAAACACAAGAACAAATTTGACAGGTTATGCTCCGGGTTAAGAATTCTTGTAAACCGATACCTGACCCCCCTTAAGTCCTTGTTATTTCCTCCTTCTGGGAAGTCTGGGTTAACAAGCCAGCTTCATACTTAATTTGTTGACATTGGTTTCTCACAAAGAAATATTGTGAAGAATAATCCACTTGAGTCGGCTTCCAAAGCGCTGGTTTAAGAAATATGGGTCTTGAAATACTTATCTGATATTCAGCCGGTTTGAAGATGTAAAACTTGCCGGTTTAATATTACCAAAATGGCCGGTTTATAAATATTGATGGCACCGGGTCATAATTGTTGTTGACACCGGGTCATGTAATTGATCTTCCTGATTTGCTCAAAACTGATAAAATGAAGATGTTCCTCCTTTATATGCATAATACCTGTAGCCCCCAAGTCTTAAGAGGAGAACATAGTGATAACTTAAGACTTGCTCCAATAAGTGTTTCAAACTTGAAGAAATCCGGTTTGTTCATCTCAATCATATAAACTAAATACTCCATATATGTAGCCCCCAAGTGCCAGGTTGTCATGCTTGCAGCAACCTGGGACTTGTAATTGCTTGGATTTTTGACAGGAGCAATTGGTAGCCCCCAAGGGCCGGCTCATTATAATATGATGAGTCGGGTCTTCAATAAGACTAGTAAAAATGACTTTGCATTAGCCCCCAAGTGTCATGGTGCATGCTTGCAGCGACATGAGACTTGCATGTAATCTCAATTTGAATAATGTAGCCCCCAAGTGCCGGGTTGTAAGCCTGCAGCGACTCGGGACTATCCTTCCATTGTAGAATAAATCATATCCTTTGATAAAATAATAGCATTGCGCTAAAGCGACTTTGAAAACTCAATAATACCGGTTATTAATAACCATAAAAATCCAGCCATGTTGGCTATTCAAGATAATATAATCCGGTATGAAAACCTTATTCATTCAATATCATAGTGAAAACCCAGCCAAGTTTGGCTATTTGAATAATATAACCCAATGATTTATAAGCGCATGATTCCAATGGTGCAATCCAAATATATATATACTGGCGACTTATAGTCCAAAGCCAGGCCGGTTTAACAAACCTGTTCCTGCATACAACAAGTTTAAAGGGTCCTGGCGGTTTACCACCGGACGGGTCATAATGCCCAACATATAACCCGGGTTTATAACCAAGGCTGTACTTAAGAATAATCAAATATGAAATATATCATACCTGTGACATTGAATCACATTGTTGGTTTTACCAACTTTTTTTAGTAAGGGTGATAACCCAAATCTTGAGTATGATAACTCCTTCCATATTGTGCCGGTTTATGATAAAACCGTGCCGGGTTGTGAAATACACCGGATTAACCATATATAATACTGGCGACTTGTAGTCAAAATCAGACCGGTTGATAATCTCCGGATTATAACTGATCATATATTGACAATTTGTAGTTGAAAACCGAGCCGGGTCAAAGACACCGGTATGATACATGCTATGATGATATAATGATGACGTATGATGTAATATATGATGATATATATGTATGATCAAGAGGGTTTAAGTTATGATTCGGATATGACCAGACTCCCCATGTAGTCATAATTGTGGGTTTGCGCCGATCAAGAGGTGTAGCTATGGTTCGAATACGACCAAGTCCCCAATTGATTTCCCTGGTGGCCTTATGCCTATCAAGAGGTGTAGCTATGGTTCGGATACGACCAAGCCCCCAAGTGATTTCCCTGGTGGCCGTTATGCCTATCAAGAGGTGTAACTATGGTTCGAACCCACAGCCCCCAAATGATTTCCCTGGTAGCCCTTATGCCTATCAAGAGGTGTGACTATGGTTCGAACATAGCCCCCAAGTGATATTGTGAGCTGTGCTCAAGGGATACCCATGTTTGACCTGTGTTGTGCAGCAGACTCTCTTTGGCCCCTTATGATAATATTGGCTTGATAGCCGGATCAAGAGGGTAGTAACGCTATGTTCTCTTTGGTGAATACACCTATGTTTGAATAGGAAGCCCCCAAATGATATAGTGAGCTGTGCTCAAGAGGCACCTATGTTTGAGTTGTGCTGTGCAACAAACTCTCTTTGGTCCCCTTAATTTCTTCTGAGAACTCGAACTTGCAAGAGAGTATTCTTTTGAACCGGAAATTCTTAAACCAGATATTGAGAGCTTCAAAGCTCTGTGGAAGATAGCTTTCCCTTGAACCGGATTTTAATCCGGCATTCTTTATTTTGAACCGGAAATTTTTTGGCGGCCTTCAAATTGCCATCAATATGGTAGTAGCCTCCGGGATCGGGTTATCTTTCCCTCCAATGTCCTGGGGTTCTTGACTTCACTGAAAACCGACAACATTTGCTGAGTCATATTACTGTAGCCCCCTAGTCTCAAGGTGACTCGAGGAGTTGACTTGAGATTCTTCATTTTTGACCGTGATATAAACCGGTATGAGTCCTTCAACAACTCAGTGATATAATCTGTCCTATATTGAAGAACTTGCAAGACAAAGTAATTGCTCTTTTTTTAAAAGAAAGCAATATATAATATAAAAATATACTGAATGGATTTCACCTGAGATGTTGAGCCAGAAATTATCCATCGCGGAGTTGATAATCACCATGGTGAAGTGTAAATAAATCATGGGTGAATCCGCCGTCGGAGCAGACAGATGAGTCAGCCGCGATATTATAGGCCGATGCGGACGGGCTAGTTGTCCTCCGCATCGTAAACCGGCACGAACGGGTGAGTTAATCGTGTTGTCCTGCATCAACAATAGTGCGGACCAAGGCAAAGAAAAACTACTCTTTGACAACAATAATATATGCCAATAAAATATATCTTAGATGGATATCACCTGATTTATTCGGATGACCGATGATCCGTTCACCGTGACAGAGACGGCTCAGGCAGACCGGCGACGCAATATAACCCCGGCGCCTCAACACGATAGAGACGGCTCAACGCGGCCCCGACAGCTCAACAGGCGGCTCAACGGCAATGTAATAAGCGGCGATCGGCGGAGCAAAAAAAAACAGAGGAGACCGCAAAGACGGCGGCTTGACACTGCTAGGGAGGAGGGGGGCGGTTCTCCGTGGGCCACTTCTGCCACAGTCTGAGCGGCGCGCACGACAACGGCCGTCTGGGCGGCTCAAAGACGCTGAGGGCAACTTAAGGCGCGGATGCTGACCCGACAACAGTCGGTGGCTCGCACTGTTGATGGAGGTGAGGACAAGGCGGAGACAAGTCTGTGGCTTCCCTCGTGGCCTGAACACTGTATCCGATGCATCTTTGGTGAAGGTTAGACCGGACGTACTATATGCATGTACACTGTTGTATAGTTTTCTCCCAATCTGCTCGTAGGTACAGTAGCTAATTAAAACTTACATATCTTCATTGCTTGGACTAATACTCCTTGGCACTATCACTTGATTCCTTTGCATAGGGACAACAGCATGCGGGATTTCATGAACTCCGTGCATGGAGGCAGCTACCGCTAGAACAACGTGGCCGAGGCGCCGGCTCAGTTCTCCATCATTCGGGGCGGCTCAAAAGCAATGACAGAGGCAGACGGGAACTCTAGGCGGTTCAATAGTACTCGTGGCTGATTTGACCCAAAAAATAATAATCAAAAAACGAATCTGGACCTTGCTGTATAGATTATCCTTTCCCAAAACCAGAGTCTTCACGTGGATCTTTGTGAGATGACCGAACATAGCTTTAGCAATTGAGGAATAGTGAATCAGCCTAGTCCTTCGCGTATAGCAAACAGGTGAACTTTTAGGCAATAATTGGCCTGGGAACGTGTGCCCTTGTAGGTTTGCCCCTCCGTATAGCAAACGGATATTCTGAAAAAGTGCAAATTGATTTGCACGACTCGGTCTTTGCGCCAGGGAGTCATACTCGATCTAGTCTTATTGGACTATTTTGCCTTCACATAGAAAAAAAATACCAACACCGTACGCCTTGGATTTGCCTGCTACCACCGCTGTGAATTTCCTCTGGACTTGTACGTACACACCGCCACACATAACAAATAATCTCGCGTGCGTGTTTGTTCTGTTCCAGGTCAAAATATGGATTTGACTCGGCCTTCACTTTTAGGAAAATGCGTGACTGATTCCCTCGAGACATGGAGCCTCACGCGGCTGCAGCGAGTTTTTTCCTTCGATCCGAAAAGTGAGACGCTTTCGATGGATTTCTGCAATGGTGCGAAAGGAATCTCCTGTTGGTTTCGGCGACCTTCGTAGGCAGCAGAACCCGATCTAGACGGATCACCTGGTTACGTGCGGCCACACGCGCAACCCTAAATTTTCCTTGAACCTTAGATCTCACAAATATTCAAATCTGGACTGATGAACTTGACGCTGATGCAAATCCTTTCAAACCAGCTTTTTTATCCGAAAAATTACGAGCCCCTCGATCCCTAGGAGTGATCCCTCCAAGAACTCAACACCATCGTGCGCCTGGCCCCACGATCGGCGCCAACTGTCGTGGAATTGTCACGTCAGATGTCCTTAATGTCAGGACTTAGTTGCGAGGCCAACACATCTATGTGGTAGCTTGAGAGGGGTTGAGCGGGACGAGAGACGCGATGTTTTACCCAGGTTCGGCCCCTCACGGTGGAGGTAAAAGCCTACATCCTGCTTCATTGATATTGATGATGATGATCACGGTTACAAGAGTGCTCTATCTCGAGAGCTATTGTCTAAACCTAACTTGTCCAACTTATGGAACTTGTCAATCTTGTCCCCTTTTGGGGAGCCCTGCCCCTCCTTATATATGTTGGAGGGGCGGGTTACATGTAGAGTCCTATTAGGATTAGGACTAATCTATCTCTAATACAAACCGGATACAAGTCCAGGTCTTAGCTCCTTGTAAGATAAATGTTCCTCATGCGTTTCCTCTTAAACCGACCCACCATTAACATAAACCGGCATGTTGGGCCTTGGGCCTTGTCATCCATCTGGAACATGCGCCGGGTCACCAATGAGTCTTCAGGCTCGTGAATCGTCATACCAGTGAACCGCCAGACACGTAAACCGCCAATCACGTAAACCGCCAATCCTCTGACGGTTTACCAATGAAACGCCTAGTCCGGTTGGGTTATACTTCCGGACGGTTTACGCCGCGGGGTATATCCCCGACACAAAGAGAAGGAACCCTCACAGGATCATAGCTGAAGTGAGATCCCTGAAGAAACTGCCAGGTATTGGAGAACCTGCCGCCCTCTAACGCAACCATGTAGCGATGGACGTGCTCGTCCTCCTCCCTGACACGACGACGTACCACCTCCGGCGGGGCCGGCTCCCTCCGCACTGAAACTGGCCCACGCGAACGCCACCAAACGAGGTCAGGGTTGACGACGGGACCCGGGGCCGGGTTCCTCATCAAGCGGCGCGCCCCTCCAGGCAGCACCTCCCAGTGCCAGCCCGGCAGAGCCCAGTCCCGGACATGGTTCAGCCGGACGTCATCGCGGACGGGTCGACGGCGAGGATGCGGGCCGGGCATCGTCGAGAACAAATACTAGCTATATGCCCGCAAAAAGTAACATTTTTTTAATAATTGGATTTTGATAACTAAAATTTCTAACATTTCTATATAACTAACATTCCTATAACATTTCTAACAATGCTATATAACTAACATTTCTATAACATTTCTAATATTTTTATAACTAAAAAATAGAAGAAAAAAATTATAACATTTCTATATATATAACTAACATTTGTATAACATTTCTAATATTTCTATAACTAAAAAAAGAAAAATTTCTAACTTTTTTATAACTATTTCTATAACTAAAGAACAGAAAAATTTCTAACAATTCTAACATTTCTATAACATTTCTAACAATGCTATATAACTAACTATTTCTATAACTAAAAAAGAAAAATTTCTAACATTTTTATAACTATTTCTACAACTGAAAAACTAAAAAAAATGTATGTGTGTGTGTGCTCACTGGGGAGGCAAGAGGCGACGGGGGGCGGCGACGGGGACGGCGACGGGCGCGGCGACGACGAGGATGGCGACGACGGGGACAAGGACGGGGTGGCGACGACGGGGACGGGGACGTACGGGCCGGGGCGGCGACGACGGGGACGGGGCAGCGATGACGGGGACGGGAATGACGCGTGACGGGCCGGGACGGGGCGGCGGTGACGACGGGGATGATGGGGACGGGGATGACGGGGACGGGGCGGCGACGAGGGATATGGAGACGGGGGCGGCGGGCGATGGGGCAGAGGAGAAGAAGCAGATGAGAAACTGAAATTTTTGAAGTGTTTAGTTATATAGGATGAACCTTTAGTACCGGTTGGAGCCACCAACCGGTACTAAAGGCCTGTTTTGGCCAGGCCAAGCAGCGGGAAGCGCACCCCCGTTAGGACCGGGTGGTGGCTCCAACCGGTACTAAAGGCCCCCCTTTAGTACCGGTTGGTGCCACCACCCGGTACTAAAGGGGGTGCACTGGCACAGGTGCGGTGTGGCAAGTTTAGTCCCACCTCGCTAGTCGAGGGGCGTCCGCACTGGTTTATAACCCCCCGTGCGGTAGCTCTCTCGAACTCCTCTCCAAAGCAGGCCTACTCGGCCTACATGTTTTGTGTTGCCCTGTGGGCCTACTGGGCCTTTGTGGGCCTGCATCCTGGCCCAACAACAGGTTGGGTTTCTAGTCGTATGCAGGCCGCTCTAGCCCAGTAGGCGGGCTTTTTATTTTTATTTTTTTGCTTTATTTATTTTTGAGTTGTTTTTTTTTGTGTATTTAGAGTTTCTTTGTGAATATTTTTGCTTTAGGTACAAAAAATTACAAACTTTCTGTTAGTGCCCGTAGTTTTCAAATTTGAATACTTTAAATTTTGAATTATTTGAAATTAATGTGAATCACTAGTTTGTGAATAACTTAACTTTAAAAATCAGTAAAGGCATGAAAGAATTTGTTTGCACATAAAATTTCTTCGCGTTTCAAATGCCAAAACACATAACTACCCTAACTATTACAGAGATTCCCTCCTGGGTGTGAAACACAGAAGAAAGTGATGATAGTGAAGCCGATCACATCCCAGATCTTTGGGTGTGAAACTTTTTCTTCGCGTGTGTCCCTTTGCGCCGTAACCATGGAAAATCTTCATCATTTAACGGGATGCTCGGGTCAATATTCACTGTGAATGGAGCAATTTCATCAAACTTTTCATAATCTTTTGACATGTCTATCTTGTCATCCACTCCCACGATGTTTCTCTTCCCAGAAAGAACTATGTGCCGCTTTCGCTCATCATACGATGCATTCGCTTCCTTTTCTTTCCTTTTTCTTGGCTTGGTAGACATGTCCTTCACATATAAAACCTGTGCCACATCATTGGCTAGGACGAATGGTTCGTCTGCATACGCAAGATTGTTCAGATCCACTGTTGTCATTCCGTACTGCAGGTCTTCCGTTACCGCGCCTCGTGTCATATTGACCCATTTACACCGAAACAAAGGGACCTTCAAACCACGTCGATAGTCAAGTTCCCATATGTCCTGTATATAACCATAATATGTTTCCTTTCCCGTCTTGGTTTCTGCATCAAAGCGGACACCACTGTTTTGGTTGGTGCTCTTCTTATCTTGGGCGATCGTGTAAAATGTATTACCATTTATCTCGTACCCTTTGAAAGTCATTATATTCGAAGATGGTAACTAGGATAGCAAGTACAGGCCATCTTCAATAGAGGTGTCATGCATGGTACGTGTCTGCAACCAGCTGGCGAAACTCCTGGTTTGTTCACGTGTAATCCAGTCATCAAACCGCTCCGGTTGTTTGGAGCGTAGCAAATTCTTGTGTTCATCCATATACGGAGCCACCAAGGCGGAATTCTATAGAACTGTGTAGTGTGCTTCAGTGAGAGAATGTCCGTCCATACATATTATTTGTTCCCCTCCTAGCGTGCCTTTTCCATCCAGTCTGCCCTTATGCCGCGATTCAGGAGCACCAATCGGCTTAAGGTCAGGAATAAAGTCAATACAAAACTCGATGACCTCCTCATTTTCATGGCCCTTGGAGATGCTTCCTTCTGGCCTAGCATGGTTATGAACATATTTCTTTAAGACTCCCATGAACCTCTCAAAGGGGAACATATTGTGTAGAAATACAGGACCCAAAACGTTAATCTCTTCGCATAGGTGAACTAGGACGTGCGTCATGATGTTGAAGAAGGATGGTGGGAACACCAACTCGAAACTGACAAGACATTGCACCAAATCATTCTCTAACCTTGGTATGATTTCTGGATCGATTACCTTCTGAGAGATTGCATTGAGAAATGCACATAGCTTCACAATGGCTAATCTAACGTTTTCTGGTAGAAGCCCCCTCAATGCAACCGGAAGCAGTTGCGTCATAATCACGTGGTAGTCATGAGACTTTAGGTTCTGGAACTTTTTCTCTTCCATGTTTATTATTCCCTTTATATTCGACGAGAAGCCAGACGGTACCTTAATACTGAGCAGGCATTCAAAGAAGATTTCCTTCTCTTCTTTGGTAAGAGCGTAGCTTGCATGACCCTGATGTATGCCGTCTTTTCCGTGCATATGTTGCTGGTCCTCCCGTGCCTTAGGTGTATCTTTTGTCTTCCCATACACGCCCAAGAAGCCAAGAAGGGTCACACAAAGATTCTTCATCACGTGCATCACGTCGATTGCGGAGCGAACCTCTAGGTCTTTCCAATAGGGCAGGTCCCAAAATATAGATTTCTTCTTCCACATGGGTGCGCATCCGTCAGCGTCATTCGGAACAGGTTGTCCACCAGGACCCTTTCCAAAGACCACCTTCAAATCCTTGACCATATCATGTACATCAACACTAGTACGGTGGCGAGGCTTCGTCCGGTGATCCGCCTCACCTTTGAAATGCTTGCCTTTCTTTCTTACGGGATGCCTGCTCGGAAGAAATCGACGATGTCCCAGGTACACATTCTTCTTACAATTAGCCAAATATATACTGTCGGTATCGTCCAAACAGTGCGTGCATGCGCGGTATCCCTTGTTTGTCTGTCCTGAAAGGTTACTGAGAGCAGGCCAATCATTGATGGTCACGAACAGCAATGCCTTTAGGTCAAATTCTTCCCCCATGTGCTCATCCCATGCACGTACACCTATTCCATTCCAAAGTTGTAAGAGTTCTTCAACTAATGGCCTTAGGTACACATCAATGTTGTTACCGGGTTGCTTAGGGCCTTGGATGAGCACTGGCATCATAATGAACTTTCGCTTCATGCACAACCAAGGAGGAAGGTTATACAAACATAGAGTCACATGCCAGGTGCTATGGTTGCTGCTCTGCTCCCCAAAAGGATTAATGCCATCTGTGCTTAGACCAAACCATACGTTCCTTGCATCATCTGCAAACTCCTTCCCGTACTTTCTTTCGATTTTTCTCCACTGCGACCCGTCAGCGGCTACTCTCAACTTTCCGTCTTTCTTACGGTCTTCTCTGTGCCATCGCATCGCCTTGGCATGCTCTTTGTTTTGGAAGAAATGTTTCAACCGTGGTATTATAGGAGCATACCACATCACCTTGGCAGGAATCTTCTTCCTGGGGCGCTCGCCCTCGACATCACCAGGGTCATCGCGGCTGATCTTATAGCGCAATGCACCGCATACCGGGCAAGCGTTCAAATCCTCGTACTCACTGTGGTAGAGGATGCAATCATTAGGGCATGCATGTATCTTCTGCACCTCTAACCCTAGAGGGCAAACATCCTTCTTTGCTTTGTACGTACTCTCGGGCAATTTGTTGTCCTTTGGAAGCATATCCTTTATCATTACCAGCAACTTTCCAAATCCCTTGTCAGATACACCATTCTCTGCCTTCCATTGCAGCAATTCCAGTGTGGTGCCCAACTTTTTCTTGTCGCCTACGCAATTCGGGTACAACAATTTTTTGTGATCCTCTAACATGCGCTGCAACTTCTTCTTCTCCAAATCACTTGCGCAGTTTCTCTTTGCATCGGCAATGGCCCGACCTAGATCATCAACGGGCTCATCCGATGCCTCTTCTTCCGCTTCTTCCCGCATTGCCAGCTCAGCTTCTTCCCGCATTACCGGCTCAGCTTCTTCCCTCATTGTTGTATCATCGTATTCAGGGAACCCATGGCCAGGATAGCTGTCGTCGTCCTCTTCTTCTTCATTGTCTTCCATCATAACCCCTCTTTCTCCATGCTTGGTCCAAACATTATAGTGGGGCATGAAACCAGACTCAAACAGGTGGACGTGAATGGTTCTTGACATAGAGTAATTGTGACCATTCTTACAGCCAGCACATGGACAAGGCATAAAACCATCCGCTCGCTTGTTTGCCTCAGCCGCAAGCAGAAAAGTACGCACGCCATTAATGAACTCGGGAGAGCATCGGTCATCGTACATCCATTGCCGGCTCATCTTCAATACACAGCACCGAAAACATCAAATTAATACAATACATAAAGTTCATACATAAAGAACATACAACACTTAAATGCAACAAACAAATAACTCTCTAGCTAAAGAATTTAAATGCAACAACAAATGCGATCAAGATCGCAACTAAGGTAACAATTGATCCAACAGCATAATGATACCAAGCCTCACTATGAATGGCATATTTTCTAATCTTTCTAATCTTCAAGCGCATTTTCTCCATCTTAATCTTGTGATCATCGACGACATCGGCAACATGCAACTCCAATTGCATCTTCTCCCCCTCAATTCTTTTCAATTTTTCCTTCAAATCCTCGTTTTCTCTTTTAACTAAATTTAACCTCTCGACAATAGGGTCAGTTGGAATTTACGGTTCAACTACCTCCTACATACAAATATCTATGTCAACTTGATGGGCATAATTTGTCATAAACACGAAATGCAATGAATAGTTTTAAAAGAGAATATACCACATCCGAATCATAACCCGGACGAGGGCCAACGGGGACGGATATCAAAACCATGGCACTATGTATAACAAACAACATATGGGTAAGATAATTATACGAGTAACTATATATCCAAATCACACAAACATCAATTTTTTATATAAAACTTCATGAACAAGAAGCTCACCACAAGGTGGTGCCGGCGACGGGACGTTGCGAGCGATCGACGGTGGTTACAACAGAGATTTAGAAGGTACTAAGTAAACCACACCTACATATGCAAACTAAGTGTTATTTTTGACCTCAAATTGCATATAAATCAAATACTAGCACATATATATAATTCCTCCCAAATTACTAAACTCAAAAATCAATCACTATATAAAGCATTGAACGAGCTAATCTAGCAATGAGAGATGAAAGGAAAAAGTTGCTAACCTTTGTGATCATTTGAATGGATGGGGGCCTTCAAATCTTGACAAATTTTGGGCAAAATGTGTGATGAGCTTGAGAGGAAGAGGGAAAAGAATAGAGAGGAGAGGGGAAAGGGGAAGAACAGAGCGAGCTCGGGTGGACGAAGGGTCTATGTAGGACGACCTTTAGTACCGGTTCGTGATATGACCCGGTACTAAAGGTGCTGGAGGGGCCCCGGACTGACAACATCCTTCCACCACTCACTTTAGTACCGGTTCGTGGCATGAACCGGTGCTAAAGGTTCACCACGAACCGGTACTAATGAGAACGGCCGGCTAGCCGTTGGAACCGGCACTAATGCACACATTAGTGCCGTCTCAAATTCAAACCGGCACTAATGTGCTTCACGTTTGACCCTTTTTCTACTAGTGGGGAAGGGTCTCGAACGCCTACTCGTGCATACGTACGGGCAAGGCTCATGTACATGGCTGGATCGGAATGGAGAAACTGCATCATCGTCGTGTTCATGGGGAGACAACAGAATGCATCGTGTTCATCGAGAGGCAACGGAACACGTGTTGTTCATCGGGAGCCAACTGGCTTGGATGGAACAACCGATGGAAACGAGCACTACTGCAGGATGCTACTAACGCGACGCTACGATCAGAGACCCTTCGACGAAACTGTGTGCGATGCCATAATCGCAAACGGTGGTGTAAAAACCGTCAAAAAGGTGCAAAACGTTTGCGATGGAGGATGCATCAAACACGGTTCTGATTTTAGTTGCATGTGCGATGCAGGGTATACGGTTCAGCTCAGTTAACCATTTGCGATGAGGAGGAACAAAAGAAACGGGCAGCCAGATGAAGGTTTGTGCGATGTACAACATACGGTTCACTCGGATGAACTGTTTGTCATTATGGATGCGGTTCACAAACAGTACAAAAAAAACAGGCAGCTAGATGAAGGTGTGTGCGATATACAGCATGCGGTTCAATCGGATGAACTATTTGCGTTGAGGCAAGAGAAAAGAAACGGTTCAATATAACAAGATGTTTGTGATATGCCGCAAACAGGTTTGTAATTAGAAATGTGTGCGAATACCGATAATAACAGAAACGGTTCCCTAGTGTGGTTCGTGTTCATCTGATCATAATCTCCTTCTTGTGCTAGCTCGATGTTCATTCTATGCTAAGTTTCCGTTAATTGATGGCGTATTATGAACACGCCACTGTTTCCTGCCACCCAGCGATATTGTGCATAGGCGGCGCACGACGCACGGAGGCGACAAGCATACCAACCCACCAAAGCGCCGCCTCTGCCATCAACCTCGTCGATGAGAAAAACGAGCAGGCGCCATGGCCCGTCGAGGCCGAGGCGCTCCCCGGCAACATGATGGACGACGCCGTGATGCGCGTCATCACCAGGGTTGAGCAGACCTTTGGCGCATGGCGCTTGAGCGCCGCGGATCAAGATAGGCATGTCATCACCGACAGGCTGCAACTCACCGCACAACATGATCGATGGTGCGCCGCAGAGCAAGCTAGGCGCGTTCGCACTGATAGGCTGCGGCTCACCGCACGGCGAGACTGTTGGAGTTCCGTAGAGCGAGAGGTGCGGCGCGCCGCACAGCAAAAGTGGATCCATCGGCGCTTGTCTGCTGTCGACACAGCGTCGCAGCTGGGTACACGTCCGGTCAGTACCTTCATTCGTCACCAGGAGTGGCCAGAGGCCCTCAGCACCATACTTGCACCAGAGGCCGGCCGCGCCGTACTTGCACCAGACGCCCGCCACATCGTTCGCATGGGTGACTCCGTTCGCCTTATCCGCGGCCCGCTGGATGCCAACGCACTAGTCCGTAGGCTCGTCCGCCTCCTTGGTCCAGGTGTCCACCTGGGCGCAGTAGAGGAACATGGCCATCGCATCCTCGAGCCGGTGATCTCCGATGAAATAGCAAAACTGGAGCTCGAGATCGCGCTCCAGATATACCGCGAGCGTGTCGACCGCTTGGACGAACGCCTGCACGAGTTCAGGCAGAGCCAAGAGCGACCATAGGCAAGGGCTGCTAGTCATGGTCTCATGGACGCGTTTTATTTTGAAAAGTCATTTCGACATGGATAGCTATGTATTCACAGGAATCATAGTATTGCTCTGTTTCGATATGTGTACTCTGTTTTCCATTCTTATATGTTCTGTTTCAATGTGTGTATATAAGCTTTCCATTCTGTATATGTGGATGATAACAACTAGATTCAAATTAGTATACAAAAACAGATAGAAAATGGAATTCATAATATATATATATATATATATATATATATGTTAAATGTTCATTAGTTCATCACAGAATGAACATTTAACATATATATATATATATATATATATATATATATATATAATATCATCACATATATGTGATGATACTTAACTACTAGGTACAATGCATAAAATTGAAAATGAACAATACTAAAACTAATAATCCCTCCTGGGGCCAGTATTCCGGCATCCCCTCGCCACCAGCTCCCTGGTGCGCGGCGTCTTCCCAGTGCAGAGGCAGTACTCCGCCTCCTCCGCCTCGCAGCGCTTGACATACCGATTTGCCTCTTGCTGGCGGACGCGCGTGGCTGATCTTGCCATTTCGTTGGGCGCCCACCGGAGCTCCTCGTCGGTGGCACGCTGGAGCTTATCGGCCCACCTCCACGCAAAGACGAGGTGCCCAGCGCCTATGACCTTCCTCGCAAAGTACCCGTCTTCGTACACCTCCTCAGCACAATGACGCGCCCGGCCCCAAAGCTCCGCCGCCTACTTTTTCCAGGCGGCATCACGGGCTTCACAGGCCGCCTGGTACCTGGCTTCCTCCTCCGCCATCTCCTTCTTGAACGCCACTTGCCTGGCTTTCTCAGCCGGCAGCAGCGACTTCCACAAACAAAGATTGTACTGGCCCCAAAACCAATCCAAAGTTGGGGGGTCCGGAGCAACCTCGTCAAGCGGCGCGTAGGGTCCTCGTCGCTGCTAATCGAGTGAGCATCCTCAGGGGGCGGCGACTCCTCGTTGATGCGTGGGCAGATAGGTGACGCCATGGCAAAAATTTGAGAGAGAGACAGGGCGAGCGAGGGGAGGATGTAGATGAGAATGCAGGCGGGACGACATGAGCAAGGTAGTATTTATTGGCGGCCGGAATATAGATCTACGGGGACAGTACAAACACCGGTCGCCGGAATTTATGAGTACTATAGTTTGAATTACACATGATTCCCGCAGCAAATTCCGTGTGTGAACATAATAGCCAAAATCCGTGTGTGAACATAATACCTGATGGTTTCCAATGCAGAACCGTGTCTGATTAATGATCCCCGCCATTCACCGACCAAACCTCGAGCCGCGAGATAGACTGCCAATCGTGTGGGGGCCGGTTGTCTTGCCAGGTCTTTACATTTTCTCTTTTGAACACCAGATATTTACATTGTCTGATGATTTTTTAACTCGCACACAAGTACACAAAAATATGATTTTCAAACCGTTATGGTTAGGCATTGCATGTAGATGTAGTTCAAATTTGAATTACGGTCATTCAATGGTTAGAAAATCACTTAAATGTCTTTAAAAGGTCAAATGACCTCTGAAATTCTCCAAATTTTCACAAGATAGTTGTATTAGTGCACGTTAAACGTAGAAAAAAATTTGAAGGCCGTAAGAGGAAGCTATCTCCCATTCGTCATCGAACATGCATTGTTCCCTCTCGGAACCACAAACCTTCTAGTGAGTTGCTCCGGTTTGTGAGTGGTGTGTGTCCAAACTTTCGTCAAACAGGCCAATTTTTTTTACCACATCATCTTGGTGGCATGACATTAAATCAAGTAAGGTTTCATGTTTTTCTGATCATTTTTTAATTTTTTGGAATTAAAATGCCATGCTACTCCATGCATGTGTGCCCATGCCTTGAGACCAATATGTTTGAAAATTCCTTCTAATTTACTGCATATGGAATTAACTCGCACATAAGTACACAAAATATGATTTTTCAAACCGTTATGGTTAGGCGTTGCATGTAGACGTAGTTCAAATTTGAATTACGATCATTAAATGGTTAGAAAATCACTTAAATGTCTTTAAAAGGTCAAATAACCCTTGAAATTTTCAAAAATTTCACATGATAGTTGTATTAGTGCATGTTAGACATAGAAAAAAATTGAAGGTCATAAGAGGAAGCTATCTCCCGTTCGTCATCAAACATGCATTGTTCCCTCTCGGAACCACGAACCTTCTAGTTAGTTGCTCTGGTTTGTGAGGGGTGTGTGTCCAAACTTTCGTCAAACGGGCCAATTTTTTACCACATCATCTTGGTGACATGACATTAAATCAACCAAGGTTTCATGTTTTTCTGATCATTTTTTTAATTTTTGGAATTAAAATGCCATGTCACTCCATGCATACGTATGCATGTGTCCAAGTTGTGAGACCAATATTTTTGAACATTCCTTCTAATTTACTGCACATGGAATTAACTTGCACACAAGTACACAGATATGATTTTTCAAACCGTTTTGTTAGGCGTTGCATGTAGATATAGTTCAAATTTGAATTAGGGTCATTAAATGGCTAGAAAATCACTTAAATTTTTTAAAAGGTCAAATGACCCCTAGAATATTCAAAAATTTCACATTACAGTTGTAGTAGTGCACGTTAGATGTAGAAAAAATTGAAGGCCGTAAGAGAAAGCTATCTCCCGTTCGTCATCAAACTTGCATTCTTCCGTCTCGGAACCACGAGCCTTCTAGTGAGTTGCTCCGGTTTGTGAGGGGTGTGTGTCCAAACTTTCGTCAAACATGTCAATTTTTTACCACATCATTTTGGTGGCATGACATTACATCAACCAAGTTTTCATGTGTTTCTGATATTTTCTATTTTTTTTGGAATTAAAATGCCATGTCACTCCATGCATACATATGCATGTGTCCATGTCGTGAGACAAATATGTTTGAAAATTCCTTTTAATTTACTGCACATGGAATTAACTCGCACACAAGTACACAAATATGATTTCTCAAACCATTATAGTTAGGTGTTGCATATGATGTAGTTCAAATTTGAATTAAAAGGCTATAAAATCACTAAAATGTCTTTCAAATGTCAAATGACCCCTAGAATTTTCCAAAATTTCACATTACAGTTGTATTAGTGCACGTTAAACATAGAAAAAAAATTGAAGGCCGTAAGAGGAAGCTATCTCCCGTTTGTCATCAAACATGCATTGTTCCCTCTCGGAACCACGAGCCTTCTAGTGAGTTGCTCCTGTTTGTGAGGGGTGTGTGTCCAAACTTTCATCAAACAGGCCAATTTTTTACCACATCATCTTGGTGGCATGACATTAAATCAAGCAAGGTTTCATGTTTTTTCATCATTTTTTAATTTTTTGGAATTAAAATGCCATGCTACTCCATGCGTGTGTGTCCATGCCTTGAGACCAATATGTTTGAAAATTCCTTCTAATTTACTGCACATGGAATTAACTCGCACAGAAGTACACAAACATATGATTTTTCAAACCGTTATGGTTAGGCGTTGCATGTAGATGTAGTTCAAATTTGAATTATGGTAATTAAATGGTTAGAAAATCACTTACATGTCTTTAAAAGGTCAAATGACACCTGAAATTTTCAAAAAATTCACATGATAGTTGTATTAGTGCATGTTAGACGTAGAAAAAATTTGAAGGCCGTAAGAGGAAGCTATCTCCCATTCGTCATCAAACATGCATTGTTCCCTCTCAGAACCACGAACCTTCTAGTGAGTTGCTCCGGTTTGGGAGGGGTGTGTGTCCAAACTTTTGTCAAACAGGACAATTATTTTACCACATCATCTTGGTGGCATGACATTAAATCAACCAAGGTTTCATGTTTTTATAATCATTTTTTTAATTTTTTGGAATTAAAATGTCATGTAACTCCATGCATACGTATGCGTGTGTCCATGTTGTGAGACCAATATGTTTGAAAATTCCTTCTAATTTACTGCACATGGAAATAACTTGCACACAAGTACATAGATATGATTTTTCAAACCGTTTTGGTTAGGTGTTGCATGTAGATGTAGTTCAAATTTGAATTACGGTCATTAAATGGCTAGAAAATCACTTAATTTTTTAAAAAAGGTCAAATGACCCCTAGAATTTTCGAAAATTTCACATTTACAGTTGTAGTAGTGCACGTTAGACGTAGAAAAAAATTGAAGGTCGTAAGAGGAAGCTATCTCCCGTTCGTCATCAGACATGCATTGTTCCCTCTCAGAACCACGAGCCTTCTAGTGAGTTGCTCCAGTTTGTGAGGGGTGTGTGTCCAAACTTTCGTCAAACATGCCAATTTTTTTACCACATCATCTTGGTGGCATGACATTACATCAACCAAGGTTTCATGTGTTTCTGATTTTTTTATTTTTTTTGGAATTAAAATGCCATGTCACTCCATGCTTAATTGTGTCATAGCCTTGAGACCAATATGTTTGAAAATCCTTCCAATTTACTGCACATGGAATTAAATCGCACACAAGTACACAAAATATGAGTTTTCAAACCATTATGGTTAGCTATTTCATGTACATGTAGTTCATATTTCAATTACGGTCATTAAATGGCTAGAAAATCACTTAAATGTCTTCAAAGGTCAAATGACCCCTGAAATTTCCCAAAATTTGACATGACAATTGTATTAGTACTACAAAAATTCTTGTACATTTAAAACACCATCTGTTGCCACTGTACTCCAAATTCGTCTTTCACAACTAATAAAAAATATCTACAACATCATACACAGTTGGTTTCGAGAAACCGTTTGTGATGAAAATATCTGGGTCTATTTAAGTCTTCCTCCTTAAGCTTCGCCGGCTCGTCTGCTCCAGTGCTGGCAACCCCCGAATCCATGAATCCCGACCCACATTCCCGCACACCCTTCTTGCAAAGATGACTCCGTGGAAACGCTTCATGAAGGCCTATACGGTGGCCGCCCCCCCCCCCCCGAGCGCCACCGCCTACGCTGAGAGTGTTGCCACATCCGCATTAAGTGCGGCTGCTTCGGACGAGAGGGCGTCTGCGACAGCCGACAGGGCAGCTGCAGTTGCCGAGACGGCTGTAACTACTGCTGCGACGGCGGCTGCAAACAACGAGAGCGCTCGAGCTGTCGTCTGTGCCGCTGATGTCGCCCTGGCCCGGGTCAAGGTCATCCACGCCAAGATCGAGGATGCACACGCCAAGATATTCTGGGCCACCTCAGACTCCAGCATGCAACCCACGTCTGAAAACGTGGTGGTGGCCATGGAGCACCTGCTTCCTCATGAGGTCGCCAAGCGGGAGCTGGAGATGCAGGAGGCGGCGGAGATCGAGGAGCGCCAAGAGGAGGAGTTGCGCGTGGCCAAGGTCGAGGTAGAGAAGAGTCTGTCCGTCGAGGAATCGGCGGTGGAGTACCAACGCGAGCTCTGGTGCACCCACTACTACGAGTACTACAACCTTCAGGGCAGCACCGAGGATGAGGACGAGGACGCGGTCAACTTCAGCCGGGGGGACACGGAGTCCACCAATGGCGGCATGTCGCCACGACAAGTCATCGACGTCTCATCTCACACCGGCGATGCATAGGCCGGTGAGGCAGCGGATTTGTTAAAATTATGCGTACTCAGGCTTTGTTTTTAATCCTGGTCTTTTTTTAGCAATGTTTAGGTTAACTGGCTCTGTTTAATTACTAAAATTGCTCGATTCAGTAAGTGTGGTCTGTCTACTATACGCTCTTTTGTGTGCCCAAATTATCAAACGATGTTAAATTATGCAATGACGTACCCGGGGAAATGTCTGTCACATCCCTAGCTACTGGTAGTGCTCTAGGCTAGCTCATGTGTGCATCATGTTTAAATTCTGAAAATTTGAACTGAGGGAATTTTGGAAGCCTCAAAAACTTAAATAAAAGAGGGGCAAAAACCCTAGAAATCTCATTCATTGCTCCAAAATGCTCTTCTTAAATGTTTGATAATTTTTGGTAAGGGTTCTGGTCCCAACCAAAATATTGAACATTTTTAAGGAATTATTTTTGGGACTTTGGATTTAATTCATTAGCTATTTGAATTTGAATTATATTCATATAATTAGAATATAATTTCAAATACCCCTGATATATTTTATAAGCTTTTGGAAAAGTCCATTTAGCAATATAAAATATTCAGAGGAGTTTTTGGCATTGTTTGAATTATTTTAAATTCAAAACAGTGGCAAAATAAATTAAATAAAACAAAACAGAAGAAAAAAATAAAAAGAACAGAAGCCTACCTGGGCCACTTACCTGTAGCCGGCCCAGCTGGCCAGCTCCTCCCGCTGGCCCAGCCCACCGCCGCCTCCCTCCCCTGTCGCCTTCCTCCTCTGCCAGGAGGACGGGCACGCGCCCGGCGCGCGCGGCCACGCGCCCCGGCCACCTCCTCCCTGCCTGGCTGCCTCCTCCTCCCCTGGTTCCCTCCCGCGACGCCACGCAGCCCCGACCCCCTCTCACTTCTCCCTTGCTCTCTAGACCCCCTCCTCCTCCTCTGTTCTCCTCACCGAGCGGAGCCCGTCGCCGCCTCTCGCCATAACCACGGCCACCGGGCCTCCCTCGCTCCCCCGACTAGCCCAGAGGCTCCGCCTCGACCCCCTCTTCCCTCTCCACCGACCCACGGCCCTCCGGAAGCCCTGCAACGCCGCCACCATCGCCGTTCCGTCGCCGGCCACCGAAGCTCACCGCTGGCGATTCGCCGCCTCCGACGCCTCCCCGAGCTCTTCGAGGCCACCGTCGCAACCCCTGTGAGCTCCGCCACCGTTTTCCCCCTCTTTCCCTCTTCGTTTGGTTGCCGTAGCCGTCGCCCCCTTGATGACCGAAACCCGCCGCCGTCTGTGATCGCCGCCGACGTGCCTCCGGCCACCTAGTGGCCCGGCTGTCGTGCTCAGCTTCCTCCCCGCGCTGCCTGGAACACGTAGGTGCCCCGCACGAGCCTCCCCGGCCACTGTAGCGTCAACCCCGAGCTCGCCCGAGCTCCGGCGACCACCACGCTCGACGCCGGTGACGACTCCGGCCATCTTAGGCCCAGCCGCTGCCACTACTCGACGCGGACGAGCGCCCGCGTCACGTAGACGCTCTCCGCCGGCCATTTGGTCGCCGGAGGAGGAAACCCGCACCCCTCCACCGTCTCTGGCTCCGCCGGCGACGAGTCGCGGGTCAACTCCGGCGAGTTGACCCAGGTTTGACCTTCCCCGTGTGTCACTGACGTGTGGGCCACCCCCCCTGACATTTTAGTTAGTATTAGTTTAACACTAATTAACCTAGGTTAGTTAGCTGATTAGTCGCTGACCAGTGGGCCCCGGCCCCACAAACAGTTTAGTTAGAATTAACTCAAGGCTAATTAACTTGGTTAATTAGTTGTGTCACTGACCAGTGGACCCCACTGGTCAGGTTTGACCTGAATCTGCCCCGTTGACCTGATGACGTCAAGGTGATGTCATGCTGACGCATTAAATGATTTTCTGGATTTAAAATAAATCAGAAAATCCAGAAAATTGTATAAACTTCTAAAATTCATAGAAAATTAACCGTAACTCCAAATTAAATAAATTATATATGAAAAATTATCAGAAAAATTCAAGGAATCCATCTGTACCCTTTTCATGCATGTTAGAACAACTTATAGGTGCTGTTTAGCACAAATCAATTAAATGGCATTTGAATAATCACATATGGAGTTTGAATTTGAATCTTGTATTCAAACCAACTTCATTTAATCTGTTGCTAGTTGCATTAGCCCAAAACACATTCATATTGCCATGTCATGAGCATGCATCATATTGTGCATTGCATTGATTGTGTTCCTTTCTGTGTTGCCGGTATTTGTCCCCTCTCGATAGACGTGATACCGATGATGTGATCGTTGACACTGATGAAGACTCAATGTTATCTTCAGAAGTGCCAGGCAAGCAAAACCCCCTTGTTCATTCCGATGCAATCCTACTCTCTTCTAATGCATTAGGACAACACAGATTCATCTGTTACCTGCTGTGGTAGCTGAACCCCTTTATCCTTTGCATGACCTGTCATTCCACAGTAAATAGATGAAACCCACTAGTATGAGTAGGAGTTGTTTGAGCCCTGTTGTGCCTACTCATTCTTGCTTGTTTGTCATGCCTGCTACTGCCTAGAGTTGAGTCAGGTCTGATTCATCAGGGATGAATCAGAGGTGTGTGAACATGTCCTACTGTGTGTGAGCTAAGTGGTGAACACGATTTGGTAAAGGTAGCGGTGAGAGGCCATGTAGGAGTACATGGTGGGTTGTCTCATTGCAGCCGTCCTCAGGAACTGAGTTCTGTGTTTGTGATCCATGATTCAGCTACTACCATACATTGGGCCCTGAAATATGACCCCGCTCGACTTCTTATTCACCCTAGCTCTCTGTCCAGGAGTTGCAAGTAGTTTCTGGTGTTTGTAGCCTACTGGAGGCCGTGGACAGCGCTGACCGTAGGGGTGGGCTGTGATGCGGTAGGTACGTGGCACGGTGTACCGGATGCCCGTTTGGTATCTCGGGAACCCTGTTCACATCGTTTGGGGCTGTGAGCGAAACTCCGGCCGGATCTCCTCATGGATGGAACCCGAATAGGCGATAAACCTGGACTAGAGACTTGAGTGTTTAGGTAGGTCGTGGTCTACACCCACGTCGGCTTTCGCTTGAAGTCTGCCGAGCACATGTCGTGTGCAGACGCTAAGTGGTGGAAACATGTATGAAGAAGTACACCCCTGCAGGGTTAATATCATCTATTCGAATAGCCGTGTCCGCGGAAAAGGACTTCTGGGTTGCTTATATCAGTTCATAGACAAGTGAAAGTGGATACTCTAAAATACGCAAGATAAGCGTGAGTGCTATGGATGGCGTTCTTGTAGGGAGGCGGGAGCGGATCCATAGTGGTGTATTGATATGGTGAATATGTGGACTCGTGTACGCCACCTCAAAAGAGTCGCTTGCAGTCGTAGTTTAGGATAGCCACCGAGTCAAAGCTGGCTTGCTGCAGTTAAACCCCACCATCCCCTTGTTGAAAATGATGCATATGTAGTTAGTTCTGATGTAAGTCTTGCTGGGTACATTTGTACTCACGTTTTCCTATTTTATGTTTTTGCAGAGAGACTTCAGTCTCACTAGTAGTTCCACGTGGACTTCGACGTTTAGCTTGATACCTCAGCTACGATCTTGAGCCCTCGGTAGGATCTGGTAGATAGTCAGGCTTCTCAGCCTTTTTCATTTATAGATGTCTGTACTCAGACATGATAGCTTCCGCTTGTGCTTTGACTTGTATGCTCTGATTGTTGGGTCATGAGACCCATGTTTGTAATATCTCGCTCCTCGGAGCCTAATGAATAAATTACTTGAGTCGTAGAGTCATGTTGTGATGCCATGTTGTATTTGCACATATCGAGCATATTGTGTGTATGTTATTGAAATGCTTGGTATGTGTGGGATCTGACCTTCTAGTTGTTTATCTTTAGTAGCCTCTCTTACCGGGAAATGTCTCCTAGTGTTTCCACCGAGCCATGGTAGCTTGCTACTGCTCCGGAACACTTAGGCTGGCCGGCATGTGTCCTTCTTCGTTCCTGTGTCTGTCCCTTCGGGGAAATGTCACGCGATGAATACCGGAGTCCTGTTAGCCCGCTACAGCCCGGTTCACCGGAGTCCTGCTAGCCCAGTGCTACAGCCTGGATTCACTCGCTGATGACCGACACGTTCGATGCTGGGTCATGGATGCCTGTCCCTGTAAGTCTGTGCCACTTTGGGTTTACGACTAGCCATGTCAGCCCGGGCTCCTTATCATATGGATGCTAGCGACACTGTCATATACGTGTGCCAAGAGGCGCAAATGGTCCCAGACAAAGGTAAGGCGACACCCGTGGGAATACCGTGCGTGAGGCTGCAAAGTGATATGAGGTGTTACATGCTAGCTCGATGTGGCATTGAGTCGGGGTCCTGACAGCGTTGGTATCAGAGCTTGACTACCTGTAGGATTACCAAGCCAAACTGGTCGAAGTTGAGTCTAGAAATTCTTTAGTTATATAAGGGAATTGATTGTGGGATGGAACGTAAGGCTCTTTTTACTCCTTATACCTCATAGCCTTCTGATCTGAGTCATCATCTTCTCTTCTACGGGGATTAAGAACTAGGCTATCTCTTCTTTCTATCAGGATCACGTGTTACTAATCTGCAGACTTGTAGGATTGATGGTTCTAAGCTTGAGTTCAGTTTCTACTTCTGTATGTTAACTGTTGATCTCGAGACATTGATATTGTGCTTCTGAGTGGTTATGCCACCATTTTTGTGAATGTCTCAAATCTTTTCTGAGCATTTACAGCCGTTATGCTGTCCGAGTCATTCCAGGTTTCTAAATAGTCTGATGCATTTGCAAAATCCTTTCCCTCTGGTTTCGATGTTCCTTTATGCCAGCTCAATCACACTAATTGTTGAGTTGAGGTATTCTATTGCCTTGACATTATGTTGGAATTACTATTATGACCCTAGGTGTCTCAGGGGATCATCTAGTAGTCTAGCCATGATTTATGTTCCAGTGTGATGACTCTGGCCGTCATTATCGAAAGCATCCCGTGATGCCATTTAGTAGTAGGTATTCTATCCCTGGGTTTTGAACCCGAGATTCACCCTACCTGCTTCATGTTGATAGTTTTGCTCGTTCCTTTAGGTTATTAGTAACCTTTGCATTAGTCCTCGATGTTCGTGGTATTCCTTTCTTCCAACTACTATGAACCGCTTATGGCAGATGTTCCTCGCTGATCGAAAGATCACAATCAGAGTGTTCTTGATGAGTTCTCCATTATATATTGTGGCTCTGCCAGTTCTACCTTTCTGCATGGGTTATCCGGAAGGAATATGTTGAACTTCGTTCGACATGCTAATCCATGCACCCACAACTCAGAAAATTATATGTTCCTTTGAGTTGTCCCTCTTTAGTTGTCTTCTGACCCTCGTCTATCAATTGATAGTCAAGATTATGTGTGCATTCGTTCATCGATGCCTATTACTCTTGTGGTCCATCAAGCCATTCTATCGCGGAATGACTAGGAGAAACAAACTCCAGTACCTCTTCCATATCTAGGATTGGGTCAAAACAATTGTACTCCGCAGATCAAAATGCCAATCCAGCTTTTGCTCTGTTCTACCTTGGAGTATTACCATCTTTTATATCGGGATTGTTATAGGAATTGCACACCATCCTATGAACTCTTGGTACAGTAATACTTCTTGCCATCATTGTTCATTCCTCGGTTCCTGTGTTATTGTAACCGGAATGTCGACAAGTGAATCGTGATGTGTGAATTCAATACTTCTAGCAACCTTGTTGCTTGGTAATTAATGGACAATAATTTCATTCTTAGCGTGTTGGTTTTGAATCATCATTCTAAGGTTGATCATGCTACCTAGTCCTTGTTCTCGGTGCACTCCTCGATCGATGAGTTAGGATTATTTCAAATCTTCGCTCTATTGATCATATCGTCTTGCCTCAAAAGGCAAGATTGTTCTCGAGCCTAGTAATATATCGGTGGTTCGTGATTTTCCGAAGATCTTCTCGGAAGTATTACCAGGTTGTCACCTGACCGCTGTGTTGAGCTCGTGATCAAGTTGGTTTTTTGTGAACCACCCTTCTCCAAGAATCTGTGTTGGATATCCCTGAGCTAGTTGGTTAAGCTAGACAACAACTTTGAGAATTGGAAGATAAAAGCTTGCCTAACTTAGTTTGTTCCAAAGGGATATTCTTGTGTAGTGTGTGTTGAAGAAAGATGATATCTTCATTGATTGGTCCCGGTGATCAGTTGTTGGACCTATTGTCTTATCAATTCTTTGATTTGAGTGTGGGCTATCGTCAAATCAATCAGTACCAACGATGCTCGTAATGTTGTCTTGTTCGTGGTTGATCCCTCGAGCATACACCATTACATCTTTGGTCTGACCAATGCTATCACCGTGTTCACTTAACTATGGAATTCCTTTTAAAAGGAAACCTAGATGAATTGTTGTTGAGCCCATTGACAACATCCTTATCTCCTCCATGATTTTGTTGAACATTAAGCTAGTGTTGGAAACTTTTGAAAGCATTATCTTCATGCTAGCTCATGAAGTATTTGTTTGATGAAAGGAGTGACTTCCTCTTATACACGTGCATTTGGTGAAAGTTGCCGCCGTGGATTCGAGAAAGTCAATGTTGTTTCCTTTGGAATCATCCCAAATCAGTCATGCATACGTGCGAAGTATTCTGTGGTTCGGAGACTTGCAACCTCCATTCTATATGGGTCCCTAGCACACCAAGCCACTGATTTATTTGTTCAAGATTAATAAGTTTTAAGTGCTAGTCCCGAAGGTACCAGACGGATTTGTACAAAACTTCGATATCCTCGCTGATGGTTCCCCCACCTGAACCCGGTAGTGTTTTATTATAAGACTACCACGTGGTCATGCTTGTCTGGGACAGCGTGTTCACATGTTTGTAGCAGAATCAGCTCATGTTTTAGAGCTTGCTATCGTAGTTCATTTCCCGAGAATCCCGCAACGTCATCTCGTCGATTTGTGTTGCAAACTTTCATTTTTCTTCCTAGACACGATGAGTCTGGAATATCCTGACACCAACCAGATCTGAATCTCAGGCAGATATGATGGTCGGAACATTTCCCAAGAACTATAATATTGGTCCCTCGAAAACCGGTAAAGTGGATGTCGTGGCCAACACACCCAGCCGGAAGACCTATTATTGTAGTATCTTGTTTGAGGAAGTTGGCCACCTCCCCATAAGGATTTCGTAGGAATTACCTCCGTAACTGTTCCTTATGGATTCTATTGCTCCCGAAGTCCGACCTTTTACTTGATGTCTAGTTACCAAACCATTTCAATGATTGGATTACACTAGCACATCAAGGAGAACATTAGAAGCGGAGTGCTAAATGTCTCTCGGTCGATCATCCAGATTTTATCTCCTTGGCCTCGCTAAGGTGAAATCTGAGAAAGTGTTATCTTCCTTTGCATCTGCATCCTCCATCACCATTCATCATGGTAGTAAGTTGTGTTACCGGACCCTTGACA
Source organism: Triticum aestivum (assembly GCF_018294505.1). Taxonomy (NCBI): domain Eukaryota; kingdom Viridiplantae; phylum Streptophyta; class Magnoliopsida; order Poales; family Poaceae; genus Triticum; species Triticum aestivum. The sequence continues at coordinate 29,992,778 of NC_057794.1, forward strand.
CGGATGTTGATAAAACCTTGATGATTGTGGAAATGCTCAAGTTCTTGAGAGCACGCACAAGCGCTACGTGTTACCATCGGCTCTAACTGGGATTCCTCTCAGTTTCCTCGGCAATGCTATGACCTTTTCAACCAGTGAATTAACTCTTTAGTGTTGGGTTCTTCCCCAGTTACCAGAATCATTCCCAGCATTTGCATTTTGTTCCCAGCTTGCACCGTCAATGTGCCATTCTACCACGGGTCTCTTCCATATCCGGTGATAAGGAAATTCATCCATTACGTTGTCTTCAACAAGGTAATCCACATCATCCAAGTCCGAGTATGCCATTCTACCGACCCCCGCCAATCGATTGCTGTGATTTGCCTTAGACTGATATAGAGAGTCTCAATGATCTCTATATCAAAGGTAATTCTTTTTGCCACTTAAGATAATAATCTACGAATCACCCTTCTCTAGGATGTTTCGTCGTGGTATCATGGCAATTCAACTCCTCGCTACGTTGACAATCGTTTACCACCTTCTTAGGTGTGGAATTTTTGTCTACCTAGTGAACCTCGTCACCTGCACCACTCCATCCCTCTAGAGGTATGCTTCGTCTCTCAGCTCGAGAGATGTTGCTATGTCATTCCGGGAGTTAATCCTGAGTGGTTCAATCTTCGAAAGATCAGTCCTTCTAGAGTCTCCTTCTTCCCTCCATGTCATGTTGACAGGATTTCTCAGAGCAAGACTTCAAGACAATGATGGTGACTGAATCAACGTTCAACTGAAGTGCACCCTGGATCGTGAAGATTATACTAGTTGCGTTTACCTTTCACCTTACCCTACGCTTGAATCTCGAGACGAGATTCTTGTTTAGTGGGGGTGAGTTGTCACATCCCTAGCTGCTGGTAGTGCTCTAGGCTAGCTCATGTGTGCATCATGTTTAAATTCTGAAAATTTGAACTGAGGGAATTTTGGAAGCCTCAAAAACTTAAATAAAAGAGGGGCAAAAACCCTAGAAATCTCATTCATTGCTCCAAAATGCTCTTCTTAAATGTTTGATAATTTTTGGTAAGGGTTCTGGTCCCAACCAAAATATTGAACATTTTTAAGCAATTATTTTTGGGACTTTGGATTTAATTCATTAGCTATTTGAATTTGAATTATATTCATATAATTAGAATATAATTTCAAATACCCCTGATATATTTTATAAGCTTTTGGAAAAGTCCATTTAGCAATATAAAATATTCAGAGGAGTTTTTGGCATTGTTTGAATTATTTTAAATTCAAAACAGTGGCAAAATAAATTAAATAAAACAAAACAGAAGAAAAAAATAAAAAGAACAGAAGCCTACCTGGGCCACTTACCTGTAGCCGGCCCAGCTGGCCAGCTCCTCCCGCTGGCCCAGCCCACCGCCGCCTCCCTCCCCTGTCGCCTTCCTCCTCTGCCAGGAGGACGGGCACGCGCCCGGCGCGCGCGGCCACGCGCCCCGGCCACCTCCTCCCTGCCTGGCTGCCTCCTCCTCCCCTGGTTCCCTCCCGCGACGCCATGCAGCCCCGACCCCCTCTCACTTCTCCCTTGCTCTCTGGACCCCTCCTCCTCCTCTGTTCTCCTCACCGAGCAGAGCCCGTCGCCGCCGCTCGCCATAACCACGGCCACCGGGCCTCCCTCGCTCCCCCGACTAGCCCAGAGGTTCCGCCTCGACCCCCTCTTCCCTCTCCACCGACCCACGGCCCTCCGGAAGCCCTGCAACGCCGCCACCATCGCCGTTCCGTCGCCGGCCACCGAAGCTCACCGCTGGCGATTCGCCGCCTCCGACGCCTCCCCGAGCTCCCCGAGGCCACCGTCGCAACCCCTGTGAGCTCCGCCACCGTTTTCCCCCTCTTTCCCTCTTCGTTTGGTTGCCGTAGCTGTCGCCCCCTTGATGACCGAAACCCGCCGCCGTCTGTGATCGCCGCCGACGTGCCTCCGGCCACCTAGTGGCCCGGCTGTCGTGCTCAGCTTCCTCCCCGCGCTGCCTGGAACACGTAGGTGCCCCGCACGAGCCTCCCCGGCCACCGTAGCGTCAACCCCGAGCTCGCCCGAGCTCCGGCGACCGCCACGCTCGATGCCGGTGACGACTCCGGCCATCTTAGGCCCAGCTGCTGCCACTACTCGACGCGGACGAGCGCCCGCGTCACGTAGACGCTCTCCGCCGGCCATTTGGTCGCCGGAGGAGGAAACCCGCACCCCTCCGCCGTCTCTGGCTCCGCCGGCGACGAGTCGCGGATCAACTCCGGCGAGTTGACCTAGGTTTGACCTTCCCCGTGTGTCACTGACGTGTGGGCCACCCCCCCCCCCTGACATTTTAGTTAGTATTAGTTTAACACTAATTAACCTAGGTTAGTTAGCTGATTAGTCGCTGACCAGTGGGCCCCGGCCCCACAAACAGTTTAGTTAGAATTAACTCAAGGCTAATTAACTTGGTTAATTAGTTGTGTCACTGACCAGTGGACCCCACTGGTCAGGTTTGACCTGAATCTGCCCCGTTGACCTGATGACGTCAAGGTGATGTCATGCTGACGCATTAAATGATTTTCTGGATTTAAAATAAATCAGAAAATCCAGAAAATTGTATAAACTTCTAAAATTCATAGAAAATTAACCGTAACTCCAAATTAAATAAATTATATATGAAAAATTATCAGAAAAATTCAAGGAATCCATCTGTACCCTTTTCATGCATGTTAGAACAACTTATAGGTGCTGTTTAGCACAAATCAATTAAATGGCATTTGAATAATCACATATGGAGTTTGAATTTGAATCTTGTATTCAAACCAACTTCATTTAATCTGTTGCTAGTTGCATTAGCCCAAAACACATTCATATTGCCATGTCATGAGCATGCATCATATTGTGCATTGCATTGATTGTGTTCCTTTCTGTGTTGCCGGTATTTGTCCCCTCTCGATAGACGTGATACCGATGATGTGATCGTTGACACTGATGAAGACTCAATGTTATCTTCAGAAGTGCCAGGCAAGCAAAACCCCCTTGTTCATTCCGATGCAATCCTACTCTCTCGCTCCTGCTCTCTTCTAATGCATTAGGACAACACCGATTCATCTGTTACCTGCTGCGGTAGCTGAACCCCTTTATCCTTTGCATGACCTGTCATTCCACAGTAAATAGATGAAACCCACTAGTATGAGTAGGAGTTGTTTGAGCCCTGTTGTGCCTACTCATTCTTGCTTGTTTGTCATGCCTGCTACTGCCTAGAGTTGAGTCAGGTCTAATTCATCAGGGATGAATCAGAGGTGTGTGAACATGTCCTACTGTGTGTGAGCTAAGTGGTGAACACGATTTGGTAAAGGTAGCGGTGAGAGGCCATGTAGGAGTACATGGTGGGTTGTCTCATTGCAGCCGTCCTCAGGAACTGAGTTCTGTGTTTGTGATCCATGATTCAGCTACTACCATACATTGGGCCCTGAAATATGACCCCGCTCGACTTCTTATTCACCCTAGCTCTCTGTCCAGGAGTTGCAAGTAGTTTCTGGTGTTTGTAGCCTACTGGAGGCCGTGGACAGCGCTGACCGTAGGGGTGGGCTGTGATGCGGTAGGTACGTGGCACGGTGTACCGGATGCCCGTTTGGTATCTCGGGAACCCTGTTTACATCGTTTGGGGCTGTGAGCGAAACTCCGGCCGGATCTCCTCATGGATGGAACCCGAATAGGCGATAAACCTGGACTAGAGACTTGAGTGTTTAGGTAGGTCGTGGTCTACACCCACGTCGGCTTTCGCTTGAAGTCTGCCGAGCACATGTCGTGTGCAGACGCTAAGTGGTGGAAACATGTATGAAGAAGTACACCCCTGCAGGGTTAATATCATCTATTCGAATAGCCGTGTCCGCGGAAAAGGACTTCTGGGTTGCTTATATCAGTTCATAGACAAGTGAAAGTGGATACTCTAAAATACGCAAGATAAGCGTGAGTGCTATGGATGGCGTTCTCGTAGGGAGGCGGGAGCGGATCCATAGTGGTGTATTGATATGGTGAATATGTGGACTCGTGTACGCCACCTCAAAAGAGTCGCTTGCAGTCGTAGTTTAGGATAGCCACCGAGTCAAAGCTGGCTTGCTGTAGTTAAACCCCACCATCCCCTTGTTGAAAATGATGCATATGTAGTTAGTTCTGATGTAAGTCTTGCTGGGTACATTTGTACTCACGTTTGCCTATTTTATGTTTTTGCAGAGAGACTTCAGTCTCACTAGTAGTTCCACGTGGACTTCGACGTTTAGCTTGATACCTCAGCTACGATCTTGAGCCCTCGGCAGGATCTGGTAGATAGTCAGGCTTCTCAGCCTTTTTCATTTATAGATGTCTGTACTCAGACATGATAGCTTCCGCTTGTGCTTTGACTTGTATGCTCTGATTGTTGGGTCATGAGACCCATGTTTGTAATATCTCGCTCCTCGGAGCCTAATGAATAAATTACTTGAGTCGTAGAGTCATGTTGTGATGCCATGTTGTATTTGCACATATCGAGCATATTGTGTGTATGTTATTGAAATGCTTGGTATGTGTGGGATCTGACCTTCTAGTTGTTTATCTTTAGTAGCCTCTCTTACCGGGAAATGTCTCCGAGTGTTTCCACCGAGCCATGGTAGCTTGCTACTGCTCCGGAACACTTAGGCTGGCCGGCATGTGTCCTTCTTCGTTCCTGTGTCTGTCCCTGCGGGGAAATGTCACGCGATGAATACCGGAGTCCTGTTAGCCCGCTACAGCCCGGTTCACCGGAGTCCTGCTAGCCCAGTGCTACAGCCTGGATTCACTCGCTGATGACCGACACGTTCGATGCTGGGTCATGGATGCCTGTCCCTGTAAGTCTGTGCCACTTTGGGTTTACGACTAGCCATGTCAGCCTGGGCTCCTTATCATATGGATGCTAGCGACACTGTCATATACGTGTGCCAAGAGGCGCAAACGGTCCCGGACAAAGGTAAGGCGACACCCGTGGGAATACCGTGCGTGAGGCCGCAAAGTGATATGAGGTGTTACATGCTAGATCGATGTGGCATTGAGTCGGGGTCCTGACAATGTCCACCAAAATTTGAATTATCAAACTCATCCCATGCACATAAAGTAGAAGAATCGTTTGCGATGCACACAATCATTCAAAGTGAATGGTCTGGTGGCACTGCGCACAAAGTTTCCCTCCACATTTCCAAAATTTTGGCCTACCGCCAAAATATCTACCCCCACCCCCTTCCCCCCTTCCCCACCCCCTTTTCTCCCTGACCACAAGTCACATTTCCCATGTTTCCTCCTTCCTTCCTTCCTTGCTAAGCTCTAGCCGCTTCCTCGCTCTCACCGTCTCGCATCCTACCGCCGGGGTCGCCATGGTCTTCTTCAAAGACATCTCCAGCGGTTCCTCCTCCGGCGAGTACTCCTTCACCACCCGGGTATGCCTCTCTTCTCTCTCTCAGGCTATGACTTGGAATGAAGGATTTTTACCCGGCGGTCGATTTGAGTCATTTCTTCCTCTTGTAGCTCCCTAAGACCATCGGTGGCAATGAATGGAGCGGGGTGGTTGAAGATCTATCTGCTCGTTGTCACCATCAATCTCCATACGTGAAGCTAGTTGCGTTTGATTCTGTGGACAGTGGGAGGAGGTTTCTGGCATGTGCACAGAAGGTTAGACCCTCTTTTGTTGTTACAAATCATTTGTTAGATGTGATTCAGACACTGTCACTGTCCCAACCCATTCATACCACACCTTCAACCAAACGCATTCTAGGATAGTGTCACAGTTTGTACCTAGTATCTTAAATTGTTGAAATCTCATCAGCGGTGCCATTAGAAAATTATTTGGCACCGCTTTAGCATTTTGTGCAACCAACTTTGGTCCGCACATCCGAGCAGCCAAGCAGTAAAATACTAAATCTTTATGGCACGAAGGAACTGGGCATGGGAGCAACTACGTGCTCTGGGGTGCTAAATCTTTAGTGCTATTAGTTCTATGTTACTAAATTTGTGCATGTACACACATGTTAATATCAATTGTTTACATCCAAACATTGTCACTATGTTGTTGGAGTTAGATTTACCTTCCTCATAAAATGTTCAATTTGTTATTTATTGTACATGGGTAAGAACTTGTAGCGTTGTTGTAGTTAATTATAGCTTTTGATGTTCCAGAATTTTGTTGTTGTCTCAGTACCAAATATTTCATTTGCACATTGATCTTTTTGAGAAGATATGTCATAATTAACATGTTTCTTCAGTTTTTCAGAATAAGCATTGGTGATTTTCTATCTTGCTATAAACCCATTTCCCCTAGAATTGTTATTGATCTAGTTTTAAATATTATAGGATGAACGGAAGTGTTCTTACCTGGAGTGGGTTGATCAAGAGTGGCCACAGTCTTTGAAGATGTGCCTAGCGAAAAGCTCTAGAGCATGTATGAGGAAGAGAACACACATAGGCTTAGAGAAAGTAATGTCAACATTGAAGCATATTTCAAGATGCGGGATAAAAAGTTGAAGGTGGAGAATGAGCTAAGATTTTTTAAATCAGACTTTGCTAAGATGGTGTTGGCGAAGGAGGAGGCACTTTCCCATTTGGCCCATGCAAAACAGGTTCTTACTGAACTGAAAGTAGAGGTGGATAAGATGAGCCTGGATGATCTTGATTAGGGAAATGAATATATTGTTCTTATGAAGTTGAACTAGCTATATGTTGTACTATGATGTTTTCATGTAGCTACCGTACTGTGATGTTATAATATATTTATGTGCCTGATATGAAATTGGCAAACAACTGTTCGATATGAAATGTGAATTAGCGTAATACTGGAATTATTAATTGTAAACTAATAAACCTGCCAAATGTGTCATGGAACTTTGCAAACGGTTCTAGCAGAAAAAGCACTTGCGATGGATAGCCCAATGCCACACAGTTTTCTTCATCAAATCGTGTGTGATATAGTTGATAAAAGCAAACAGTTAACCATGGCAAACCGTGTGTGATAGTTACACCATTCACACATGAGCCTACACATAAAACTGTGTGGGGTGTACGTCTGAATGGAAACGTGTTCCCTAGATTAACTGTGTGGGATGTACATAAGAACGGAAACGTATTCCTTGGATTGACTGTGTGTGATATACAAACGACCGAAATGTTTTTTTGGGATTCACCGTGTGGAATGTACATACCTACGGAAATGATTTTCTCGGATTACCGTGTGGGATGTACATACCTATGGAAATGATTGGGTTTTGATGCCTCGCCCGATCGCACACGGCCCCAGCCTGGGTCCAGGAGGGCCTATCCCCGATGATTTCTGGGTCATATGCGAAGGACACGCTATCACATACACTCACTTGGTGATGGTTCCAAATGCCGTCGCGGAAAGGGGTTAAAAACCGTTTGTTTAGGACTGACGCGCACAAGTGGAGGCATGGCGTACCGCAGAATGGAGGAAACGGCCTTGTGTTCGATCGGCCACGGTCGAAACGGGATCATGTTCATCGGGAGGGGTCTGGCGTACCGCAAAATGGAGGAAACAGACTTCTCTTGGTCGAAACGGGGTCCTGTTGATCGGGAGGGGTGTGGCGTATAATTAGTCTGCAAGTTCGGGAAGAGGTGGAGCGATTCGGCTACGGCAGATATCGGTGTGTGTTACGGCGAGAGGCTTCACGAAAATTCCTGAAGGGCGGACAGGGACGGTGCAAGTCAGATTTCTTGGTAGATCACGGACTACGGCGTGGCTTCAGACGAGGAATACGAGATCAGTGATCTTTTTCGTGAGGAAGTCACAGAGGAAAAGGGCGGTAAGACCGGCGGCAATAGGTTGGTTAGATCACGGCTTGGCATGGCGCCGGGGTTCACCAAGTTTGATTTGGAGAAATTCGATGGCACGGGTAACTTCGGTCTATGGCAGACAAGAGTCAAGGATATTCGGGCGCAGTAGGGAATCTTCAAGGGTTTGCAGGAGACGAAGCCGACCAAGGTTGACAACGATGCGTGGGAGGATATGCAAGTGCAGGCGGCCGCTATCATATGACTTTGTCTTGCAGATCAGGTCATGTATCATGTCATGGACAAAGATACTCCTAAGGGAATTTGGGACAAGTTGGCAAATCGTTATATGTCCAAGTCAGCAACCAATAAGTTGTATTTGAAGCAAAAGTTCTATGGGCTGAAGATGTAGGAGGGGTCGGATCTTGTGGAGCATGTGAATGCCTTTAATCAGTTGGTCACGGATCTAGCGCGTCTGTATGTGAAGATTGAGGACGAGGATAAGGCACTACTTCTTATTGTTTCGTTGCCACCGTCCTATGAGCATTTGGTCATTACATTGACACATGGAAAGACAACCGAAAATAATGAGGAGTCGCTGCAACGTTGCTTGGACATGAGTTGAGGAAGCAAAAGAATGCTACAGAGGAGAGTACTCAAGGTTTGGGGTTGGCAGTTAAAGGTTATCAGCTCAGGAAGGGACAAGATGCGGAGAAGAAAAAGAAGAAAAAGGTGCAGTGGTACAGGTGCAAGGACTGGGGACATGTAAAGAGGGAGTGCCCAGAACTAAAGGGTGGGGCAAGTGCTAATGCAGCTACTCGTGGTGATGACTCAGACAGAAGTAGTGCTGTTCTCGTAGTATCAAACAGGCGGTTAACAAAAGCTGAAGCATGGATGTTGGATTCAGCTTGCTCTTTTCATGCGACGCCCAACAGGGAGTGGTTCTCTTTGTACAAGTATGGTGAGTTTGGTTTAGCCTATGTGGGCGATGACACAGGTTATCGTTGTTGGAAATATGCCCTAGAGGCAATAGTAAAATGGTTATTATTATATTTCCTTGTTCATGATAATTGTCTATTGTTCATGCTATAATTGTATTAACCGGAAACCGTAATACATGTGTGAATACATAGATTGTAATATGTCCCTAGTAAGCCTCTAGTTGACTAGCTTGTTGATCAATAGATGGTCATGGTTTCCTGGCCATGGACATTGGATGTCATTGATAACGGGATCACATCATTAGGAGAATGATGTGATGGACAAGACCGAATCTTAAGTGTAGCACAAGATCGTGTAGTTCGTTTGCTAAAGCTTTTCTAATGTCAAGTATCATTTCCTTAGACCATGCGATTGTGCAACTCCTGGATACCGTAGGAATGCTTTGGGTGTACCAAACATCACAACGTAACTGGGTGGCTATAAAGGTGCACTACAGGTATCTCCGAAAGTGTCTGTTGGGTTGGCACAAATCGAGACTGGGATTAATCACTCCGTATGACGAAGAGGTATCTCTGGGCCCACTCGATAATGCATCATCATAATGAGCTCAATGTGACTAAGGAGTTAGCCACGGGATCATGCGTTACGGAACGAGTAAAGAGACTTGCCAGTAACAAGATTCAATGAGTTATGGGGACACCGACGATCGAATCTCGGGGAAGTAACATACCCATAGACAAAGGGAATTGTATACGGGATTGATTGAATCCCCGACATCGTGGTTCATCCGATGAGATCATCGTGGAACATGTGGGAGCCAATATGGGTATCCAGATCCCGCTATTTTTTGTTGGCCGGAGAGATGTCTCGGTCATGTCTGCATTGTTCCCGAACTCGTAGGGTCTACACACTTCAGGTTCAGTGACTCTAGAGTTGTTATGGGAAATAGTATGTGGTTACCGAAGGTTGTTCAGAGTCCCGGATGAGATCTCGTACATGACGAGGAGTTCCGGAATGGTCCGGAGGTGAAGATCGATATATTGGATGACGGGTATTGGAGTCCGGAATTGTTCCAGGGGTACCGGGTGACGACCAGCGTGTCCGAAACGTGTTTCGGAGGCCCCGACAAGCGTTGGGGGCCTTATGGGCCAAGGGGAGGGGGAACACCAGCCCACTAAGGGGCTGTGCGCCCCTCCCAACCCCTCTCACATAACCTGGAGAGGTGGGGCGCTTCCCCTAGGGCAGCCGCCCCTCCATGCTTGGGGGGCAAGTTTCCTAGGGGTGGGGGCGCCCAAACCCATCTAGGGTTTCCCTTGTGGCCGCTGCCCCTCCCCTATGGAACCCTAGGGCGCCTCCTCCACCCCCTTCCCCCCTATATATAGTGAGGGAGAGAGAGGGCAGCCGCACCCTTCCCCTGGTGCAGCCCCTCCCCCTCTCATACACCTCCTCCTCCTCCGTAGCGCTTGGCGAAGCCCTGCCGGAGAACCACGAGCTCCATCACCACCACGTCGTCGTGTTGTCGGAGTTCTCCCTCAATTTCTCCTCTCCTCTTGCTGGATCAATAAGGAGGAGATGTTCCCGGGCTGTACGTGTGTTGAACGCGGAGGCGCCGTTGTTCGGCGCTTAGATCAGAATCAACCGCGATCTGAATCGCTGTGTGTACGACTCCACCAACCGCGTTCTTGTAACGCTTCCGCTTAGTAATATTCAAGGGTATGAAGATGCACTCCCTCTCTCTCGTTGCTAGTATCTCCTAGATTGATCTTGGTGACACGTAGGATTTTTTTTGAATTATTGCTACATTACCCAACAACCGTGTTGCTCGAGTAGGTGACATCAAAATCAGGATGTTTGATGGAGTTGAGCGAATGCTTCGGGGAGTCAGGCATGTGCCAGGGCTAAGGAGGAATCTAATTTTGCTTGGTGTTCTTCATGATGGTGGTATGGAATTCCGTTCTGACCGGGATAAGAAGACCATGAAAATCATGAAATATGGGGTGACTGTGATGATAGGAGAGAGGACGGCTTCACATCTTTACTTTTGCAAGGGAGCACTATTGCAGGTGGAGCCATGGGGAGTGGAGCTGCAAGAGTAGCAGTGGAGTCTCACGGTGGCAGTGGGTTTGGCCCGTCGGGTAGCTCTCAGTAAGCTGCAAAGAAGACAACCTGTTGGGGGTATAGTTACTGGAGGTAAACCGGCTAGGCATGGCCGGATTAGCGCCATGAAGATTGAAGCCCATGAAGATGAGAAGATACTGGCGCTTTAAGAAGGCCCAAGGCCCAAAGACAGATTAAAGCCTGTAGAGGTGAACCAACTTTATCATGTAAACTTGTATTGTAAGTTAGAGGAATAGAGACCGAGCCGGACACCTCTATGATCCGGCCTCGGGACTCTGTAAACCGGAGGGCGTCAACCTATGTATATAAAGGGATGACCCGACCATGGTTTGAGGACAGAAAACAACAACTCGAGGGCCAGTCAAAGCGGATTCGCTCCCTAGCAATACCAATCACAACTAGACGTAGGCTTTTACCTTCATCGAAGGGGCCGAACTAGTATAAACTCCCCGTGTCCCCTTGTCCGGTTTAACCCCTCTAAGCTAACCCATTGCGATGGCTCCACGACTAAGTCCTTTCATGAGGACATCTGCTGTGACAAACCCACGATAGTTGGCGCCCACCGTGGGGCTATTGCACGATGGTTTCAAGTTCTTAAAGGGCAGCTTTGATGGACTCAAGGGATACGCTGTGGGCCGGATGACGAAGATTCATCGTGGCAAGCTCTACATCTACAACGCGGGATGGGGCCCCGAGGCCGATTCAATCGAATATGGGTACTGGGTCCCCTTTGGTGGGATTCACGTCTTCATCGGCAAAATTGGCGAACCAGGCCCTGAGCCGGACACCTGCACCGACATCATCGAGACGGCTCAGCGTGCAAGCCCTTACCCGGTTCAGCCCATGGCACAGCATGTTTTCGTTGGTGTCATCCATGGAGCAGAATATGAGGATGGACCGGCAACCATTGTCTGCTCCGACGACGAGTCTTCTGGAGAGACCGAATCGCTCTATCAGTTGCAGGATGGCCGGATTAGTGGAGGTTCTGAGGGCAACATTATTCCGGACTCCCCTGATCTGCCAAACCGGGCCGCTATCTTCATGGCCGGTACATAATCAGAGCCCCACTCATCAACCGCCGCAGCGATGCTCTCCAGTTCAGCAACAGCCATGCCGGCGGGGATAGGGAGCTCTGCGCCACCTCTGGCTCAAGTTCTGTCTGACTTGTTCGACGCTTTGGAAACATTGATGCCCGCGGAGGTGGACACAGCTGTGGGGACCCCGACTAGATCACCGAATGCACGTGTACAGTGATCCCAGAGATCAATGCTCACTAAACACACAGAAGCTGAATAACAAGAGTCTTACATCCATATATACCGTCTTATACGAATTGTGACCATTATGGTCAAGTCTTACATAGATAAAGCCACAAGGGCTGAACACCAAATAAACTTAAGCAGCGGAAATTCTTCATCGATAAGTAGAACCCATGCCATCTGCCTTAACCCTACAGGCATTCTGACTGGGGAACGTCCTAGTTCGCATGTTCGTCTCCAAAGAACTCTTCTTCGAACTCCTGTTCTTCCATGCCTGGCCAATTAAATAACCAGTGGCAAGCCATTGAGTACTTTGAATGTACTCGCAAGCAACCCATGATTGGAACAAGGCACAATAATGCAATGATATAGCACTAAGTAGGTAGTTTGCAGAAAGCTAGTTTTGAGTGCAATGGCATGATCTATCAACCTGTAAAGTATGAGAGTACTGATATCCGTATGAGCAAGTTACAGATATCAACATAAACAGAGTTGGACACCAATCCAACTTGATCATCGGGTCAAGTCATCTGACTTAACCCATTTAGCCTCATCAACACACACACACACACACACACACACGTGGTTTGTAAAATTCTGGACGTAGTTTAAGCAGCACCGCCCAACTGTCCTTGACCGTGGACACGGCTATTCAAGTAGTTTTACACTCTGCAAAGGTTGCACACTTTACCCACAAGATCCGGGGAACTTCCTTGTCATCCACGACCCGTGGTACCTCAAGTACCCGGGGTAAGCACCCGATCACTATCTTTCCCTAGACGACACTAACAAGGAGTCCACTCGTTGTTCCATATCCTCATGATGTACATCATACGAGACTCACTCGAGATCGTAACATCCAAGAGGGGACAATCCGGTGCGCTGTGAAAACAGCCGTGGCCGCCCTACCTGGCACGAATCCATCCCGGGAGAGAGCACCAACTCTCCCCCATCACTAGTAATGCGGGCTCCAAGCTAGTATCAGCCTAGGTAGTCAATAATGCCCTTTCCGATACAAGGGTAGAGTGGTTGCGCATGTAAGGTTGGGACAGTTGACAAATCTTAAATCTAATCCGGTTTCGAAAACAACACACACACTTGCCTCGGTACACCACTTCGTCATCAAGTGGTTACCCATCTCATTATCTCCCTCGGGCATAAGTGGCACCCGACGGGGTTTTCTAAAGGTCTTTTGAAAAATACTTTGTCTCCTCCACCATGCATATTCCCGTCCCTTTTTGCATAGCACTACTTTAGCATCCTATCTACTCCCACCGGGATAACCCTCATAAGAAGGTAGGGTCATGCACAATGCAAGTATCAACGAGGAAGTAATGGTGGCAAACCACCCCATGTGGTCACCACGGTATCATGACTTCGATGCAAGCAATAAAAGTGCTATATGACATGCATAAAAAGGGTTTCATAGACATGGTCAAAGGGCTGCTTGCCTGGCTCAACAAAGTCTTATGGGTCTTCAAAGTCTTCTGGTCCAACTCCTTTGTCAGCAACGCAATCTATCATCGCAAAATAATAACGAGAAAAATAAGGCAATAATAAAACAGAAAAACCAAAGTGCTTAGAAAAATGTCAACTCATTTTTGTTAAATACTATGGCGAAAACTAAGAAGGGCAAAATTCCTAGTTTTGGATTTGGAGTCATGGAAACAGTGCTAGGAATTTTAAATGACAGGCATAAATGCTCAAATTCAAATTTAAATTTGAACAGTGAAGAAAAGTTGGTTTGATAAGAATGAAAACTACACCAATAAATAGGTGGAATTATTACAAGAATTTAGGAGTTGGAATTATTGCATTTGGATTATTATTTAATCCTGTGGATTTTTTGGAAAAGTTACAGAAAAAGAAAAGGAAAAAGGCCACTGTGCAACTGGGCCTATTCGGCCACAGTGCAGCAGGCCCAGGGGGAATCCAGCCCATGCAAGGCTGCCACGTCGAAGGCGTATTTGGGAAATACGCCTCCAGCCGACGTAGCGAACCGGTGCGCGCGCGCGTGTGTTTTAAACCAGATGTGTGGGACCCACACGTCAGGACGTGAGGCTGACGGAATGGACCCACAGCCGTCGTCATCAACCTTGGGTCAGAGAGGGCGGCGAGCTCACCGGCGCCGCTGTGGTTGACGGCGAGGCGATCTGAGGGCACCGACGTGCTCAGGACGAAGTCGCCGTTCCGGTGGAGGTGGAGGTGGTCGCCGGGGTGCAGGGGTTCGCCGGCGACGAGGAAGCCGGCGGTAGAGCTTCGGGAGGTGCTTGCCCCGGTCGATTCCGGCTGCAATAGAGAGGGGGAACAGAGGGGAAATGATCAGGGAGGTGCGGAGGTTCAAGATCGAGGAAGAGGAGCGGCGGAGAGGGCTTGTACCCTTAGATCGACGGCGACCCGAGGCGGCGGAGCTCAAGCTCGGGCTCATATGGAGAGGAGTGAGTGGTGTAGGGGGGTGATTAGGGGAGTGAGAGAGCGAGTGGTGAGGAGAGAAGGGCTCGGGGAGGTCCTTAAATAGGCGAACGGTGAGGTGCCGTGGAACCGTGCGCCGGCGGGCTCTTGCTTGTCGCCACAGGGCTCGGGAGGAGCTGGCGCCATGTCTGGGGTGTTGCTGGGCGTGGACATCGCCGAGGGAAGCTAAGGGAGAAAGCAGGGTAAGGCTAGAGATGCCGCGCATGTGAGGCTGCTCATTGGAGCTCTCGGGCGGCCGGTGCGCGTGCGAGGAGGGCAATAGGAGGGAGAAGGAGGAGGGGGTCGACCAGCTGCCATGTTGCAGACGTCGAGGCGTCTCGTCGGGCGCGCTGGGGAGGCCCGAGGTGGCCGGGGGCGGTTGGAAGGGGGCGGCTACATTGCGGGAGCGCACTGTAGTGCGCTCCATAGCAGCCAAATGGCCGGCATGGCCATTTTCTATGCAGTGTGGACACGACCACAGGTGGCTGGTGGCTCTAGGGGGGAGTAAAGAATGGGGGAGGGGCGTTGGATTCCCTGGGTGGCCACTGGGGTGAGGAGGGAGGTGAGTAACGAGAAGAATGCTGCTGTCCAGAAGGGTAAATGGGGATGTTTGACTCTTCAATCATTGAGCTGAGGCCAGGGAAGAGTTACTAGAGGTAGGAGAGGACTAGGAGGAGCTGTGGTAAAAAGTTGAGCTCAAGGAGAATAGTGTTAGTGGTCAAAATGGTGATTTTTGAAAAGTGGTAGAAGGTGTTTGATAATGGTTTGGGCAAGCAAAATATTTCCAATTGCCATGAGACTCCACAGGGTGTAATAACACATATAATTAGGGCCTTCCACCAATTTGGAGCTTATTTGGGCAAAGTTGCCAATGCAACTTTTGTAAACCCTAGAAATTAGCAGAAATGAACTTGTGTAGATCTAGTTGAGCAAATCACTTCTCCTTGATGTACCACTTGGTGTAGTGGCCTCATTTGGTCATGTGAACATGCTCACAAAAGTTGGGGTCAAGGAGAGAAAGTTGGTAGCACAAAATTGTTCAAATTTGATTCTGGTCAGAGAGAGTTTTGGGGCAGTTTGGTGAACCAAAATGACCTTGATTGACATGAGGCTTTGCAAGGTGATCACAATATGCATTTGTGACTTGCTGGATTTTCCTTGGATTTTTGTGGAAATATTTCCTATAGAAATATTTCAAATCCTTGAAATGGGTAGAAATGGTTTTGGAAGGTTTTGTCTAATATTTTTAACATGACCATGTGTTGAAACTCTTATATATGGAAGATATATGTCCACTGAGTTTCCCTGATTTTTGTCAAATATTTTTGAAATAATAAATTATTTTTTTCCTATTAAAGACCATTTCTGGTCTTAAGAAAAAGCTTTTAAATAAAATAGGAAAATAACTCTTAAAATTAAATTTTTGTGGTTTATGGGAATCCTATATCTAATAGGTTTCAAATATATTCTTTGAAATATTTTTCATACCCGAAATCAAGTACTTGTAGTGCAAACCTCAATTCAGGGGTTTTTGGAAAACTAATTTTTGAAAATACTATTTGGCCAAATTATTTTTGTAAGAAAATACTATATTGCACTATACACATGGCATGATCATTGGGCAGAAGTTTGGGGCAAGGAAGTACAGAAGGTGGAGTAGTTCACTTTAAAGAGCACTTGAAAATCACAGAGAGAAAACCAACTCCAAAATAAAAAGCCAAATAGTGCAAAAGTTTTTATTGGTCCAAATCTTTATGCTTCATTAATGCAAATGAAATGTTACAAAATGCAGGGTGTGACAGCAGCAGCCCGGGATCAGCACAATGCGGAGATAGCAAAGGTGAAAGATCAGATAACTCAGGCTAAAGCGGACCTAGCGGCAGAGAGCGCTAGGATGGCTACTGAACGGGCCGAGTTGGAAGCTCAGGCCTACCGGCTTAGGCTGGATCAGAATGCTTCAGAAGAAGTCATGACAAGAAGATACCGACCGCATCTCCCGCCGAGTTATGAGCCAAGAAATCTCTTCAATATGCCAGGAGTAGGAACTAGTAACCAGCCAATATTAAACCGGACGGAGGCGCCAGGAACAGGAGCGCCGGTTCAGCCACGCACGATGGACCCGCCTCATCAGAACAACATTGTGCCACAGTATGTTCCAACACCCCCCGAGCATTACTCCAACCCATTGGACAACATTGTGGCCGCCACTTCATGGTTGGCAGCCCTCCCAACCGACGGCGAATCACCAGTTGCGATTGAGGCACGACGGGCCAGAGATCTCCTTCAAACAGCTCTAAACCAGCAGCAGGCATATTCACACAGTCGTGAGAGGATTCATTCCACCCCCCGTCCAAGCCGGAGCTATAGAAGGCACGTTGAGGATGAACCGGCCGTGTCAAGCAGTGCACGTCGCCATAACTTGCCGCGAGGGCACAACCCGACAGGGGAAGGTGCTAATGTGAGGATGTGGTGGATCATGGTCGCGCACGTCGAGAGGCGGAGTTAGCAGCTATGCATGGAGCCCGTCAACCTACTTCGGTTCACCCTACCGCTTCAGTAGAGCCAGGTGTGGTATTTAGTTCCTTAGGGGTGCCGTGTCTCACCCCCGCTTTGCGTAATGTGCGACTGCCCAAGGATTTCAAAGGACCTCGTAAGGTACCCAATTACACCGCCGATCTGCAACCAGAGGCATGGTTTGAAAGCTACGAGATGGCAATGGAGATGTTAGATGTGGATGAAGCAGTATGTGCTAAATACTTCACCATGATGTTGGGAGGAACAACTCGTACACTACACCACAACACCACTGTAATGGCATGTAATCTGCCGGGAGAAAGCTCTTAAAACGGCATACTGGCTGCCGGGATGGTAGTTCTCCCGGCAGATAGAACCGCCACGAGAACGACTGCCGGGGATTACTTCTTCCGACAGATAGATATCTCCCGGCAGTTTAACTGCCGTTACGTACGTATTTCTCGGCAGTTAGTTTTCTCCCGGCAGGTTCCTTAGCGCAAAGGGATTTTAGTTATCGGCAATGCAACTGCCAGTAAAAACTTGTTGGCCCGGCAGTTTGTATGCCATCACATTAATAAAATAGAATTTTGGGCAGCATATACCTATAATTTAATAACAATTCACAATGTCTAATTTAATATCCATGCACAATGTTTTAGCAAATCAGGACATCACACAATTTATGCATACACTTCAATCAGAGTTACATTTAGGCCTCATACTTCATTCGATAAACATAGGAAGCAAATATAACGAGTACATATATATATTTCGAGATGGCACATAACCAAATGAAGTTGTGCCACAAAATGGGTAGTGGCTTAACAGCCACCAAAATGGGCAGAGCTAGTCTCCAGGTTTAACAAACAGTTTCTAGATATGCCGCATAACCAAAATAAAGTTGTGCCACAAAAGGGGAAGTGGCCATACAATGGCTTAATAGCCACCAAAATGGGCAGAGCTAAGTCTCCAGGTTCAACAAACATATTACATTATCATCCCAACACTCACCAACTTTCTGTGTATGTTTGGGAAACCTGCAACGGACCGGAAACTCAAAATGAAGCTCTTGTTTCAGATTTTAAATGAACACATTAAGGATTATGACATAGCAAGGAATAATACATAATTATATCAAACAGGAATTCTTTGACCTGCATATTCAAAATTCTTCCATGGGCAAATATGGCAAAACAGGAACCCGAGTTGAGTTGTAAAAGGAGTATATAATGCGTAGTTTGAATGCCAATTTACATTTCACGTGTTTAGGTACTGGATGCAAACTGAATCATATATTCTTCCATGTAAAACACTTAGACTGAACACATGCATGTACATGATGCTACATTCCAAGAGCACAAGCTATGAAGACGTAATAATATATAATAGTCCAGTAAGTAAATAATTATTCTAGACTTTGCAAAGCAGAACGCCACTGGACAATGGACACATGCACTGAAAATAAAGAATGGCCACCAGTACACTTTGTACAGGGAGGTTTGAAAGATCACCATATATGTAGTCTCACCCAAATATTCAAAGGGGCTTAACGCCACTGGACAGGGGAAGCTTGATATTCATATACTACCAAAGTTGTTTTGTTGGCTATCTAATTATGACTCTTGAAATAGATTATTTGTATACAATGGCCTACAACAAAAATGGTTGAACAGGCAAAAAAATCAAGGTTGTAAGTTCTGATTGTAATGTTTATGTATTTTAACCAGCAAAATTATTATTGTTGTTGTGTGGTGCAAAAGATGTGTATATTGATCTAATGTGCTCAAATGTTGGCATTTTTTGGTAAAAGGAAAAAAGAGCGACTTTCTCTATCTACAAAGAAAAAGAAAGAAGACTTGCAATTGTAAACAAAAGTACAGTACTGTAGCTCAACCATAATTTCATATTTATGTCACATATGTGTGTACTGATCACTAAACTCGACAGATGTGGGCCCTACATTTACATCCTTTGTGAGAAAGCATCGAATGCAGGAAAGTCTATGTCCAAAAGAATAGCTCATGAGAGCTTAACCTTTCTAGTAACCCAATATGGTAAGAGAAATATGTATATTACCTCCTCAGCTTGCTTATGGTCGCATTGCTGCATTTGCCGTTGACTTGTCCACTTCCAACTACATACATAGAAGCAAAAGAGTATTAAGCAATCAACCATGATAGTCATTGTAAATTTAGCAAAAGAACCCAAGCTTACATGCTTGTAAGGCCATGTGATACATCGCCCTTGAGCTTGCCCCATGGTTGTCATGTCCCCAACACCACGAGGCAGAATAGCATCCCTTTTTATTACATAGTTCACGACAACCTTACAATATTGAGAGCCAAGCTCCTGACCACCTACCTCCTCTCTCCGATCAACTGATAGAATTGTAGCTTTTGCCACGGGGCTATTATGATCCCGGTAAACATTATAAAGTATCACATCCCTTCCTTTCTGAGGAATAATGAAAAAGAAGTTAGATAAGCGGAAGTGATTCTTTTCCATCCTATAGAAACTAGAGGCAAAGTATAAACATAGTAAAATCTGACCTGATGATTTTTCTGCGTGATTGGAACTTCTTTCCGTAGGGATGTTGCCATCTTGTTTCGATGAAGTGTCACATCCTTATCTTGTTGCACTGTTGCCTTCTTCTTTTGGGAAATGGCAGCTGCCCTCTCTTGCAACACCTCATATTGAGCAGGGGGGATTGGACATTGTATTCCTGAGTGAATGGGGATTGGACATTGTAATCCTGAGTGAATGCTGCTACCTTCTTTTGCAACAGTGCCCCTTCTGTCTTCTTTTGCAAAATGGCTGCCTCCTTCTCTCGTCGCACCTCAAAGGTAGGGGTGGAAGATCCTACACTATCTTCTTGTCCATATGCACCTTCATGCACATGCATCTGCATCTACCCTCTGGGGCGAGCCATACCGTGGACTGAACTCAACATTTTGTCTAGCATTTGATTGTAACAACAATCTCTTCATTTGCAGAAATTCATCCTTAATACTTGTAACTACTGATTGGAAATCATTCTCGAGTTGATCTACACACTTATGTAGAAGCGCATTTTCTTGTCGAGCTTCTTTTGCTTCTTCCTCGGCCATTTGAAGCTTCATTGATTTCAGCTTTCTAGTTGCTAGCATGCCCAAACTTGCAGCACTTGGTCCCAGACCTTTACACCTGACATACCCATTCCTCTCCTTTGTAGTTACATGCGAGAAGAGGTCACCTTGCTGGATGGTTTTTTCCAAAAGTTCTGGATGCTCATTCTCCATATTTTCTATCTTTTTCTACAAGACATAACATATGATTCATTAACACAGTGATAATGTAGTGTTGCTTCAACTAATAACTTCAAAACAAATAGGTTGCTAAAACTACTACAAATACTTACAAACATATTTGTTGCAGCCACACTTGAAGGGGCACCGGTCTTCTTGCACTTTTGTGTTTCCATAAACACTTCATGTCTATGAGGGGGATATCCATTCTTCATATGCTGCCATTTATTTTCAAGTAGTTAGATCAGAATAATCTAGAAATGATGGCAACATAATTTGTGCAAGTAAGACTTATATGTACCATTTCATGAGAAACACGAGCATGACTTTTACTGCCTGATGTATGCAATAATTCCATCTCCTTTCGGTTTTGTTTCCCTTGCTGGCTACGCTTCTTCCCTCTTTCACTTTTCCAAAAGGCAACGAGTTCTTCCCAATCTGTTGGGCTAACTCTATTATCAGGGACAACTTGGAGTTCCTCATCGGTCTTGTCATCAAAATACAAAGTCTTCAACTCTGATTTGAAATCCCTCCATTTCTTGGCAGCGCTTCCCATGACCCAATCCTTAAGTTTGTCATCCACAACATAATACATCTGTTTTCAAGCATGTGTAAATGTATCAAGCATGTGTAATTATACAATGTAAGGGCGATGTATTAGATAAATGGGCACATTATATTATACCTTTAAGGTTTTCCATAATTGAATTTTTTGCTCAACTTCAACCTTTCTCCAATCAGTGTGCCTAAGAGATATTTTACTTTTCGCAAGTGTGGAGATGAAGTTGGAAAACTCCGAGGCATTGTCCCCAACTGGTTGTCCATCTTCATCCTCTAGGTGGATATATCAGTGTACACGAATTGGTGGCACTGTCCCAATCTATCATACACATTATGCATTCTAGTGCGCCTTTTACCCTTCTTCCCTTTTGTTTCTTGACCTAACTCATGGTCTAAACATGGACAGTAGTTACTAGGCTATCATACATTTAACTAACAGCCTATATGCACAAATATTAGAGCAACGCACCTTCATCCTCTTGGATGTTGTCACAAGGCATCTCTTCAACATCTCTAGTCGTTTGGGACCTAAGGACTCGAGTTACTTCAACAATAGGCTTTTCTGCAGTGCTCTACAAATAAACAAACAGGATGATGTAAAAAGTTCTCATGAACTCAAAGCATGAATCAAAGTGCCTCAAAACTGAAGTAATAGATGCAGCAACCAAACAAAAGCATGATATATCACCTTCTTCCTTTTAGTTTGTCACTGACTAGCTGGGCCTCCATTTTCTTCATTTATATTTGAAAATCTAAAGCGACCAAATCGTTCAAAGTCCTCGCTGTTTCTTTCTCTAATTCTTGCTAGCCTCTCTTCCTCTCGTTCTTGAACATTGTCCTCATCTCTTCCTTTTTCCATTCTTTTTTCCTGAAGAGAAAATTAATGACACATTAGATGTCAAGTAGGTAAGCATATAACTGAAAAATGTAAGGAAAAGACACACACTTTGGTTGATGAATTGCACGAACAAGTGTTCCATCCATATCTGTCCTACTATGAGGTATATTTCTAACATCAACACTGAGATCTACATTGGCATCTAGATCAGGGATTGGTACACTAGGTGCATCATGCTGGTCATAAGCACCATCTTCCGCTTCAAACATATCATAAAGGTCTCGTGGATGTGGAAAACTTCTAACAAAACACCAATCTTTATCAAGATCATCTTGCACATAGTACACTTGAGTTGCTTGAGATGCCAAAATAAAAGATTCATCAGACTTGAGTGAATGCTTGAAGTTCACACGCGTGGCACCCAAATAATCAACTTGAACCCACTTGTCTTGTGCACGGTTGTCAACCCAATCACATTTGAAAAGCACAATACTTCCTTTGTTGTTATAATTTAACTCAAGAATTTCGGTTATCACACCATAATATATTTTATTTGTGACCATAAGATTTTCACTATCTTCACATGAGGGCGACAGAATTTGAGAGACAAGAGCAACCCCACTGCTTTGGGTATGTCTACCCTCATCATAGGACTTTGTGTGGAAATTGTACCCATCTATGGTATAGCTATTACATTTCCTTGTAGCTAAGAAGGGCCCATTAGCTAAAGTTCGAATCTCTTCAGAAATATCTTCACCATTCGCAACTAGTTGTGCCACATGGGATTTAAACCACTCATGGAATTTCACATGGCGAGTGCGACTAATCTCTAACTTAGTCCCATGGCCAATTGAAGACAAATAGGCATCATACTTGCTGCAGGAGTTAAGTACAAAAGTTCAGCACTATGACAAATATCGTTCATAGGCTCAAATGATAACAATTCTTAGAATAACATACCTCAAGTATGGATCTATGTTATCATAATTAAACAAAACATATCGATGTGCTTGCAGCCATGACTTGTGATCCAAGGTCACTACAAGCTTTCCAGCGAAAAATCGACCCTTGTTGGTAAAGAATGGCATAGTAGATACATTGGGCTCAGGGACATCAGTTTTCCATTTTCTATTAAATCTAGTCTCACATCCTTGTAAATAACGGGAACAATATGTAAGGGACTCATCAAACACATAGCCCTCTGCAATTGACCCCTCAGGATGGCTCTTGGTACGAACAAACCCCTTTAGCTTCATATTATACCTATATAGTATATACATAACATATATCAGATTGTTTTGGAGATGGGAAAGAAACCATATGATACCCAGAAAATAGGTTTAGGGATGACCTCTCTACCGGATACATGCTGCTGTACTTTACTGGGCCCCATAGCCTCACTTGGGTTGGAAGATGAACCATCAAGTGAACCATAAGATCAAAAAATGATGGCAGAAATATGGTCTCAAGAATGCACAAGGTCTCAACTATTTCTCCCTCTAGCTTCTCCATATCACTTATGGAAATGACAGGAGAATATATTTTCTTGAAGAATCTGCTGACACGAACCAATGCAATGGCGACTTCCTTTGGCGGTGTGTTCCGAACAGCTAGCGGAAGCAATTGCTGCAAAAGAATATGATTGTCGTGGCTCTTCAACCCAGTGATCTTCTTCTGCTTGACAAGGACATTGCGGCGTATATCAGATGCACAACCATCAGGGAACCTAGCTCCCTTCAAAACTTGGCAAAACAATTTCTTATTTTCATTGACCATTGCATAGGGTGCAGCAGGCAAATCAAATTCTTCACCAACTGGGACAGGTTGGAGAGCTTTCCTTATTCCTAGATGCTCTAGATCTTTACGAGAAGCATAATTATCTTTTGACTTCTTATCCATGCCTAAAAGTGTGTTAATTATGTTTTCACATACATTCTTTTCAATATGCATTGCATCAAGATTATGAGGCTGCAGCAAGTCTTTCCAGTATCGCAACCTAAACCATATGGATTTTCTTTTCCGAACTATTGGTGGTTCGCCAACCTTGCGCTTCTTGGTGGTTGTTTTCCCGGAAGGGTTCTTTCCAAAAACAGTCTTCATATTTTCAGTGAGGGCCAAAGCTTCCTCTCCGGTAAGTGGTACAGGTGGTGCCCCTAACTCCACACCACCATCAAAGGAGTCCTCATCAAATCTGTATTCATGGTTTGGATCAAGAAACCTTCTATGATTCATATAGCAAAATTGCTTGCCTTCCTTCAGCCGAAGAGAGCAAGTCTCTGAGCCGCACAATGGACAACCAAATTCACCCGAGGTTACAATACCAGATAGAGTGCATAAGCCTGGGAGGTCAGATGTAGTTGATAATACATCAACATGGAGGTTGAAGGGTTTACCGGTTGAGGCATCATAGGTTCTAACACCCTCCTCAAATAGCAAGTTCAAATCATCAATAAGTGGTTCAAGGAACACATCAATATCTCTCCCAGGTCACCTTGGACCAGGAATTAGCAGACATTGGATGAAATTTTCTTGCTTCATGCACAACCAAGGAGGAAGATTCAACGGAATTGCTACAACAGGCCAAACACTATATGATAAATTCATTGTCCTAAATGGATTAAAACCATCAGCACATATAAGCAGCCTAATGTTGCGACTATCTTCGGCAAACTTAGGATATTTGGCATCAAAGTCCTTCCAAGCAGGTGCACCTGATGTATGCCTTATTAGTCCATCTCTTGTGCGTTCTTCATCATGCCATTTGCAATCTGTTGCACTCTTCGGGGACACAAACAGGCGTTGTAGCCTCTTCTTTATTGGAAAATAACAAAGAACCTTCCTTGGGACCTTGTGTACACGTTTCCCATCAAGGTTGTTCTTTTCAGATTTCCACCGGGAAGTTTTGCATGTAGGACAAATATCTTTATCTGCATGCTCCTTCCAAAACAGAATGCAATCATTCTCACATGCATGAATTTTAATATAACCCAGCTCAAGACATTTTATCATTTTCTTAGCTTCATAAAAGTTTTTGGGTAGCTTTGCTATTGGGAAGGCCTCTTTTAGCAACTCTAGCATCATGTCAAAGCTTTTATCGCTCCAACCTCCAAGAGATTTGGTATGTAGTAACCTAACAATGAAATGTAGTTTTGAAACGGTTGTGCATCCTGGATAAAGCTCCTCGTTATCATCAGCTATGAATTGTCGAAAAGCATCTGCCTCATGCTTCTTTTTCTTTTCTAGAAGAGGGTCAACGCTCCCAGGCTCTACATCCTCGTGAATTGGATCCTCCCCGCCGCCACTATCACTCAAATCCCCAATTAGGTGTGCCATATCTTGAATCATTTCGAACATCTCATCATAATTATCTAGGTCATTCTCCTCTTGAACATCATTAGGTTGGACCGGATCATGGTCACTATCAGATGCAAGAGATGATGATGCCTCCCCATGATATATCCATCTTTTGTACCCAGTAATAAACCCATGATATAATAAGTGCTCATACACATCACTAGCTTCAAACCAACAATAGTTCAAGCATTTTCTACAAGGACATAATATAGCATTCCCTCTTGCTGAATGAGTAAAAGCAAACTCTATGAATTTCACTACCCCATCAATATATGCTTGTGTGTTTCTAGCTTTATCCATCCAACTCTTGTCCATTCTTGACCAAATTCACTATATTTACCTAACATACGAAATAAATTATACTTCTTTTAATGGGGGAAATCTAGTGACAAAATGCATGCCATTCATATCTAATACAAGCAAGGACAAATACAATACGGACCAAGAATGCAATCTAGCATAATAGAATAAATATTCAATTGAAAGATGTCATTTCAGGAACTGCAAAAACTAAAATAGTAGTAAGAATATTATTATCTATGTGATAAAAACAAAGCACTTGTTATGTCCACAAATCTGATTTTTTTTAAGGAATACACAAATCTGATGTCGTGAAACATAAACAAAGAAGTGTTGTAGAAACAAGGGTTGAGGAGGCATCCATATGATAAAAACAGAGCACTTATTCTGTCCACATGCTACAACTTCGCATCTATATAAAAACAGGCATTCATATGATAAAAACAGAGCACTTGTTCAGTCCACATGCTACAACTTTGAGGCATCAACTAAACACAAAAAGAAGTATTGTAAAAACTATAACTGAGTGCCTAGTACAACTAACCCATCTAACATTTTTGCAAGTTAGCATTGAATCATCTGCCAAGTTCACAGATTGAAATGGTAATAATTGTACAAGTTAGAATTAAATCTCATTTGCAGGTATAGAATGTAAACCAAACCCAGGCAGCAAAGAAATCTCACCAAATGCTCAGAGAGAGGATGTTCAGGAGGCAGCCCTGTCCACAGAGAGGATGTTGATGTTCAGGTGGCAGAACTGCTCGCTGGAGAAGAGGGACGCTCCACTGCTTGGGGGAACGGAGAGGATGTTGACGTGCTAGTGAGCTGCTCGCCGGAGAAGAGGGACGCCCGCTGCTTGGAGGATCGAAGAGGACATACAGGAAGCGGCCCCGCTCGGTGCTCGACTCCTCGGTCTATGGGGGTGCCGCGGCACTGCTGTGCGGTTGTTGGGGCCAAAGACTGACTCTGTCTGGATGGACGACAGTCGGTGGCGGTGGGGTGGCTGGAAGAGGCGGCGGGGCTGTGGTGGTGGGGGCCGCCGCCGGCAGTACTAGGATTTAGGGCGGCCAGCGGCGGGGAGAGGAGTCGGGGTGCGGCGGGGAGGGGGGTGGCTCGGGACGGCGGCGGAGCTGTGGTGGTGGGGGACGCTGGCGGCGGTGGGGGTGCGGTGGTGGGGGACGCTGGCGCCGATGGGAGGATTTGGGGGCGCCGGTCGGATTTGGGGGCGGCGGCTGCGGTCAGGTAGGGCACGAGGGATTGGGGGTGGCTGCGGTCTGGAGGTAGGGCACGAGAGGTAGTAGTTCTTTTGGGCTTTTTTGTCTCTCACACGCTTTTCCTCACTTGCGCCCGCTTAGGCCCAAACTGTATTTTACTCTCGTGCCAAAAGCGAACCCTGGCAGATAATGGGCCGTAGTAGGCTTCTCCAGGCAGACATGGCGCCCCCAAGTGTCCAGGCAGTTTGTTTGCCTTTGTTCTTCAAGTTCTACCAGCAGTCGCACTGCCGTGAGCTAGTTCTACCGACAGTTACAGATGCCCCGGCAGTAAATTTTCCCTTGTTTAGATACTTCTCCCGGCAGTTAACTGCCCCGAAACAAGTGTTGTGGTGTAGTGGTACTTGGTTGAAGAGCTTATCAACTAACTCTGTCGGATCATGGGCCGAATTGAAGCACCGGTTTATCCAGAACTTCAAAGATACTTGTAAGCAGCCCATGTCAATTGTGGATATGGCCATTTGTGTCCAAGAGGATGGGGAGTCCACGACCCATTGAGTAAAGCGAGTCTCAGCTATTTTGCATTCATCGGATCGTATCAATGCAGATACTGCAGTGCTAACATTGGAGGGCAATTGCCGTTTTCTGCCGCTCAAACAGAAGTTAGGAAGGCACAAACATCACTGCAATGTTATGTCAACGCTTATGGACGCTTTGTTTAAGTACGCCGATTCAGATAATACCAAAGACCCTGACTCAGAGGAGGACAAACCAGGGAAAGGGAAAAAGAACGGCAACACCTAGGGTCAGCAGCATAATCCGGCAGGCCAAGGGAACAATGGTAAGCACAAGGCCGACAACAGTTTGGACTTTGTGGCTAACACCAATGCTCAGGAGAATGGTCAGCGCCGTAAGGGCAAGCAGCCCTAGAGGGGCGGAGGTTCAGGCCCCAATTTGGAGCGTCTATTAAATCAACCTTGTCCAAAGCATGGATCAAAGGAGAAGCCATCATCGCATCTTTGGAAGGATTGTTATATCATGCGAGATTTCAAGAACTCCAATATGTTTCAGCATGATAATGGCCCGCCTGGCGGTTTAGGAGGTGGTTTCCACGGGCCGGGTTACGGAGGCGGCAGCTCCGGTTCAGGATTTCAGGGCAATCAAACCGGACACAGCAATCAAGGGAACCAGGGCAACCAGGGAGGTTACAACCATCAAGGGAACCAGCAGCAGCAGCTGTCGGGTTATCAGAGCAATCCTAAGCAGTTAAATAGTGGGCAATATCATGTCTTCACCCCTAGCTTGTGTAAGCGTGATCAGAAGCTTCACAAGAGGGCGGTGAACTCTGTTTAACCGGCGGTGCCTCAGTATTTGCGCTGGTGTGAGCAACCCATTTTGTGGAGTAGAGAGGATCACCCGCCACGGGTTGACAATCTGGGTCATCTGGCATTAGTGGTGGCCCCTCAAGTTGGGGGATATAAGTTCACTAAGGTACTCATGGATGGAGGAAGTAGTATCAACATTCTAGTGGGCAAGATAAGAATCTTAAACCGTCAAACACCGTTTTGCATGGTGTGGTGCCTGGTAAGTCTGCATATCCAGTGGGCAAGATAGCCTTAGAGGTGGCTTTTAGAGATGATCATGATTCAAGATCATAAACACTTACCTTTGAGGTGGTAAAAATCAAAAGTCCGTATCACGCTTTGTTTAGGCGACCGGCTTACGCTAAATTCATGGCGAGGCCGTGTTATGTTTATCTACATCTTAAAATGCCAGGTCATAAGGGGACCATCACAGTACATGGGAGCAGGAAGATCACTTTGGAATGTGAGGAAGGTGATGTGGCTTACGCTGAGTCGGTTTGTGCCACGGAGGAGCTGAAGTCTTACAAAGACAAGGTTGATTCGGCAGATATGACTTCTTTGAAAAAGCCAACTATGGAACACGATCCGGCGTTGAAATTTAAATCGGCCATAGATACTGAGATGGTTGATTTTGTTCCTGGTGATTCATCCAAGTAGTTCAGTATCAGCGCTAACCTGGATCCCAAATAGGAAAGCGCGCTCATCGCGTTCATCCATGAGAACCGGGACTTCTTTGCACGGAAACCTTCTGACATGCCAGGTGTACCAAGGGAACTCGCTAAGAACACACTTAACATTGATCCTAAGTTTAAACCGGTCCGGCAGTTTCTCCACCGCTTCAATGAAGAAAGGCGCAAGGCTATTGGTGAAGAGGTAGCTCGGTTGTTGGCCGCATGGTTTATCTTGGAGGTCTTTCACCCGGAGTGGTTGGCTAATCCGGTGCTAGTTCTTTAAGAAAAATGACACTTGGCGTATGTGTGTAGATTACACAGACTTGAACAAGGCTTGCCCTGCAGATCCCTTTGCCCTCCCTCGTATTGATCAGATTATTGATGCTACGGTGGGTTGTGACCGTTTGTATTTTCTGGACGCTTATTCTGGTTATCATCAGATCAAAATGGCAGTTAAGGACCAGGGGAAGACAACTTTTATAACTCCTTTTGGAGCCTTCTGCTATGTCTCCATGCCCTTTGGGCTCAAGAGTGCCCAGTCGACTTATCAACCTGTGTTCAAAATTGTCTTCCTAAGAAGATTGGGCGCAATGTTCATGCATATGTGGATGATATTTTGAGAAAATCCAGGAAGGAGGAAACATTGATAGATGATTTGAGATAAACCTTTGACAACCTCCGGGTTTACAAGATGATGCTCAATCCGGAAAAGTGTGTCTTTGGTGTCCCGGCAGGCAAACTCTTGGGTTTTCTGGTGTCAAACAGAGGCATTGAGGCTAATCCGGAAAAAAATCTCAGCAATTACATCTTTGGCTAAACCGGCGTGTATCATTGATGTTCAATGTTTTGCCGGTCGGATTGCGGTTCTGAGCCGGTTTATCAGTCGTCTTGGGGAGAAGGCTATCCCTTTATATCATGTGTTAAAGAAAACAGATGATTTTGTCTGGAGCAAGGCGGCTGATAAAGCGTTTGAGGATCTGAAGAGGCAGTTAGCTGAACCGCCTGTGCTTGCAGCCTCGATCGATAAAGAGCCGTTATTACTGTATGTGGCTGCTAAAGCCCGAGCTGTTAGCGTGGCTATTGTGGTGGAGCGCAAGGAAGCTGGAAAGGAATATCTGGTTCAACGGCCGGTTTATTATATCAGTGAGGTTCTCATTGAATCAAAGCAGAGGTATCCACATTGGCAGAAGCTGGTGTATAGAGTGTTTATGGCAAGCCGGAAGCTGAAACAGTATTTTCAGGGTCATCCTATCAGAGTGGTCAGTTCAGCCCCTCTGGGAGATATCATTCAAAACAGAGAAGCAACTAGCCAGATTGCTAAGTGGGCTATTGAGCTTGGACCTCACGGGCTCAAATACACGCCTCGCACAGCAATTAAATCCCAAGCGCTTGTGGATTTCATCAATGATTGGACAAAGTTGCAGGCACCAGAGGAAAAGCCAGATAACACATATTGGACTATTCACTTTGATGGATCTAGACAGTTGGAGGGCTCGGCGGCTGGAGTCATACTAACTTCCCCACGAGGTGACAAGTTTTGTTATGTCCTCCGTTTAATGTTCCCTTGTACTAACAATGCAACTGAATACGAGGCCTTGCTCCACGGTCTTCGTATGGCAAAGGAGATGAACTTAAGTCGAGTTAAGTGCTTTGGTGACTCGAATCTGGTGGCCCAACAGGTGTCTGGCACTTGGGATTCAAAAGACCCACTCATGGCGGCATACCGACGAGAGGTAGATATGGTGGCTGGCCATTTCAAGGGTTATCAAGTTGACCATATAGACCGGCGAAAGAATGAAGCGGCGAACGCTTTAAGCCACCTTGGTTCTCAGCATAAACCGGTCCCACCAAATGTCTTTCTTGACGTGCTGCATAATTCGTCGGTCAAGGTACCAACAGAGGAGGAGTTGGCTATTCCTGATCTGGAGGCTCAATTGGTAGCAGCTTTGCATGTCATATCGGATTGGACAATCCCATACCTGGCTTACATGAACCAGGGCGAGTTACGGGAGGATGAAACCTCGGCCGGCAGATAATCCGGCGTTCCAAGTCGATGACCATAATCAACGGAGAGTTACATCGTTAAAGCGTCTCAGGGGCAATTCAGCGTTGTGTCTCTCCCCAAGAGGGTTGTGAGATTTTGCGAGAAATCCATCAAGGGGATTGTGGTCACCACGCCGGTTCAAAGTCTTTGGTAGCTAAAGCTTTTCGCCACGGTTTTTATTGGTTAACAGCTCACGCTGATGCGGAGGATTTAGTCAAAAGATGTGACGGTTGTCAAAAATTCGCATGCTGTGCTCATATTCCGGCTCAGGAGTTGAGGATGATTCCAATAACTTGGCCGTTTGCGACTTGGGGGCTTGATATGGTTGGACCCTTCAAGCGTTCCAAGGACAAAAAGACCCACTTATTAGTGGCAGTTGACAAGTTCACCAAATGGGTGGAAGCAGAGCCAGTCAGTAAGTGTGATGCGACCACGGCGGTTCAGTTCATCAAAAAGGTGATATTCCGGTTTGGCTTTGCACACAGTATTATAACTGATAATGGTACTAATCTGTCAAAGGGAGAGATGGAGGAATTTTGCTAACATGAGCACATCCAGCTTGATATAGCATCGGTGGCTCACCCCCAATATAATGGTCAAGCGGAGAGGGCAAATCAAGAAATTTTGAGAGGTATTAAACCCCAGCTTATGGTTCCTTTGAAGTGGACACCGGGTTACTGGGTGGAAGAATTACCTTCTGTGTATGGAGCATCAACACCACACCTAACAGATCTAAGGGTTACACACCTTTCTTCATGGTTTATGGAGCAGAGGCGGTTCTTCCTAGTGACATCCGTCACGACTCGCCCCGTGTGGCAGCTTATGTTGAAGCTGATAATGAGAAGGCACGTCAGGATTCACTGGACCTGTTAGATGAGGAGCGTGATCTTGCAGCAGCACGTTCGGTGATTTATGAACAAGATCTCCGACGTTATCACAGCCGCCGGGTTAAGACCAGAACTTTTCAAGAGGGTGATCTGGTGCTCCGCCTTATCCAGGACCAGACTGATATGCACAAATTATCCCCACCATGGGAAGGAGCTTTTGTGGTCAGCAAGAATCTGCACAATGGGTCATACTACGTCATTGATGTTCGAGAGCACAAAGACTCACGTAAATCGGAGGAGGAGACCAAGCGGCCGTGGAATATAGCTCTTCTTCGGCCTTACTATACTTGAGCCACAAGCTCTTCATATGTACATATTTATGACAATGTATATATTATAT
Source organism: Triticum aestivum (assembly GCF_018294505.1). Lineage (NCBI taxonomy): Eukaryota > Viridiplantae > Streptophyta > Magnoliopsida > Poales > Poaceae > Triticum > Triticum aestivum. The sequence continues at coordinate 30,024,684 of NC_057794.1, forward strand.
AATAAACCGAAGCCTCGAATAAAGAGGGGTCTCTGTTCTTTTTACATCGTGTGTGAGCTTACAAGAGTTTCTACTGGCAAAGCAGAGTTTTATCAAACCAGCCTCTGCGGCCGCACGGATATAAAGAAAATCACTAGGGGGCTTGGTCGTATCTGAACCATAGCTACACCTCTTGATCGGTTTGAAACCACAAAGGGATATCACTAGGGGGCTTGGTTGTTGTCACACCATAGCCACACCTCCTGATCGGTTTAACACCACAAAGGGATATCACTAGGGGGCTTAGTTGTTGTCACACCATAGCTACACCTCTTGATAGTCGTTAAGCCAAAAGGAAATTATGTGGAGCCAAAGAGAGTCTGTTGCATTAAGCATAGCTCAAACATAGGTAACCACCGAGCACAACTCACATTTACCTGGGGGCTCTTTGCTTCTCAAAGAACAATGAGTTTTGAACCCTTGTAATAGGCTATCAAGCCAGGCTTGGAAGCCAGGTGTCTTCACCTAAAACCCCGGGTTATCCTGCCTCTTTAAGTAAGTCACTCCGTCCAGGTAAACCTGGTATGTCCCATCGAACGTTTGACAAGTCAATCCCATGGACCCTGAACTTGTCACAGTTAAATCGGTGATTGGTTAAAGATTGAGGTCCATCTTAAAAAGGCTTTGTAAAATGGTTTAACTCAGTGGCCTGGCAGCCCATGAAAAGCCTCGATTTAGGGCCTGGCAGCCCATGAAAAGCCTTGCATATTTCTTTATTTTTGCTATTTTTATGATAAGGGATTTATAAACATTTTTTCTTGACAGACCGGTGTTCATTCCAACCCGGCTTGACTTTCAACGCTTAGTTGTCAGTACATGATCAGATTCTAAACCAGTAGCAAACTGCTCCGATCTGGTTTTGACTAGATGTCACCATTCTTATACAAACAACTCAACGGCTTTTTAGCCCAATATGATTTCTACATGCAACGGTAAGAGAGCCAGGAGTTATCAATGCTCCGGATTGGTGTTTTCACCTTTACCATACAAGCAGTTGGTCAGCCAACGAGGTATGTTGCAGATGTTATTTTTAATACAAACTTTGATTATCCATCCAAGTATTGTATATTTTTGGGCGTCATGACCCGTCCAGTGGTAAACCACTAGTACACTTTCAAGTTCTTGTATCCAGGAACACAAATCATCATGGGCAATGCATAAATAGATCCCAAAAAGTGAAACAAGTTTTCCACATGTCAAAGCAACATAAACATGCTCGAGGGCATGACAGATAATGGGGTTTTTGCTATCCTATTACAAGAAGCTTCAAAACGGCTCCAATTGAATAATTGTTTCAAAGCAGTGGCACACAGTAGCTGGTAAACCGGCTGCCGGTTTAAGATGCTTCGTCTGGACGGCTTGACGGTTGAGGATCATTTGGTGCAATCACTTCTTCTTCATCCCTCCCCAGACGCTGGAAATCAACTGTGACCAATCGATTCCGGTTAAAGCTTGAAACACGGCTTCTTCATGGATAAGGCTGGAGGGGTTAATGTCAGGAGCGTAAGTATGCTTACGGATTGGAGGCACAAGTTCTTCGACTTCATGGATTTCAACCGGTTGTCTCTTCCCTTCAGTGTTGTAAGCCGGATGGAAATGAGATAAGCCTGTGTCTCTTGCCAGTTTGCTGGCTATTGGCCGCATCTCCTTTGTCAGCCTTCGAAGATCATCATTGTTGAAGCTTGAACCATCCTCCTTCACACCTGGATATCCTTTAATGATGTCATCCACTTCAAGATCCGGAATCCATGCTTTGGCCCGGATTAGTGCGGTCAGCGCTCCTGCTCTTGTGCCTGCCTTCTTCAGTTCAGTAATCCGGGCTGGTAGCATGGCCAGCTTCTCAAGGGTTTCTTTTATTAGTGTTGGTGCCGGTTTATTGTAGGCTGCAGCGCATATAGCACGCTGGGATCCAGAGTAAAGCTGTTCTATTAAGGTGTAAGCCGCTTTAAGCTTCATCCGCATATCAGCGCCCAGATGAGTAATGCGAGTGCCTGTCATGGTTTAATATCAGCCAGACTGGTAAACAATAAGATCTCATGAATCGGACAAACAACATAAGGAGATACTTACCAAATACGGCGGACGTCATGGCGTTGATTTGCCGCTTCAAACCAGTTAGTTCATCTACAACTGGCTTCAGGCCTGCTTCGGCATCCTCAGCTCTTTTGGTTAAACCGGCCTTTTCGGTTTCTCAGTCAGCACGCTCCTTGATAAAAGTCTCCTTTAGCTTTTCCATAGCTGTCAGGGCATTGGTCAGCTCCTCCTTGGCTTTCACAGCCTCTGCTTGTTGGGACTTCACGTTCTCTTTCAGGTTAGTGGTTCGGGCATCTCTATTGCTTAGCTCGGCCTGTAATAGCGAAGATATGTCAACAACAGGATATGTATTTACGAAGTACTAAGCGTATAACAAGTTATGCACTTCGTACTTGGGGGCTAATGCCTATTTGCTCTATTATCAATACATCTTTTCTGAGTCTCAAGAACAATGAAAGCATTATCCTTGACACTTGGGGGCTAATGTACATCTGTTCAAAACTGACGAATGGATTCAAGACCCGGATTGCCTCGCAAAGCTAAACCGGCCTTTGGGGGATACACTAATGAAAGCTACATAACTACATTGGTAAAGTATCGGTTTTGTTTTTACTAAGGACCCGACATATTGAGGGTCAGCAGGAGAGGATTAAAGTATTACAAAGTCCCGGATTACCTCGCAAAGATAAACCGGCCCTTGGGGGCTACTTGGGCTAGTGTTTCAACTTTGGAATCAAGAAATAAAGGGTGATGAAAAATACCTCATAGCGTTCCTTCATCAAGTTCACCAAACTGGCCTCATAATCTCGGTTTGAGTGCAAACGGTTTAAAAAACCGGAATGGAGATCTTCAGCACTGAGATGAGCATAACTTGACAAATCAGTGCTCCATTTACCCTTCTCCATGGCAGCACGCTCTTCTTTGGCGCTACGTTTGGCCAAGATTACAGGATGGCCAGGAGAGTTGTGGCCCATGCCAGTAATGATAACATCATCTCTTGAGCCTCCAGTAGTTTTTGTGGGTGATGGTGGAGTGCTAGTAACTCTCACCGGATTAGCCTGGATTGGAGCTGCCGGTTCAGTATCAGGAACAACAGTATCAGCTTCAGTTTGTTCATTTATATTACGGTCTTGAGGGGGTGGCTCATCAAAGGTAGCATCAGGATGGGGACCCTCCGGTTCACGAGTTTGGTCCGGTTCATCTATTTGCTCCTATTCAAGAACCACCTGATTTTCAGACGGATTGTTCACCTGAGCTTTTTTGCTGGGTCTGGCTTTGGCTCTGCAAACAAAAATAAAAGAGGTTAAAATTTAGCATATTACTCAGAATATGCAAAACATTCGAAGAAAGGGTTTGAGTACTTACCCAGCTACAGTTTTGAGAGGAGGGAGTTGGGTTGCTGTTGACTCGCCAAAGGATGAGGGAGGTGTCACCTGATAATTTGAATCGGACGAATTAAGAGGTTGTCTGAAATAACCTGCCTTGGGATAAGAATTGTCAGAAGTGGGGGAGACCTTAGATTGGCGCTTCCGAACCAGGGTATCAGGTAAACCGGCCGAAGTGACCTGTTGGCCGCTGTGCCGGGTTGTCCGGAGAGCTTCATGCTGTTGCGTCTTCAAAATAAATATTGGATCCAAGTAAGCAAGAGGATGATAAAAGCTTACTTTCCGGACCGCTTGACGGGTTTTTTGTGTTGGCATAGAGTCTGAACCGAAGGAAAGGGTAATTACCTCTACATCATCAGCCTGGCTGCCTTCTACGTCCTCCTGATAAAGATCATTGTTAATGAGATGCATGAAAAGGGAGCCAAGGGAGTCAAGTTCTACCTCAACTTCCGGTTCCTCTGCATCTTCATCAAGTTCCATGTTGATACGTTCGGCTGTTTTCCGCTTTGAGGTTCGCTTGACGGCTTTGGTTTTGGGATGGGATGGCTTTGCTGCTTTATCTGTGGATTTCCGCTTCTAGAAGGGATCATCACCCTATTTATACACAAACAGAAGAAAGTTTACAAGTTAAACAATTTAAAGATATTAAAGATAAAAAGGAAGCATAGCACTTATAGCAGGCAGTTTATTTTGAGTGTAGAAGAGGTTCAAGCTGGTTTGGCGACAGACTGATTCCGATTCATTCAAAATTTTCTTAACGCCTTCAGTGACCTCTTCATCGGTTAACTGAATGTTGATGTGGCGTTGGGGGTCTTCTAATTCACCGGTGTACTCAAACATTCAACCAGGGCGGTGGCTTAGTGGCAAGATGCTCCAAGATATCTAGCAACGCACGAAATCAACGCCTAATAAACCGTTGGCCATAAAGGCCCGGAGCTTGGCGAGTTGAGGGGCATATTTGGACCGTTCTGCAGAACTTAAACGTTGCGGCAATGGATGAGTGTTGGAAAGCCGGTGATCACGGTAGCCTGGAAGAGGGTTCTCATCTTCAGGAGAGGTATCTATGCAGTAGAACCAAGTCTGGTTCCATTCCTTAGGGTGACTGTGCAGTTTGACATGAGGGAATTCAACTTCTTTCCGCTTTTGAACAGAGACACCACCAAGTTCAGTGTTGGGACTGTCTACAAATTCTGTACGCCGGTTCAAATGAAAAAAGTCTCGGAACAGCTCAGTAGTTGGTTCTTCTTGTAAGTACACTTCACAGAAGACTTGGAAGTTGCATAGATTGGACACCGAGTTGGGTCCGATATCTTGAGGATGGAGTTGGAAACTGGCAAGCACATCTCGGAAAAACTTCGACCCGGGCGGTTTGAAACCACGACCTATGTGGTCGACAAAGACCACTACCTCACCCTGCCTCGGGGTAGGAGGATTCTCTGTTCCTGGAACTCGCCATCGAATTTCAGTTTTCTTGGGCAAGGTGCCGATATTGACCATTCCATTCAACTGTTCTTCGGTGACCCGGGAAGGAACCCAGTTGCAAGCGTAAAACTGTTTGGCCATTGTGAAACGAAAAGCTGAAAAAGAAATGCCGGTTTACAAATCATTCATGGTGGTACGCAAGATGCAATGGAATAAAGATATACAGATATGTGAAATTGCGTAAACCGGAGACTGATACAATAATGAATGACAAGGTCATATCAAGGGTATACATGTGTTGTTAAACCAGACTATTACAATGAATGTAAAGGGGGTTTGCCGGTTTACCAAGGGACTAATGGTGTGAGATAGATTGTTTTTACAAGGGTAAACCGCCTACATGGTAAAGAGGATACAGACCCAAGGTAAAATGACTAAGTAAGGAGAAACAGATTCCGCAAGAGGGCATGGAAATTTTGGATCTACTGAAGACAGGAAATCAAAAATATTTTGACCTAACAAGGGTTGGACCCACAGCAGTTCGTAATGCTTCCGATCGGTTTTTGCGTACAAAAGGATTGTTCTGGTAGCGGAAAGTAAGATATTTACGCGCAATATATCAAGCATGAAGTTTTCAAATCCATAGATGAGGAGGAATAGAGCCGTACTGGAGCCCCGATGAACCTTGATAAATTGCGAAGAACGAATGAACCTTCAACAGATCTACAAAGGGGGAAGGGGAAAGAACTCACAGAGGATGAAGCAACAAAGGAGCACCGTAGTTTTCTAGTACAACCAGGTTGATGCAGTGGCTGACGGAGGAACAGTGGCAAAGCTTGGTAGCAGCGGCGGCGCTCAGGGACAGAGATGTCGCAAGGAGGAAGAAGAGGGACGCGGAGACGAAGGGGATAAAGAGAAGGGCCCGTGGTCTTATTTATAAGGTGAGACGATAAGTGACAAGTGCGTAAATCAAGGAGCTAGAAATGGATAGTTATTAAGGATGACGCCTCGAGGGTTGAAACGATCATTAATGAAGGGCATCTTCAGCTTCAACGGGTAGATGACATCATAACGATTGGCTGCGGATTTAAAGGATGACGTCACAATGATTTACCAGATTTATACAAAGGTGCCAGAGCAAGAATTTTTCTAAGTACTGGAGATTGACATGAACAGGTTCAAATCAATCTGGGGCCTAATGTTGGGGATATAGTTACTGGAGGTAAACCGGCTAGGCATGGCCGGATTAGCTCCATGAAGATTGAAGCCCATGAAGATGAGAAGATACTGGCCCTTTAAGAAAGCCCAAGGCCCAAAGACAGATTAAAGCATGTAGAGGTGAACCAACTTTATCATGTAAAATTGTATTGTAAGTTAGAGGAATAGAGACCGAGCCGGACACCTCTATGATCCGGCCTCGGGACTTTGTAAACCGGCGAGCGTCTACCTGTGTATACAAAGGGACGACCCGACCACGGTTTGAGGACAGAAAACAACAACTCTAGGGCCAGTCAAAGCGGATTCGCTCCCTGGTCATTGAAACCCTAGCAATACCAATCACAACTAGACGTAGGCTTTTACCTTCATCGAAGGGGCCGAACTAGTATAAACTCCCCGTGTCCCCATGTCCGGTTTAACCCCTCTAAGCTAACCCGTTGCGATGGCTCCACGACTAAGTCCTTTCACGAGGACATCTACCGTGACAAACCCACGACACAACCCAAGTCCGGAGTACATGGAAGTTCGAGCATGGACGACTTCTAAGTGGTGGAGAATATTCGCCAAGGTGGAGTTTGTTATATTTGTGTCGAATATTATGTACGCAAGGGGTTACGCGGACTTGGAGTTGTAATTGGTGTGGTTAGGTACGAGTTGTGTAGGAGTCGGACACTTGTATCCTAGGCCTCTTATATATGGAGGGACACCACACGTTGTAACCCATGACGACTCGATAGCAACAGGTGCGTGGGGGAGCCGACGGCTTGTGCCGATGCCCGGGCGGCCGGTGTTGCGGTATCTTGGGGAGGAGTGCCCGTAGTCATGCCCTGGGTATGTAGCCATATCGGTGAACCTCGTTAACAAATATCGTGCCTCGGTGTGTCGTCTATGATCTTGCATTAGCGTTTTATTCTAATAAGGACGACCACGGCTCACGGCACCAGAGAGCTCGGGCAGCGGCGCTGGCCTTGGGGATGCGCGGCCAGGGGCACTCCCGTGATGGGCTGAGGGGGTGGAGCGGACCGCCAGGAGGTGCGGAAGATGGTGGTGTGGCTAGAGGGGGAGAGGAGGCCCGAGGCGACTGGGATAGCCCAGACTCCGGTGATGGCCGAGGAGGAGCGGCAAAGAAACGACGGGATTGGGCACTTCCCGTGAGCAAATGAGGTGAGGGAGGGAGTGGTAGGTGCGAAGGAGCTCGGAGCGCTTAAATAGCCGTGGGAGAAGCCTCTAGAGCATCACGGGTGAGCTCGAGTAGTGCTCTAATGAAGGACATGGGCTGGACGTGGCACTTGCATGGTGTTTGCAGCAGAACGGCGATGAAATAGGAGGGGGCCTGGGAACGGGATGACGCAGACGAGCACGAGGGAACTCCTGGATAAGGTTGCATGTCGGGACACGGAGGGAGCGGACGAGCACAGCGGCCGGAACGAGCCAGAGCTCACTATTAGAATGACGTAAGCGTGATCACCGCGTGCATTGGTGCAAGCGTCGCATTCTGGCCAAGCCGACCATGTCACACGTGTAGTCCCTCAAAGCTAGGTTACAAATGAGGTGATGAATCGATCAGGGGCACTGTGGTTAGATGGTAATGATCCTCTAAAGTTTAATGTTGCAAACTTGATCAAGTCACTGTGATTGACAGGGAGATGCTAAGGGCCAAACATGATGTCTGGGTGTTTAGGCTAGGGAAGACTATGATCATGTGCACTTAGAGGGGAAATGGACCACAACTTAAAATAGTTGCTTTGCAACTACATATTTGTTCCAGAAAAGATATTTGGATGGTGCACTCACATAGGTGCATGAAATGAGCTGAAAATGGGCTTGGCCCAATGATTAGAAGAAATGAAGATTCTCAAAAAGTTTCATGCCATTTGGATTAGCCAAACTAGCACTTGCTTCATATAGCTTCTCTCTGGACAGAAACTTGGAAAAATTGCACAGGGCAAATGAATTAATGAATTGAGCTAAAACTTATTGGATAGAGTTGATATGGATAGGAGAATGTCTTGGAAAATTTTGAGCTTAAATGAAGCAAAATAAAATATGGTTGCTTTACAAACTGACAATCTGACCAGAAACCAAAATTTAGAGCTGGGCTCACATAGATAGGTTACATGAGCTCAAATTTTGTGGAGAGTGATGATTTGATCAAATGAAGGACCTTGCAAAATTTAAACTCATTTGGACATGCCTAGCTTGTACTTCCTTCACACAGGCTTCCCTCAGATAGGGACTTTGAAACATTGCTCAGAAATATTTACTAGGGAACTTGAGTTGAATTTTGGCATGGAGCCATTATATGGACAGGAAAAGATGTCCAAAAAGTTTGGGATCAATCAAGTAAAGATAAATGACACTTCCTTCTCAAACAATCTCTCAGGGTAGAATGAGAAAAGGAACATTTGTGAATTATCTTTGATGATGCCAAGGAAGGATTTTGACATATTTGAGGAATATATGACCCAAACAATTTATGAGAAATTTTTGGAAATTTTGGGAGTGACAAAAATATAGGTTGCTTCACAACTTGGGGCAAAAAGGATTATTCCTTTAATAGAAAAATGAATATTCCCAAGAAAAAATATTGGATTAGGTCAAGGTTGAAAATGACAAGATCTTGGGATGATGATGAGGATGACAAATAACTATAAAACTAAGGAAGACATGATCTTCCCAAGTTTCATAACCACATAGCCACAGAAAAGCAAATCAAATCAAGAAATCCAAGAAAATCATTAGAAAAAGAAAAGGGCAAAATCCAGGGTGTTACATCGTCTCTTGGGTATCTCTCATGCTACTTGTATGTCGACAATAATCTTTTATCTTCGTAACACACTGAGGGTACTCTCTCCCTCGACCATCACTCTATCTCTCTCTAAGTATATCTATGTCTCTCTAACTATGATTCTCCCTGTCAAATCTCTTTCTCTCACACGAACACAAACTTCATATCTCGGGGTCTTAAATATCTCTACTATTCCCTTATGTGCCACTAGCACACCCCCTCTCACACATCTCTAACTATGATTCTCCCTGTGAAATCTTTTTCTCTCACACGAACACAAACTTCGTCTCCCGGGGTCTCATTTCTCTCTACTATTCCCCTGTGTGCCACTCGCACACCCCCTCACAGAGAGATGTCTTGCGCTCCTTAGGTATGAGAAGCTACGACCCTTCCTCCTAAATATCTCTTTCTCACACACAAACACAAACTCTGACTCCCAGGGTGTCATATCTCTCCACCATTCTCTTGTATGTCTCTCCCTCTCTCTCTCACACACCCACACACACTCTCCCTAGAGATATCTCGCATTCCCTGATATGTCTCTGTAGCTATCACTCTCGTTGTGAAATATCTTTCTCTCTCGCAAACACAAAACTTCGTCTCTCGGGATCTCATTTCTCTCTAATATTTGTTTGTATCACTAGTAGAAAACAGGGCTTTGGTCCAGGCCGGGTCAGCCCATTAGACCCGGTTCAGTCCAGAACCGGGACCAATGGGGGCATCGGTCCTGGTTCGTGAGCCCAGGGGCCCGGCCGGGCCACGTGGGCCATTGGTCCCGGTTCATCTGGACCTTTTGGTCCCGGTTGGTGGGATGAACCTGGACCAATGGGCCTCGCTGCTGGCCCACCACCATTAGTCCCGGTTGGTGGCTTGAACCGGGACCAAAGGCTCCCCTTTAGTCCCGGTTCATGCCACCAACCGGGACCAATGAAGTGCCTATATATACCCCCTCGCGTAAGAGCAGAGCACACTACTCTGTTTTTTTCTGGCCGAGGGGGAGAGGGCTTCGTGGTGCTCTAGCTCACCTCCTATGCACACAAGGTGTTCGATTGAATGCCCGAGCCACACTACTTAAGCTTTCTCCTCTCCAAGCTCCACCTCCAAGCTCCATTTTCCACAATATTTGTCTAGGTTTAGCGGTCCGTCACGCCCCGTCCACGTCTTCACCACCGTCGATCACCCGCGCCGAGCTCATCGCCGGCACCACCGTGGTGACCCTCTTGTTCTTATCTTCTTTATGAAATGAAAAATATTCTTACTTGTATGTTTACATAGATACTTGTATTATTTTCTTACTTTTATTATTGCATCTTATATAGTGCGATGGTTTTGGTATCCGCCCCCGTCGGCCCTCGTCCTGTCTATGATTCGGATGTGGTATATATATTATCTTTATAACTTTGGTTCATTTATTGTTTATGAAAATTATGCCGACCAACGTGACATAGATTTTATTTATGTAGGATGTATGTGAATCGGAAATGCCAACCGACCCTATTGTCGAGAGGTTAAATTTAGTTGAAGAAGAAAACAATTTGTTGAAGGAAAAAATAAAAAAATTGAGGAGGAGAAGATGATATTGGAGTTGCATGTTGCGGATGTCGTCGATGATCACAAGATCAAGATGGATGCAATGCGCTTGAAGATTAGAAAGATTAGAAAATATGCCATTCATACCGAGGCTTGGTATCATTATGCCGTTGGATCAATTGTTACCTTGGTTGCGATTATGATCGCATTTGTTTTCGCATTGAAATGTTTTACATAGTTTCAATGTATGGTTTAATTAATTAGATGCTCTGGAGAGCTATATGTTGTTAGATGAGAACTATGTATGCACTTTGGTTTTAATGTGATGATGAACTTCTATTAATTTGGACACTTAATTATATATAATGCACGCAGATGAACCGGCAATGGATGTACGGTGACAGACACACCTGCGAGTACATTAAGGGCGTGCATGAGGTTCTCGATGCGGCTGAGGCAAACAAGTAGAATGGTTTTATGTGTTGTCCATGCACTGAATGTGGGAATACGAGGTCTTACTCTAACCGGAAAATCCTTCACTCCCATCTGCTTTACAAGGGTTTCATGCCACACTATAATGTTTGGACGAGGCACGGAGAAATAGGGGTTATGATGGAAGACGACGAAGAAGAAGAGTACGATGACAACTATGTGCCCCCTGAATACGGTGATGTTGCAACGGGGGGAGCTGGTGAAGATCAAGAGGAACCAGACGATGTGCCCAATGATGCTGCAACGGGTGAAGCTGCTGAAGATCAAGAGGAACCAGACGATGTGCCCGATTATAATGATCTCCGCTGGGTCATTGTCGATGCAAGGACGCAATGCGAAAGTCAAAAGGAGAAGCTGAAGTTCGATCGCATGTTAGAGGATCACAAAAAAGGTTTGTACCCCAATTCCAAAGATGGCAACACAAAGATCAGTACTGTACTGGAATTGCTGCAGTGGAAGGCAGAGAATGCTGTGGCTGACAAAGGATTTGAGAAGCTACTGAAAATATTGAAGAAGAAGCTTCCAAAGGATAACACAGCAAAGAAGGTCGTATGCCCTCTAGGATTGGAGGTGGAGAAGATACATGCATGCCCTAATGACTGCATCCTCTACCGCGGTGCGTACAAGGATCTGAACGCATGCCCGGCATGCGGTGCATTGCAGTATAAGATCAGACCAGATGACCCTGGTGATGTTGACGGCGAGCCCCCCAGGAAGAGGGTTCCTGCGAAGGTGATGTGGTATGCTCCTATAATACCACGGTTGAAACGTCTGTTCAGAAACGAAGCGCATGCCAAGTTGATGCGATGGCACAATGAGAACTGAATGAAAGATGGGAAGTTGAGAGCACCCGCTGATGGGTCACAGTGGAGAAAAATCGAGAGAAAGTACTGGGATGAGTTTGCAAAGGACCCAAGGAATGTATGGTTTGCTTCAAGCACGGATGGCATTAATCCTTTCGGGGAGCAGAGCAGCAATCACAGCACCTGGCCCGTGACTCTATGTATGTATAACCTTCCTCCTTGGATGTGCATGAAGCGGAAGTTCATTATGATGCCAGTTCTCATCCAAGGCCCTAAGCAACCCAGCAACGACATTGATGTGTACCTAAGGCCATTAGTTGAAGAACTTTTACAACTGTGGAATGGAAATGGTGTACGTACGTGGGATGAGCACAGACAGGAGGAATTTAACCTTAAGGCGTTGCTGTTCGTGACCATCAATGATTGGCCCGCTCTCAGTAACATTTCAGGACAGACAAACAAAGGATGCCACGCATGCACGCACTGTTTAGATGACACTGAAAGTATATACCTGGACAAGTGTACCTGGGCCATCGTCGATTTCTTCCGACCAACCATCAATGTCGAAAGAAAGGCAAGCATTTCAAAGGCGAGGCAGATCACCGGAAGAAAGCCTGCCATGCGTACCGGTGATCACGTACTTGCTATGGTCAATGATTTACACGTAATCTTTGGAAAGGGTCCCGGTGGACTAGCTGTTCCGAATGATGCTGAGGGACACGCACCCATGTGGAAGAAGAAATCTATATTTTGGGACCTGCCCTACTAGAAAGACCTAGAGGTCCGCTCTTCAATCGACGTGATGCACGTGATGAAGAACCTTTGCGTGAACCTTCTAGGCTTCTTGGGCGTGTATGGGAAGACAAAAGATACACCTGAGGCACGGGAGGACCTGCAACGTTTGCACGAAAAAGACGGCATGCCTCCGAAGCAGTATGAAGGTCTTGCCAGCTACGCTCTTACGAAAGAAGAGAAAGAAATCTTCTTTGAATGCCTGCTCAGTATGAAGGTCACGACTGGCTTCTCGTCGAATATAAAGGGAATAATAAATATGCCAGAGAAAAAGTTTCAGAACCTAAAGTCTCATGACTGCCACGTGATTATGAGGCAACTGCTTCCGGTTGCATTGAGGGGGCTTCTACCGGAAAACGTCCGATTAGCCATTGCGAAGCTATGTGCATTCCTCAATGAAATCTCTCAGAAGGTGATTGATCCAGAAATTGTACCAAGGCTAAGGAGTGATGTGGCGCAATGTCTTGTCAGTTTCGAGCTGGTGTTCCCACCATCCTTCATCAATATCATGACGCACGTCCTAGTTCATCTAGTCGACGAGATTGTCATCCTGGGGCCCGTATTTCTACACAATATGTTCCCCTTTGAGAGGTTCATGGGAGTCCTAAAGAAATATGTCCGTAACCGCGCTAGGCCAGAAGGAAGCATCTCCATGGGCCATCAAACAGAGGATGTTATCGGGTTTTGTGTTGACTTCATTCCTGGCCTTGAGAAGATAGGTCTCCCTAAATCGCGGTATGAGGGGAGACTGACTGGAAAAGGCACTCTTGGAAGAGACTCAATAATATGCAGGGACGGATATTCTTGGTCTCAAGCACACTACACAGTTCTACAGAACTCTACCTTGGTGACCCCGTATGTCGATGAACACAAGAACAGTCTGCGCTCCAAACACCCGGAGCAGTGCGATGATTGGATTACATGTGAACACATCAGGACTTTCAGCAGTTTGTTGGAAACACGTCTCAGAGGTGACAACACTGTTTTTGATGAGTTGTACTTGTTGTCCAGGGACCATCTTTGACTGTATTGACTTACAAAGGATACGAGATAAATGGGAATACATTTTACACGATCGCCCAAGATCAAAAGAGCACCAACCAAAACAGCGGTGTCCACTTTGATGCAGCAACCGAGAGCGGAAAGGGCACATATTATGGTTACATAGTGGACATATGGGAACTTGACTACGGACCTGATTTTAAGGGCCCGTTGTTTAAGTGCAAATGGGTCAATCTGTCAGGCGGCGGGGTACAGGTAGACCCACAGTACGGAATGACAATAGTGGATCTGAAAAATCTTGGGTACACTGACGAACCGTTCGTCCTAGCCAATGATGTGGCACAGGTTATCTATGTGAAGGACATGTCTACCAAACCGAGAAAAAGAAAAGATAAGGAAGTGAATACATCATACGATGAGCCAAAGTGCCACATAGTTCTTTCAGGAAAAAGGGACATCCTGGGAGTGGACGGCAAGACAGACATGTCTGAAGATTATGAAAAGTTTCATGAAATTCCTCCCTTCAATGTCAAGGCCGACCCAAGCATCCTGATAAACAATGAAGATTATCCATGGTTACGGCGCAATAAGCAAATGACACAAGCGAAGAAAAAGTGAAGACTTTCTCCCGCAACTATTATGATGATACCATGCTAACTTTGTAACACACGGACATGCTACCATTGTCCGTTTTGTACATGCACATGCTATGTGGGTGAAATTATGATACCATGCCAACTTTCAACTTTTTCAGAGTTCATTTGAAATGCTTTAATGTCTTATGGTTCGGCCCCCGTAATACCATTATTCAAATTTTAACTATTCAAATTTGAAAACTAATGGCACTAACAGAAAGTTTATATTTTTTTCTCAAACTGATGGCACTAACAGAAAGTTTATAATATTTCTAACCTAAAAGCAAAAAGAATTAAAAAATGCAAAAAAAAGAAAATAAATAATGCAAAAAACAATAAAAAACTGGAAAAAGTAAAGTTAATCACAAACTTGTGATTCAAACAATTTTCAAAGAATTCAAATTTTAACTATTCAAATTTGAAAACTAATGGCACTAACAGAAAGTTTATAATTTTTCTAAAACTAATGGCACTAACAGAAAGTTTATAATTTTGCTCCTCGCCCTTGGCCCATGACCATTAGTCCCGGTTTGTGCCACAAACCGAGACTACAGGGTTGGTCCTCGTTGCGGGCAGAGTTTAGGTCCACCTCGCCAACCGAAGGGGGCTCACACCGGTTTATAAGCCCTTCCCTCTCTGCCTTGTTGACCTCCTCTCAAAGTGAAAATAGATGCCCTAATAGAGAAAAGTTTAACCTAAATTCATAGTGAATTTCTCTGAAATTTATAGAAATTTACTATGAATTTAGGTTGAATTTTCTCTATAAGCGCATCTATTCTCATTTTTTAGTAAGTTAATCAAAACTTGTGATTCACACAAATTTCAAAGAATTCAAATTTTAACTATTCAAATTTGAAAACTAATGGCACTAACAGAAAGTTTATAATTTTTCTAAAACTAATGGCACTAACAAAAAGTTTATAATTTTGCTCCTCGCCCTTGGCCCATGACCATTAGTCCCGGTTTGTGCCACAAACCGAGACTACAGGGTTGGTCCTCGTTGCGGGCAGAGTTTAGGTCCACCTCGCCAACCGAAGGGGGCTCACACCGGTTTATAAGCCCTTCCCTCTCTGCCTTGTTGACCTCCTCTCAAAGTGAAAATAGATGCCCTAATAGAGAAAAGTTTAACCTAAATTCATAGTGAATTTCTCTGAAATTTATAGAAATTTACTATGAATTTAGGTTGAATTTTCTCTATAAGCGCATCTATTCTCATTTTTTAGTAAGTTAATCAAAACTTGTGATTCACACAAATTTCAAAGAATTCAAATTTTAACTATTCAAATTTGAAAACTAATGGCACTAACAGAAAGTTTATAATTTTTCTAAAACTAATGGCACTAACAAAAAGTTTATAATTTTCCTAACCTAAAAGCAAACAGAATTAAAAATTAAAGCAAAAAACAAAAGAAAATAAATAATGCAAAAAACAAATCAAAAAAACAGGAAAAAAACTATTTTTATAGTAAAGTTAATCACAAAATAAAATAAATAAAGCAACAAAGAAAACAAAAAAACTAAAAAAGTGTTTTCAAATTTGAAAACTAATGGCACTAACAGAAAGTTTATAATTTTTCTAAAACTAAAAGCAAAAAGAATAAAAAAAAGCAAAAAACAAAAGAAAATAAATAATGTAGAAAACAAAACAAAAAAACTGGAAAAAATAGTAACAATAAGTATTTTGTTGTAAGTAGAAACAAAATAAAATAAATAAAGCAACAAAGAAAACAAAAAAAACAAAAAAAGTGTTTTCAAATTTGAAAACTAATGGCATTAACAAAAAGTTTATAATTTTTCTAAAACTAAAAGCATAAAGAATTAAAAAATGAAGCAAAAAACAAAAGAAAATAAAATAAATAAAGCAACAAAAAAAGAAAAAGATGCCACCTACTGGGCCCCCACGGCCTGAATACGACTAGAAACCCATCCAAGGGCCAGGATTCAGGCCCGCAGGAGGCCCAGTAGGCCCACATGCATAGCAGTGACAATTAGGCCCGTAAGCCTGCAATGGAGAGAAGCTCGAGAGGGGTGAGGTAGTGGGGCTTATAAACCACTGCGCACCCCTCTCAACTAGCGAGGTGGGACTAAACTTTCGACGCTGCAGCCGCACAAGGCCTTTGGTCCCGGTTGGTGGCACCAACCGGGACTAAAGGGTGCATTGGTCACGGTTCGTGACACAAACCGTGACCAATGCCCCCCTTTAGTCCCGGTTGGTGCCACCAACCGAGACCCAAGGCCGCCACTTTTCGCCCTTTGGGCTGCTGAAAAGAGGCCTTTGGTCTCGGTTGGTGGCACCAACCGGGACTAATGCCCACCTTTAGTCCCGGTTGCTGCCACGAACCGGGACTAAAGGCTCTGCTATATAAGTCCACACTTAGGAAATTTTCACTCTCATCTTGCAGTTGCCGCCCCCGACGACGCCGACGCCGCCAGGCTGCCCCGACGCCGCCCGCCCCGGCCCGCCCCCATCATCGCCGTCGCCCGCGCCCCTGCCCCGACGCGCGCCGCCCCGGCCCGCCCCCGTCACCGTAGCCCGCGTCCCTGCCCCGACGCGCGCCGCCTCGGCCCGCCCTCGCCGTCGCCCGCGCCGGCCCCTTCCCCGACGTGCGCCGCCCCGGCCCGCCGTCGCCGTCGCCCGCGCCCCCTACCCCGAGCGCGCGCCCACTGCCCCGTCGCCATCCTCGCCGCTGAACCCGCGGTCCTCCTGGTCCGGCCGGCGCCCTCCCTAGCTAGCTAGCATTTTTTTTCATATATATGCTTATATGTTTGTTTATATATATATGTATATATGTTCTCTGTGTATATATATGTTCATGTATATATGCAAAAGATAGTTTTTTAGAAAAATTAGGATTTTTTTTCTGTTCATAGATTTTTTGGTGATATTAATTATTGTAAATATGCAAATGTTTGTATATTCATATGAACAATGAATTACACAATACTAATTCATGTATTTTTAAGAAGGAAGAAGAAGAAAAAGAATGAGAGGAAAAAGGAAATAAGAAGAGGAAGAAAGGAGAAGAAGAGGGGAGAGGAAGACGAGGAGAAGTAAATAAGAAGAAGAAAAAAGAAGAAAAAGAAGAGGAGAAGAAGAAATGAATAGAGGAGAAGAAGAGAAAAATAGAATATATATTCTATTTTCTCTTTTCTCCTCTATTCCTTTCTTCTTCTCCTCTTTTTTTTCTTCGACACGTGGGGGGGGGGGGTCGAGAACGTCGGACATTCATGAGAGAGGCAAGGAAGGAGGGGAAGAAGAGGGAGAAGAAGAGGAGAGGAAGAAGAGGAAGTCTTCTCCTCTATTCTTTCTTCTCTTATTTTTTCTTCTTCTTCCTATATGTATTAGTTTTTTTATTTAGGTTGTTAATTAGTAGATATTAATTTTGTTCATATATGTATGGATGCATGTGATATGTATGTATGTATGTATCGGTTATGTCGTGGTCGATATACCCCCTACCCGATAACTTCGACATGAGGGGGTCGAGAGGGGGTCCAGGGTCGCCGAGGGGTCGAGGGTCGTCGACATGAGAGGAAGAAGAGGATAAAAAAAGAAGAGGAAGAAGAAAAAAAAGAGGAGAAGAAAGAATAGAGGAGATTTCTTCTCCTCTATTCTTTCTTCTCCTCTTTTTTTCTTCTTCTTACTCTTTTTTTATCGGGAACGAGGGTCGTCGAGGGTCGCCGAGCGGTAGAGGAAACCCTAAATAGCAAGTATCGTCGGTGTGAGATACACGACGCCCACGTCACTTGTGGGACGTGGATGTAGTGTCCGACACCGACGGCCACATGTATCTCACACCCACGATACTTGCTATTTAGGGTTTCCTCTACCGCTCGGTGACCCTCGATGACCCTCGTTCCCGATAAAAAAATAGGAAGAAGAAGAAAAAAATAGGAGAAGAAAGAATAGAGGAGTTCTTACTCCTCTATTCTTTCTTCTCCTCTTTTTTTTCTTCTTCCTCAACTCCTCTATTCTTTCTTCTCCTCTTTTTTTCTTCTTCTTCCTCTTTTTTATCCTTGAAGCGTTGTTGGGGCACCCCAAACCCTAGAGAAGCAGCGTCGAGGCCACCCCAAACCCTAGAGAAGTAGCGTTGAGGCCACTAATTAATATTAGTTCTACGTTTGCCACTAATATATCCATCTGTCATGTTTCAATAATAATTGCCATGTTGTCAATATTTGTAGAAACTATGGACACCGCCCGAGATGAAGTACAAGAAGAGTTGTTGGGGGACATAATCGCACGAGGAAGTGATGTCGTCTGGTCATTGTTTCTCAACGACACCGATGGTCTGGAAGCAGCTGGCTATGATTATGATGGCTCCGGTGACCTAATGCCGGTGCAAGAAGGAAACCATGAGGACGGCTCCGGTGACCCAATGCCGGTGCAAGAAGGAGACCGTGATGACGTCTCCGGTGACCGAACCGAGTCTGGCCAGGTATATATATTAGTTAAGCTTCTGCTGACTAGCTAATTGATGCATTCATTGTTTTGGTATGTACACATATTAATTAAGTCTTTGTTCTTTTTTCTAGCCCTCCGGATCGAGCACAACTTCGGTAAAGAGACGAGGCCCGAAGAAAAAGTTGAGCTCAGATGAAAAGTTTGAGATCATAGCAATCGCACCCGACGGCCAACCGATTGAACCCCTCCGGACGAATAGCGCATTTGTGGCTCAGTGCGGGGTTTTGGTTAGGGACAAGATCCTGATCAGCATCCAACAATGGTTAAAGCCGGCTACAGAAGACCCTGAGGTGTCTTATGTCAATGATATGCAGAAAAATGATCTTTGGACTGAGCTGAAGCCAAATTTCACCCTACCGCCAGAGGATGATCCAGAGAAGCCAGTTAAAGAGCAATTAATCAAGTCTTTTGCTCTTAAGAGGATGGCAGAACTATTCAGGAGGTGGAAGAAAGAGCTGAATAAGTTTGTCGAAAATAGAGAGACACCAGAATTCAAGGGCAGATATGAGAAGATCAGAGATCACTAGCCCGCATTTGTGGCCCACAAGACATCGGAAAAGAGTAAGAAGATGTCGGCGACAAACAAGCAAAATGCTGCGAAGAAGAAGCATCACCATCGCACAGGGTCAGGTGGCTACCTCGTAGCCTGGCCTAAGTGGGCCAAGACTGAGAACGATCTGGTTGATAAAGGGATCGAACCAGAGACAATTAACTGGCCAGACTGTTGCCGGACTTGGTTTTTCGGGGCTGCCGGAACCTTGGACCCTGTAACAGGGAAGTGCATTCTTCTTCCTCAACTCCTCTATTCTTTCTTCTCCTCTTTTTTTCTTCTTCTTCCTCTTTTTTATCCTTGAAGCGTTGTGGGGGCACCCCAAACCCTAGAGAAGCAGCATCGAGGCCACCCCAAACCCTAGAGAAGTAGCGTTGAGGCCACTAATTAATATTAGTTCTACGTTTGCCACTAATATATCCATCTGTCATGTTTCAATAATAATTTCCACGTTGTCAATATTTGTAGAAACTATGGACACCGCCCAAGACGAAGTACAAGAAGAGTTGTTGGGGGACATAATCGCACGAGGAAGTGATGTCGTCTGCTCATTGTTTCTCAACGACACCGATGGTCTGGAAGCAACTGGCTATGATTATGATGGCTCCGGTGACCTAATGCCGGTGCAAGAAGGAAACCGTGAGGACGGCTCCGGTGACCCAATGCCGGTGCAAGAAGGAGACCGTGATGACGTCTCCGGTGACCGAACCGAGTCCGGCCAGGTATATATATTAGTTAAGCTTCTGCTGACTAGCTAATTGATGCATTCATTGTTTTGGTATGTACACATATTAATTAAGTCTTTGTTCTTTTTTCTAGCCCTCCGGATCAAGCACAACTTCGGTAAAGAGACGAGGCCCGAAGAAAAAGTTGAGCTCAGATGAAAAGTTTGAGATCATAGCAATCGCACCCGACGGCCAACCGATTGAACCCCTCCGGACGAATAGCGCATTTGTTGCTCAGTGCGGGGTTTTGGTTAGGGACAAGATCCTGATCAGCATCCAGCAATGGTTAAAGCCGGCTACAGAAGACCCTGAGGTGTCTTATGTCAATGATATGCAGAAAAATGATCTTTGGACTGAGCTGAAGTCAAATTTCACCCTACCGCCAGAGGATGATCCAGAGAAGCCAGTTAAAGAGCAATTAATCAAGTCTTTTGCTCTTAAGAGGATGGTAGAACTATTCAGGAGGTGGAAGAAAGAGCTGAATAAGTTTGTCGAAAATAGAGAGACACCAGAATTCAAGGGCAGATATGAGAAGATCAGAGATCACTAGCCCGCATTTGTGGCCCACAAGACATCGGAAAAGAGTAAGAAGATGTCGGCGACAAACAAGCAAAATGCTGCGAAGAAGAAGCATCACCATCGCACAGGGTCAGGTGGCTACCTCGTAGCCTGGCCTAAGTGGGCCAAGACTGAGAACGATCTGGTTGATAAAGGGATCGAACCAGAGACAATTAACTGGCCAGACTGTTGCCGGACTTGGTTTTTCGGGGCTGGCGGAACCTTAGACCCTGTAACAGGGAAGTGCATTTGGACGAACGATCAAATGGACATACCAGTCAGGAAGCTTCAGCAGTATATCGAAGCAGCGCAGCAAGGGATGTTCTTTCCAGACAGAGAGAACAACAAGCTCACAATGGCCCTCGAGAATCCTGAGCACCCTGGACGGACACGAGGCACGCCAGGCTCCATTCCGTGGAAGGTTGGATTTCCGGACGCAGGCGGTTACAAATCCCAGGAGAGGAGGAAAAAATTGTAGCAGACCCAAATGCAGGCGCTGCAAGCCAGGGTACAAGCGATAGAGGAACGAGAAGCAAATCGCAGCAAACGTACTGAAGAAGCTTCCCCCGAAGCTACCCCGCCATCACAGCGGAGAAGCAGCGTGGCTTTCACCGACCTGCTTCAGCCGAAGCATGCCTTGACGGCTCCTGCCAGCTATCCCGTGGATGCTATCACGGAGTCTCAAGATTGCCACCTTATGACGCAATGGATGAATTTGAAGGTCAAGGCGGCTGTTGGCTCTGTTTATCCTACCGAACCTGGCGCAACTTTTCACTGTCGGCCGATTCCAGAAGGATATGCTAGGGTGATGGTGGATGAAATAACGGAGGGATTTGAGGACCTCCAGCTTGACCACCCTACCGGTGAAGGGGAGACTAGGCTGGGGTCTGCTCTGAAGACTCCATGCCTATGGCGTAAGGAGCTCATCAACCTTCCAAACTGGACGCCTCCGCCTCCTCCTCCTCCTCTGGCAAGTCAGGGCACTCCGCCTCCTCCACTGCCTCCTCCCTCCGGCGAGTCACGATCAGGGCACTCGACCGGCTCCTTCTCCGGCGCGTGGCGGCACTCCGCCTCATTCTCCGCCTGCGCCGACATGCCCGAGCAGCCAGCCTCCTCCTTCTCCGCCTCGTCAGCAAGGGCGGAAGAGACCTGCCACCGCTCCAGCTGCTCTGGCGCGTCGTAGTCCTTCTCCTCCGCCTCGTAAGCAAGAAAAGAAGATAACCGCTCCGTCTGCCCTGCCGGCGTCTAGCAGTACAGCTAGAGGCGTGAGGAAATACAGATTTGGTCCTTCTCTGAAGACTCCAGAGAAGTTACCATACGAGAGGACCCTAATTTTATAACTGTGGCCACAATTTGGGCAGTAATGCTAACAAAAAGAATATGGGCTCCAAAAAACCTTAAGAATTAGCAAATGGGCTTAAAATTATTAGAAATAATGGCAGATGGGTTGTATGCTGTTTTCCACAGATTTGAGGCTTTCCTAAAAAAAGGTTGACGCACAAGCAGTGACTGTTGGATGTCCATCCAACAACCATCGTGCTTCTTCAATCTCTGCTCTTCCTGCTCCAGCCGCTCAAACAAGCACCGACGGGACTGCCTGCTCCCTCCTCCCCGCGGCCAGTTGTGCTGCCGCGCAGGCCTCACCGCCCACCGTACTCCCATCGCTGGGCTAGCCATCCCTCTACTCACCCACACCTACTGTTATTCTTCGGCGACGGCAGACGAACCAGTAAACCCTCGTACAGTCGTACTCCCCTCCGCGTGGGAAACAACTGATGAGTCTTCCCTGCCTCCGTGTTGTTCCCTTCCTAGGCCTCACCGTCGTCCACCGCCCTGGTGCTCTCGGTGCGGCCTGGTCAACATGGTCAACGACCGACATGCATCTGAAGTGGACTATACATGGAGAGGCCGACAGCTGGGTTCACAGCCGCACGCAAGGAAATGCCTCCTTATTACGCGCAAAATAATGATTCCTCCACCTGACATCAGGGACCCACCAAAAGGGACTCTGTATTTCGCGAAAAAAACATTACCGCCGCTGACAGCTCAGACCCACTAGCTATATCTTCACACGCAAGGAAGTGCCTCCTTATTACGCACAAAAAAATGAATACTCCCCCTGTTAGCTGGGACCCAGTATAGTGGCAGGCTGACTTGTGGGCCTACTAAGTTGACAGGGACGAAGGGCTTTGTCAACTTAGTCAATATGCATGATTCTAGCTCTAGTGAGCATACGATGTCCATCCAATGGCCGTAGTGCTTCTTCAACCTCTGGTCTTCTTGCTCCAGCCGCCCAAACCAGCGCCGGTCTTGCCTCGTGCTCCTGCCTCCCGTGGCCGGCTGCGATGCGGCGGAGGCCTCACCGCACCCTACTACTCCCACCGCTGGCCAGGCCATCCCTCTACTCACCCACACCCCTGTTACTCTGCGGCGACGACATCCTCACACCACAGCGAACCAGTGCCCTCATACTCCTCTACGCATGGGCATCCACTGCCGCGTCTTCCCCGGCTCCGCGTCGTCCCCTTCCTAGGCCTCACCGTCGTCCACCGCCCTGGTGCTCTCGGCGCGGCGTGGTCAACATGGTCAAGGAACGGATTCCATCAGACATGGATTGTACGTGGAGAGGCTGACAGCTGGGTCCACAGCCGCAGCAAGGAAGTGCCTCCTTATTACGTGCAAAATAATTATTCCTCCACCTGACAGCGGGACCCACCGGACGGGCCATCATATTTCGCAAAAAAACATTTCCCCCTGACTGCTGGGACCCATCAGCTACATCTTCGCACGAAAGGAAGTGCGTCCGGGCAAAAAAACAATTCGCCCCCTGACTGCTGGGACCCACCAGCTATATCTTCGCAGGGAAGCAATTGCCTGACAGTCGGGACCCACCTGGTCGAAGCGTACGTAGCGTTGTCATTCTGGTCGCGAACATGTACGTACATACTGGTCGATGTAGAGGCGTGCACGTGTCGTAGTAGAGGCGCGCACGTAGCATGTACACGTACGTAAAGCGGCCAGGATGCAAGAAAGAAATTACGGCCAAGTATGTGTACATACGGGCGGGGTCTCGAACGCCTACTCGCGCATACGTACGGCCAGGGCTCGTGTAGATTGTTGGGTCGGAACAGAGAAACAGCATCGTCATCGTGTTCATGGGGAGGCAACGGAATGCATCGTGTTCATGGGGAGGCAACGGAATGCGTCGTGTTCATCAGGAGGGCTTGGACGGAACAGGCGATGGAAATGAGGCCTGGCGTACCGCAAAACGGAGGAAACGGCCTTGTGTTCGACCGGCCACGTTCGAAATGGGATCCTGTTCATCGGGAGGGGTCTGGCCTACCACAAAACGGAGGAAACGGACCTCCTATGGTCGAAACGGGGGTCCTGTTGATCAGGAGGGGTGTGGCGTACCGCAAAGCGGACGAAACGGACTTGTGTTGGAGCGCTATGGTCGAAATGGGGGTCCTGTTCATCGGGAGGGGTGTGCCGTACCGCAAAACGGGACTCCACGGGATACTGTTCATCTCCACCGTCGACCCCCTCCAGCCTCCACGAGCTACTGTTCATCCACCGTCCACCTCCTCCAGCCTCCACCTGCGACTGTTCATCCACGGTCTCCTGTTCATCCAGCCTCCACCGCATGTTACTCCACCGACTACTGTTCAACCAGCCCTCTCCACGGGCTCCTGTTCAACCACCCCTCCACAGGCTACTGTTCATCCTGCCCTCCACGGGGTGGTCCTGTTCATCCAGCCCTCCACGGGGTCCTGTTCATCCAGCCCCAACCGGCTCGATCGATCGGGGTCCTGTTCATCGACAGGCAACACCACAGGGTCCTGTTCATCCACCCCCACCGGGAACTGTTCATCCAAACCCCCCCGCAACGCTCACTGTTCATCCAAAGGCAACATCGATCGGCTTCAGTTAGCAGCAGTAGCGAAGGAATTGCTCGCTCGGGTTCAGTTAACAGCCATCGATCGATCGCTCGGGTTCAGTAACGCGTAGCCTGCAGTGCAATCGCTCGGGTTCAGTTAGAGCCCAATGCCTCGCTCGGGTTTAGTTAGAGCCAATGCCTCGCACACACGCGCGTACGTGTACGAGAGAAGCGCGCATCACTCGGCCCCCGACCTCCCACCGTAGCCGGGAACTCCCCGAAATTTTCCTCCTCCTCACTTCTACCATGGTTTTTTCCATCATGGACGGCCCAAAGAATGTCATGCAGCAGCGTCTCTGGCCCGCCCAAGACGAAAAGCCCATTTTCTATCATGATTTTTTGTCATGGAAGTAGGATCCCACCACATCTATGATGATACCGGGTTTTGTCACAATTATCGTCATAGAAGTGTCATATGTATGACAGAAAAAAATTCGTTCAGCCCAAAATGTCATGGATGTGTCTTTTTTTTGTAGTTCTAGAAGCTACCCTATGGTATGATTGTATGTTGTCCTACGGACTAAACCCTCCGGTTTATATAGACACCGGAAGGGGCTAGGGTTACACAGAGTCGGTTACAAAGGAGGAGATCTACATATTCGTATTTCCTAGCTTGCCTTCCACGCCAAGGAGAGTCCCATCCGAACACGAGACGAAGTCTTCAATCTTGTATCTTCAAAGCCCAACAGTCCGGCAAAAGGATATAGTTCGGCTATCTGGAGACCCCCTAATCCAGGACTCCCTCAGTAGCCCCTGAACCAGGCTTCAATGACGATGAGTCCGGCGTGCAGTATTGTCTTCGGCATTGTAAGGCAGGTTCCTCCTCCGAATACTCCATTTGAACATCAGAATAGTGTCCGGTTCTGCAAAACAAGTTCCACATACTACCGCTGAGAGAATAATATTCCCACAAATCTAATCTGCTGACGCGTTCCGATAGCATGATGTCATGTCAGGGCTCGGTCATTATTCAAACCGTTTTACTCAACCAGCACCGCACATAACATGGAGCGGTTTTCTTGACACGTCCTGTCAAAGCAGAGCTCGTGTTCCCCTTATTACGGGATTCTCATCAATACGGACGCGGGTAACCCAACTGCGCTATTACTTATGGCGCTTGGGGAATAAGAGGTTTTACCAAGCGAGGGGGTGGTGCATCGCCTCTTCCGCCCTTATAAAGGGACAAGAATTCACCCTCTTCACCCATACATTCTTCCCAAGTCATTCCATTCTGCTTAGGCTCCAACGCGCGAGCGTTCACCTCCTCTACCCATAAGAGGTCTTCCAAAGATGTCTGGATCCGGAGCAGGAGGCAAATGGATGGCCTCTACTGTCCGAGAGAAGAATATCAAAAAGCTTCGGGAGGCCAGGTATCTGGCCAAGAAAATCGGCCACCGTCTCCCGATGGCGGGACAGATCGTCCCCACTCCGGAACCCCACGAGAGGGTTGTATTCCTCCATCACTTTGTCCGCGGGCTGGGATTTCCCCTCCACCCATTCGTTCGCGGTATCATGCACTATTATGGGGTTGATCTTCATGACTTGTCCCCCAATTCCTTCCTCAACATCTCGACGTTCATTGTCATGTGCGAGGCTTTTCTCCGCGTTTCACCACACTTTGGTTTATGGCTGAAGGTCTTTAATGTGAAGCGCAAGGTAGTGGGCGGCGAGCACGATGAGTGTGGGGGCACTATGGTGAGCAAGATGCCCAACGTCATATGGCCAACATTTACCTTTAATGTTTCTGTCAAGGAGTGGCAACAACAGTGGTTTTACATCACTGAGCCGAGTGGCAAGGAGTGGGCTGCTTCTCCCGAGTTTCGATCTGGCGCCCCTCTATGGCTTATGTCCTGGGTCAAGAAAGGACTGGATTGGTCCTCGTCCGACAAACTTTCGGTGCTCCAGACGCGCGTTAAGGATATGGGGGATAAGAACATTGAACTTGTCAACGTAGTCCGGGTGATGCTAGTCCGTCGGATACTGCCTTGTCAACACCGGACTCGCAATCTATGGGAGTTTGATCCGGCCAGGCACCAAACCTTGTGAAGGCTCTTTGGCTTGTTGCACGAGGATATTTGGAAGGTGCTTTTTAATTCCAGCAAATCGTGGCCAAACTCAGCTGAATACCGCGGGTACCAACTGTCCCGCCCTGCAAGTTCGGCGAGTTTATCGAACTTTTCCATCCGCATGACCCAATGGACGTGCTTGACGCGTGTTTATTCAACTTTCCCAGAGCTGGACGAAGAAGGCGGATCGGATCCATTGTCCGGCCCCACTGCCCGAAGACCCGGCCATCCCACTTCTGACGAGGATGCTGGTCCCGACCCCTTACAAGGTGCCGAAGAAGACGGACGAGAAGGGGGTTAAAAAGACCCGGGGCGGCCTTCGTCGTCGCGACACTTTGGGCACAATACCCGAAGGCTCTGATGCCCATTCCGCCTTCGAGGAGGACAAAAAGGAGGAGGGAAGAAGGAAGAGGACGGCCTCGGCATCCTTGGAGGCCGAACTACCCAAAAGAGGAAAGATCCCTCGTCAAGAGGAGTCTCCTGCCGCCGCCGACAGCGGCACAACATGGGATCCCAGGGCCCAGCCCCTGGTGAACTCGTGAGTATCCGAATACATTTAAGCGTCCAGACTCATCGTGGCTTAGTATTTTAACCTAAGTCGTATATTTCTTGTAGTCCGGCGAAGTCCTGTACAGAACAATCCTCATTAGAGGACTTGCTGAGCTCGAACGCTATGGAGAGCGGGATGCCCCCGAAGGACCCTTCCTCCAAACAGGTGCCAAACACCGAGGCCTCGTCCCGACAGGACCCCGGCGAAGGAGAAAAGGAAAAAACCGTGAAGGCGGCGCTCGGAGGTCGAACCACAGGGGCGGGAGACACGGGGAAAAAGATTCCGCTGGCAACCTCTGTCCATCCAGAGAAGTGTCGGATGCTTTATTGGTGGCGCTACGAGATGCCTGCATCGTTGATGAACACCGTGCCCTGATGGGCGCGGTGATTGAGAAAATTCAGTCGACCGAGAATGGACTGAACAAAGCTTGTATCAGTCTTATAAAAGGCTTTGAGGTATGTTATATGAGTTATCGAAGAGTGTCATAGTATAGATAGTAGCCCCTGATACACTGTTCGGTGAAAGAAAGAACTGGACAGGGGATCAAATTCATGATCTCAGGAAGACTTACTAAATGAAATTGATTTCTCTCCTGTTTCAAGCATATACCTGTAGCGCCTGCTGCCCCTCACACTGCGGAGATCGCCGGACTGAATCAATGTCTGGAGTGGGCCAGAGAAGAAATTGGCCAACTGCAAATGCAGTTGAGGGATAAACAAGGTATGCACCAGTATTATGTGCATTTATTGCGAGATAAATGTTCGGTATGAAATAAACCGCATAATTTGTGCTAGGAGTTATGACCAAAGTCGAGGCCCTCAAAAGGGCCGTTGCCAAGGCCGAGAAAAAGGCGGCCATGGAGCGGACTCTTCGTGAGAAACACGAAGCCAGAGTTATTAAAGCTGAGCAGGAGCTGCAAGAGGCCGTAAGTAAATGCGAGGCCTTGGAGCAGAGTTTAATGGAGAAAGAGTCCGAACTCACCAAGGCGCGCCAAGCCACGAGCGAAGCCCATGGGGAAACCCAAAGCACGCTGTCGGGGATCCAAGAGGCGAGGAAGATCGCGGATGGTAAGTTTTTCCCATGGAAAGAAAATATTTGAAGGCAAAACTATGTTACTGATTGCGAATCTAGATTTCTCAGGTGTATTTGTCGAGCTGCCGCATAGTATATCAGATGCCGCTCACTTCTACCGAGCCGAAGGAAGGAACACCGCCGACAAGCTTTTTTGGTCTCAGTATTTGGCACCGAATTATCCGGTACCTTTTGCCGATCAACTGAAACAGCTGATCGAACTGCATAAGGCAGCGGAACTATGCATGAAAGATGTGGTTATCCGGCTATGGCCTACCGAACCGATTCCAAGCAGCTACTTCGGGCTCGTAAGGCGGCTTATAGGCGCTTGCCCTCCACTTGACGTCATCAAGCGGTCGATCTGTATAGAAGGAGCGCGAATGGCCTTCGCCCTTGCAAAGGTGCACTTGGGGAAGATGGATGCCGAAATGCTGGTGACCAAAGGACCGCCGAAGGGGAAGGAGCACCGCAAGCTCGAGTCATATTATAAGAGTGTCCTGAAAGGATCCTACCTTGCGGCGGAGCTATGTACCAAGGACCTTGTATTTCCCTGAATGTGGATCATATTGTCCGTTGTAATGTTTAAACAAAGCCGTTGATATGTCGACTGTTATATAAGAGTTTACCCTCCTGTGCGGCCATTTGTATATTAAGGTTGAGAGTTGGCCAGTCGTCGGCTTTTGCCCCCACGTAAGGAGTACGGGGGTGTTCGGGATAAACCTGAGCACTCTTTATCCCAGTTTTGGGTCCTCCAAGGGAGGTGCTCAGCACAACGAACCAAGCAATCGGACTATAGGGCTTTATCACTCTCACTTAGCCATAGGAGGTTTAGTATGGTCGGCGCAACCCTTGTGTTTGGAAGACCGTACTAGGGGCTCTATAAGCGCCTGATCGGAAAAAAAATCCGATCCATCGCACGCTGCATTGGTTATGGCATTGTCCGGGAGAAATCCTGAAAGATTTTGTGACCGCTCGAACAGCTGACCAGCTCTCGCCATATCATGACAGTCATTTTTTTGGCTTTCTCTACCGAGGTGCTCGTCCGGAAGAACCGGGACACAATCGCAGTAGTTCTCCCAGTGCTACCTTAGCCGATATAGCGGAACATAAGGTACCAAAACATAGGAGCTAGGCAAACCCAACTATTGACCCAAGACATGATTCAGAGCTGATGCATATAATGATATAAGTTCGGGGTGCCGAACTTCCGTGAAGGTGTTCGGACTTTTATTGCCGTGTTACGGGGAAGACGAAGCCCCTGGCATATATAGGGCATACCTTTGTGTACAGATGCCATTTGACGAAATGATTTCGATAAGAAATAACCAACTGGTAAACATCATATGAATCCACATATTGTGTAAATAATACGTCTAAGTGTATGGTACAAGTAATGTGATAAATAAAAAAAGGAGTTGTGATAGCAGAACCTGCTGTGACCAGGGGAAAAGGTTGAGTGTGGGTCCTATTGTACCCGGACGGTCGCTGTGGGAAATTTCTAAGGATCCCCAGGCGCGTTTGAGCTGCCTCTATGGAGTCCGTCCTGGTTGGTGCAAAGGTGGACCTGCGAAGGAAATATAAGAAATGTTTGTGTGCCGGAGGGGCGGTTTAGCCGCTGAGTTCGGCCGGTCGTGGCCTTCACCGGAGTGTTTAATTGAACCCTGGACGAGCCAGAGTATCCTTCCGCGAAGTAGTTCGGAGCCCCTTGATGTTGTCCAAGAGCCTAGGTGTCGACTCGAGGTTCAGCTGCGAGGTGCTGCTCAGTGTTCCTGCCTCTAAGGCAGTGATGTATTTGTTGGCGTCGAAAGAAAATTCGGCCTTGCTACTAACCGTGATGACGCCGCATGGACCGGGCATTGAGAACTTACGGTAGGCACCATGTGGTACCGTGTTGAATCGAGCGAATGTGGTTCGCCCGAGCAGTGCTTGATAGTCACTCGAGGGAAATGGGGCCTGTACAGCTGACCTCCATATCAGGTATGATGCCTCTGAAAGTGGCCTTAGTGGCCTTGATCATTGACTGATCGATGCCCATCTTGCACACTATATCCTGGTAAAGCAGATTTAAACTGCTACCTCCGTCCATAAGGACTCGAGTGAGGTGGAACCCGTCTACTATTGGGTCGAGGATTAGTGCGGCTAGATTGCCCCAATTGGCTTTAACCGGACGGTCCGTGCGGTTGAAGGTGACCGGCCCTAGCTTATACCAAGTGGGCCGGTTGGGCGGTATTTACCACATTCACCGATTGAGTATGGGGGGGATTTCTTTTGCCATCCTGTGTTCGGAAATCTGGGCTCTCTGTTGCTATTGTCGCTTTGAGACCCCTCTTCATGTTTGGCGCCTGCCTTGCCGGCTTGTTTGAAGACCCAACATTCTCTGTTGGTATGGGTGGCTGGCGTTTCTAGGTCGCCATGAATTTGGCATTGGCGAGTGAGTATGCGGTCCAGACTGGATGGACTCGGATTTGTATTTTTGTGGGGCCCTTTCCACTGACCGGGCTTTGAGACCCTGAACCCGGCATGAACTACTATATTATTGGTTTTATCACCATATTTGTGGCGCTTGTGTTTGTTGCGTCGTGATTTGCCATTGGCATCTTTGTTATCCTGAATGCCCGGATTCCTGGATGTGTTGTTGCTGCGAGCCAGCCAGCTATCCTCGCCCGTGCAAAAGTGGGTCATGAGTGTCGTGAGGGCTGCCATAGACTTCGGCTTCTCCTGGCCATGGTGGCGGGAAAGCCACTCGTCACGGATGTTGTGCTTGAATGCCGCGAGGGCCTCTACGTCCGGACAGTCGACAATTTGGTTTTTCTTAGTCAGGAACCGAGTATAGAATTGTCTGGCCGATTCCCCTGGCTGCTGAGTTGTATGGCTGAAGTAATCAGCATCTGGTGGTCGCACATAAGTGCCCTGGAAGTTGTCAAGGAATGTGTCTTCCAGGTCCTCCCAACTGCCGACGGAGTCTGCTGGCAAGCTGTTCAGCCAATGCCGAGCTGGTCCTTTGAGTTTTAGTGGGAGGTACTTGATGGCGTGTAGATCGTCACCGCGAGCCATGTGGATGTGAAGGAGGAAATCCTCAATCCATACAGTGGGATATGTTGTACCATCATATGATTAGATATTTACGGGTTTAAAACCCTCCGGGAATTCGTGATCCATGACTTCATTAGTGAAGCATAGGGGGTATGCGGCGCCTCTGTGCCGGGCTATATCCCAACGCAGTTCATATGAGTCTTGTTTGTTGTATTTGGCCTGGCCGAATTTGCTTTTGGCGTATCCGGTGCGACGATCATCGTCCCGTGTTGGCGCGCATGCCCGTGACCCGTATATTGACCTTGCAAGTTATTCCTTACTGTCCAATACATCCCGCTGGTCCCGTGTGTTGCCCGAGCCTTGGTATTTTGGATTGAGTGGCGGCGGGGTGCAGGCTGAACTTTAGGCTGGAACGCCTCTTTGGCTCGGCCACGCAGTGGCCGGTCGGCCGCATCGTACACTAGTGCATGAGGTTTCAATGCTTCCTCCTCGAGGTGAGGTAGCAACCTGCGTTTTGGGTAATTCTTGGAGGGGCGCTCGAGTTCGTATTCCTCAGCCGCAAGGACTTCGGTCCATCTGTCTGCTAGCAAGTCTCGATCAGGTTGAAGCTGTTGTTGCTTTTTCTTCAGGCTATTTGTTGTGGCCATAAGCCGGTGCTTGACACGCTCCTGTTTGACGGGGTCCTCGGGCACGATAAATTCTTCGTCGTCGAGGCTTGCCTCGTCTTTGGAGAGAGGCACGTAATTGTCCTCCTCCGGTTCTCCATCTGCTGCCTGCTCTGGAGGGATAGCTTGTTCATCCACTGGCTCTACATCATGCTGGAGGGGATTGTGGTTGTCTTCGGCACTATCCGGAGTGTTATTATCTCCTGTGCCGGTATCACTACTTTTGCTGTGGCGGGACATGGAGCGGCGCCGCTAACGTCAGTGCTTGAGTTGCTTCTTGGAGGGGTCATCCTTCACTCTCTCGTCGCCATTGCCTTCTTTAGGGGTGTCCACCATATATATGTCGTATGATGATGTAGCGGTCCAGCACCCTGTGGGCGGTGGTTCCTGCTCATCTCCTGCATCCTTGTCCACATCATCAATGTCTTCGGAGTCCAAGTCGAGCATGTCGGTTAAATCGTCGATAGCGGCTACTAAGTAGGTGGTGGGTGGGCAGTGAATTTCTTCGTCGTCCGGATCCCATTCTAGCCGGACATAGTTTGGCCAAGGTTCTCCTGACAGGGAGTGGGACCTCAATGAATTTAGCACATCACCGAAGGACGAGTGCTGAAAGATATCCGCGGAGGTGAACTCCATGATCGGTGCCTAGTCGGATTCGACGGGCACGGATGTAGGCGTCTCGGAGTCCGTGGCCGGAGGTGAATCCAGTGGTTCGGTGACACGGCTCTCGTAAGAGGTGAAGTCAGTATCCAGCTCTATCGCCACTGAGAGTGCGGTCTCCGTGGCCGGTTCTATCCCTCCGCTCTCGGATGGCGCAATTTTCTCCAGATTGACGGCCTGAGTAGTTGCAGATGCGATCTCCCGAACACTGTCCGACGGAAGAGTTACGTCGTGCTCGTCGCGACTGTGCGGCGCACCTGACACAGGCTCGAATCCATCGAAGATCCAGTCTCTACGGATGTCGGCAGTGTAGTTTAAGTTTCCGAATCTGACCTGATGGCCAAGGGCGTAGCTCTCGATCTACTCCAGATGGCCAAGCGAATTTGCCCACAGTGCGAAGCCGCCGAATACAAAGATCTGTCCAGGGAGGAAAACCTAACCCTGGACCGCATCGCTACCGATGATCGAAGGAGCCATCAAGCCTTATGGTGACGACATAGTGGAACTCACAATGAAAGCACCAATGTCGGTGTCAAAACTGGCGGATCTCGAGTAGGGGGTACCGAACTGTGTGGCTAAGGCGGATGGTAACAGGAGACAAGGGACACGATTTTTACCCAGGTTTGGGCCCTCTTGAAGGAGGTTATACCCTACGTCCTGCTTGATTGTTCTTGATTATATGAGTATTACAAGAGTTGATCTACCACGAGATCGTAGAGGCTAAACCCTAGAAGCTAGCCTATGGTATGATTGTATGTTGTCCTACGGACTAAACCCTCCGGTTTATATAGACACCGGAGGGGGCTAGGCTTACACAGAGTCGGTTACAAAGGAGGAGATCTACATATCCGTATTACCTAGCTTGCCTTCCACGCCAAGGAGAGTCTCATCTGGACACGAGACGAAGTCTTCAATCTTGTATCTTCATAGTCCAACAGTCCGGCCAAAGGATATAGTCCGGCTGTCCGGAGACCCCCTAATCCAGGACTCCCTCACACATCAATAACATGTATATCAAATATACCTATGTTCACTTGGCCATCCTTCTTATCCGCCAATTACTTGGGGTAGCTCCGCTTCTAGTGACCAGTCCCTTTGTAGTAGAAGCACTCAGTTTCAGGCTTAGGTCCAGACTTGGGTTTTCGCACTTGAGCAACAACTTGCTTGCCGTTCTTCTTGAAGTTCCCCTTTCTTCCCTTTGTCCCTTTACTAGAAACTAGTGGTTTTGTTTACCATCAACACTTGATGCTTTTCTTGATTTCTACCTTCGTCAATTTTAGCATCACGAAGAGCTTGGGAATCGTTTCCGTTATCCCTTGCATATTATAGTTCATCATGAAGTTCTACTAACTTGGTGATGGTGACTAGAGAATTCTGTCAATCACTATTTTATCTGGAAGATTAACTCCCACTTGATTCAAGTTATTGTAGTACCCGGACAATCTGAGCACATGCTCACTGCTTGAGCTATTCTCCTCCATCTTTTAGCTATAGAACTTGTTGGAGATTTCATATCTCTCAACTCGGGTATTTGCTTGAAATATTAACTTCAACTCCTGGAACATCTCATATGGTCCATGACGTTCAAAACGGCTTTGAAGTCCTGATTCTAAGCCGTTTAAGCATGGTGCACTAAACTATCAAGTAGTCAACATATTGAGCTAGCCAAACGTTCATAACATCTGCATCTGCTCCTGCAATAGGTTTGTCACCTAGCGGTGCATCAAGGACATAATTCTTCTGTGCAGCAATGAGGATAAACCTCAGATCACAGATCAAATCCGCATCGTTGCTACTAACACCTTTCAACTTAGTTTTCTCTAGGAACATATCAAAAATAAAACAGGGGAGCTAAAAGCGAGCTATTGATCTACAACATAGATATGCTAATACTACCAAGACTAAGTTCATGATAAGTTTAAGTTCAATTAATCATATTACTAATGAACTCCCACTTAGATAGACATCCCTCTAATCCTCTAAGTAATCACGTGATCCATATCAACTAAACCATGTCCGATCATCATGTGAGATGGAGTAGTTTCAATGGTGAACATCACAATGTTGATCATATCTACAATATGATTCATGCTCGACCTTTCGGTCTCAGTGTTCCGAGGCCATATCTGTTATATGCTAGACTCATCAAGTTCAACCTAAGTATTCCACGTGTGCAACTGTTTTGCACCCGTTGTATTTGAACGTAGAGCCTATCACACCCGATCATCACGTGGTGTCTCAGCACAAAGAACTTTCGCAACGGTGCATACTCAAGGAGAACACTTGTACCTTGATAATTAGTGAGAGAACATCTTATAAAGCTACCATCGAACTAAGCAAAATAAGATGTATAAAAGATAAACATCACATGCAATCAAAATATGTGACATGATATGGCCATCATCATCTTGTGCCTTTGATCTCCATCTCCAAAGCATCATCATGATTTCCATTGTCACAGGCATGACACCATGATCTCCATCATCTTGATCTATATCAATGTGTCGTCACATGGTCGTCTCGCCAACTATTGCTCTTGCAACTATTTCAAAAAATTTCCTACGCACACGCAAGATCATGGTGATGTATAGCAATGAGAGGGGAGAGTGTTGTCCACATACTACCCTCGTAGACCGAAAGCGGAAGCATTAGCACAACGCGGTTGATGTAGTCGTACGTCTTCATGATCCGACCGATCAAGTACCGAACGCACGGCACCTCCGAGTTCAACACACGTTCAGCCCGATGACGTCCCTCGAACTCCGATCCAGTCGAGTGTTGAGGGAGAATTTCATCAGCATGACGGCGCGGTGACGATGATGATGTTCTACCAACACAGGGCTTCGCCTAAGCACCGCTACAGTATTATCGAGGTGGACTATGGTGGAGGGGGGCACCGCACACGGCTGGGAGAGATCAACATATCAACTTGTGTGTCTCTAGGGTGCCCCCTGCCCCCGTATATAAAGGATCAAGGGGGGAGGTGCGGCCGGCCTAGAGGGGGCGCGCCAGGAGGAGGCCTACTCCTACCGGGAGTAGGACCCTCCCTTTTCCTTGTTGGACTAGGACAGGAGGGGGAAAGAGGAGGGAGAGAGGAAGGAAAAAGGGGGGGGGGGGCGCCGACCCCTCTCCTTGTCCTATTCGGACTAGGGGGGAGGGGTGCGCGGCCCTTCCCTGGCTGCCTCTCCTCTTCTCCACAAGGCCCACTATGGCCCATTAAGCTCCCGGGGGGGTCCGGTAACCTCCCAGTACTCCGGTAAAATCCTAATTTCACCTGGAACACTTTCGATATCCAAACATAGGCTTCCAATATATCAATCTCCATGTCTCGACCATTTTGAGACTCCTCGTCATGTCCGTGATCACATCCGGGACTCCGAACAACCTTCGGTACATCAAAACATATAAACTCATAATATAACTATCATCGAAACGTCAAGCGTGTGGACCCTACGGGTTCGAGAACTACGTAGACATGACCGAGACATGTCTCCGGTCAATAACCAATAGCGGAACCTGGATGCTAATATTGGCTCCCACATATTCTGCGAAGATATTTATCGGTCAAACCGCATAACAACATACGTTGTTCCCTTTGTCATCGGTATGTTACTTGCCCGAGATTCGATCGTCGGTATCTCAATACCTAGTTCAATCTCGTCACCGTCAAGTCTCTTTACTCGTTCTGTAATACATCATCCCGCAACTAACTCATTAGTTCCAATGCTTGCAAGGCTTATAGTGATGTGCATTACCGAGTGGGCCCAGAGATACCACTCCGACAATCGAAGTGACAAATCCAAATCTTGAAATACGCCAACCCAACAAGTACCTTCGGAGACACCTATAGAGCACCTTTATAATCACCCAGTTACGTTGTGACATTTGGTAGCACACAAAGTGTTCCTCCGGTAAACGGGAGTTGCATAATCTCATAGTCATAGGAACATGTATAAGTCATGAAGAAAGCAATAGCAACAAACTAAATGATCAAGTGCTAATTTAGAATCGAGAAGATCCTGGTGATGCATAGCAACGAGAGGGGAGAGTTTTGTCCACGTAACCTCGTAGACCGAAAGCGGAAGCGTTAGTACAACACGCTTGATGTAGTCGTACGTCTTCACGACCCGACCGATCAAGTACAAAACGCACGGCACCTCCGAGTTCAGCACATGTTCAGCCCGATGACGTCCCTCGAACTCCGATCCAGCCGAGTGTTGAGGGAGAGTTTGGTCAGCACGACGGCGTGGTGACAATGATGATGTTCTACCTACGCAGGGCTTTGCCTAAGCACCGCTACAGTATTATCGAGGTGGACTATGGTGGAGGGGGGCACCACACACGGCTAAAAGATCAAACGATCAATTGTTGTGTCTCTAGGGTGCTCCCCTGCCCCCGTATATAAAGGAGCATGGTGGGAGGTGCGGCCGGCCTAGAGGGGGTGCGCCAGGAGGAGTCCTACTCCTACCAGGAGTAGGACTCCCTCCCTTTTCCTTGTTGGACAAGGAGAGGAGGGGGAAAGAGGAGGGAGAGAGGAAGGAAAAGGGGGGCGCCGCCCCCCTCTCCTTGTCCTATTCAGACTAGGGGGAGGGGCGCGCGGCCCTGCCCTGGCCGCCTCTCCTCTTCTCCACAAGGCCCACTATGGCCTATTAAGTTCCCGGGGGGTTCCGGTAACCTCCCGGTACTCCGGTAAAATCCCGATTTCACCCGGAACACTTCCAATATCCACACATAGGCTTCCAATATATCAATCTTCATGTCTTGACCATTTCGAGACTCCTCGTCATGTCCGTGATCACATCCTAGAATCCGAACAACCTTCGGTACTTCAAAACATATAAACTCATAATATAACTGTCATCGAAACGTTAAGCGTGCAGACCCTACGGGTTCGAGAACTATATAGACATGACCGAGACACGTCTCCAGTCAATAACCAATAGCGGAACCTGGATGCTCATACTGGCTCCCACATATTCTATGAAGATCTTTATCGGTCAGACCGCATAACAACATACGTTGTTCCCTTGGTCATCGGTATGTTACTTGCCCGAGATTTGATCGTCGGTATCTCAATACCTAGTTCAATCTCGTTACCGGCAAGTCTCTTTACTCGTTCCGTAATACATCATCTTGCAACTAACTCATTAGTTGCAATGCTTGCAAGGCTTAAGTTATGTGCATTAGCAAGAGGGCCCAGAGATACCTCTCCGAGAATCGGAGTGACAAATCCTAATCTCGAAATACGCCAACCCAACAAGTACCTTTAGAGACACCTGTAGAGCACCTTTATAATCACCCAATTACGTTGTGACGTTTGGTAGCACACAAAGTGTTCCTCCGGTAAATGGGAGTTGCATAATCTCATAGTCATAGGAACATGTATAAGTCATGAAGAAAGCAATAGCAACATACTAAATGATCGAGTGCTAAGCTAAAGGAATGGGTCAAGTCAATCACATCATTCTCCTAATGATGTAATCTCATTAATCAAATGACAACTCTTAGTCTATGGTTAGGAAACATAACCATCTTTGATTAATGAGCTAGTCAAGTAGAGGCATACTAGTGACACTCTGTTTGTCTATGTATTCACACATGTATCATGTTTCCGGTTAATACAATTCTAGCATGAATAATAAACATTTATCATGATATAAGGAAATAAATAATAACTTTATTATTACCTCTAGGGCATATTTCCTTCAGTCTCCCACTTGCACTAGAGTCAATAATCTAGATTACACAGTAATGATTCTAACACCCATGGAGCCTTGGTGCTGATCATGTTTTGCTCGTGGAAGAGGCTTAGTCAACGGGTCTGCAACATTCAGATCCGTATGTATCTTGCAAATTTCTATGTCTCCCACCCAGACTAAATCCTGGATGGAATTGAAGCGTCTCTTGATGTGCTTGGTTCTCTTGTGAAATCTAGATTCCTTCGCCATGGCAATTGCACCAGTATTGTCACAAAAGATTTTCATTGGACCCGATGCACTAGGTATGACACCTAGATTCGATATGAACTCCTTCATCCAGACTCCTTCATTTGCTACTTCTGAAGTAGCTATGTACTCCGCTTCACACGTAGATCCCGCCACAATGCTTTGTTTAGAACTGCACCAACTGACAGCTCCACCGTTCAATGTAAACACATATCCGGTTTAAGATTTAGAATCATCCGGATCAGTGTCAAAGCTTGCATCAACGTAACCATTTACGATGAGATATTTGTCACCTCCATAAACAAGAAACATATCCTTAGTC
The DNA here is from genome assembly GCF_018294505.1 of Triticum aestivum. NCBI lineage: Eukaryota > Viridiplantae > Streptophyta > Magnoliopsida > Poales > Poaceae > Triticum > Triticum aestivum. The sequence goes on from NC_057794.1 coordinate 30,063,371, forward strand.
CTTTTCAGGTATTTTAGGATGTTCTTGACCGCTATCCAGTGATCCACTCCTGGATTACTTTGGTACCTCCCTGCTAGACTTATAGCAAGGCACACATCAGATCTGGTACACAACATTGCATACATGATAGAGCCTATGGCTAAAGCATAGGGAACATCTTTCATTTTCTCTCTATCTTCTGCAGTGGTCGGGCATTGAGTCTTACTCAACTTCACACCTTGTAACACAGGCAAGAACCCTTTCTTTGCTCGATCCATTTTGAACTTCTTCAAAATTTTGTCAAGGTATGTGCTTTGTGAAAGTCCAATTAAGCGTCTTGATCTAGCTCTATAGATCTTGATGCCCAATATATAAGCAGCTTCACCGAGGTCTTTCATTGAAAAACTCTTGCTCAAGTATCCCTTTATGATATCCAGAAATTCTATATCATTTCCTATCAACAATATGTCATCCACATATAATATCAGAAATGCTACAGAGCTCACACTCACTTTCTTGTAAATACAGGCTTCTCCAAAAGTCTGTACAAAACCAAATGCTTTGATCACACTATCAAAGCATTTATTCCAACTCCGAGAGGCTTGCACTAGTCCATAAATGGATCACTGGAGCTTGCACACTTTGTTAGCTCCCTTTGGATCGACAAAACCTTCGGGTTGCATCATATACAATTCTTCTTCCAGAAATCCATTCAGGAAAGAAGTTTTGACATCCATTTGCCAAATTTCTTAATCATAAAATGCGGCAACTGCTAACATGATTCAGACAGACTTAAGCATCGCTACGGGTGACAAGGTCTCATCGTAGTCAATCGCTTCAACTTGTCGAAAGCCTTTTGCAACAAGTCGAGTGTTATAGACAGTAACATTACCGTCAGCATCAGTCTTCTTCATGAAGATCCATTTATTCTCAATTGCTTGCCGATCATCGGGCAAGTCAACCAAAGTCCACACTTTTTTCTCATACATGGATCCCATCTCAGATTTCATGGCCTCAAGCCATTTCACGGAATCTGGGCTCACCATCGCTTCTTCATAGTTCATAGGTTCCTCATGGTCTAGTAACATAACTTCCATAACATGATTCCCGTACCACTCTGGTACGGATCTTACTCTGGTTGACCAACGAGGTTCAGTAACAAATTGATCTGAAGTTCCATGATCATCATCATTAACTTCCTCACTAATTGGTGTAGCTGTCGCAGAAACCGGTTTCTGCGATGAACTACTTTCCAATAGGGGAGCAGGTATAGTTACCCCATCAAGTTCTACTTTCCTCCCACTTACTTCTTTCGAGAGAAACTCCTTCTCCAGAAAGATTCCGAATTTAGCAACAAAAGTCTTGCCTTCGGATCTGTGATAGAAGGTGTACCCAATAGTCTCCTTTGGGTATCCCATGCAGACACATTTCTCTGATTTGGTTTCGAGCTTATCAGGTTGAAGCTTTTTCACATGAGCATCGCAGCCCCAAACTTTCAAAAACGGCAACTTCGGTTTCTTGCCAAACCATAGTTCATAAGGCGTCGTCTCAACGGATTTCGACGGTGCTCTATTTAACATGAATGCGGCCGCCTCTAAAGCATAACCCCAAAATGATAGTGGTAAATCAGTAAGAGACATCATAGATCGCACCATATCTAGTAGAGTAAGATTACGATGTTCGGACACACCATTATGCTGTGGTGTTCCGGGTGGCGTGAGTTGCGAAACTATTCCGCATTGTTTCAAATGAAGACGAAACTCATAACTCAAATATTCTCCTCCACGATTAGATCATAGAACCTTTATTTTCTTGTTACGATGATTCTCAACTTCACTCTGAAATTCTTTGAACTTTTCAAACGTTTCAGACTTATGTTTCATTAAGTAGATATACCCATATCTGCTTAAATCATCTGTGAAGGTGAGAAAATAACGATATCCGCCACGAGCCTCAACATTTATCGAACCACATACATCTGTATGTATGGTTTCCAACAAATCTGTTGCTCTCTCCATAGTTCCGGAGAACGGCGTTTTAGTCATCTTGCCCATGAGGCACGGTTCACAAGTACCAAGTGATTCATAATCAAGTGGTTCCAAAAGTCCATCAGTATGGAGTTTCTTCATGCGCTTTACACCGATATGACCTAAATGGCAGTGCCACAAATAAGTTGCACTATCATTATCAACTCTGCATCTTTTGGCTTCAATATTATGAATATGTGTATCACTACTATCGAGATTCAACAAAAACAGACCACTCTTCAAGGGTGCATGACCATAAAAGATATTACTCATATAAATAGAACAACCATTATTCTCTGATTTAAATGAATAATTGTCTCGCATCAAACAAGATCTAGATACAATGTTCATGCTCAACGCTGGCACCAAATAACAATTATTTAGGTCTAATACTAATCCCGAAGGTAGATGTAGAGGTAGCGTGCCAATCGCGATCACATCGACTTTGGAACCATTTCCCACACGCATCGTCACCTCGTCCTTAGTGAATCTTCGCTTAATCCGTAGCCCCTGTTTCAAGTTGCAAATATTAGCAACAGAACCAGTATCAAATACACAGGTGCTACTGCGAGCATTAGTAAGGTACACATCAATAACATGTATATCACATATACCTTTGTTCACCTTGCCATCCTTCTTATCCGCCAAATACTTGGGGCAGTTCCGCTTCTAGTGACTAGTCTGCTTGCAGTAGAAGCACTCAGTCTCAGGCTTAGGTCCAGACTTGGGTTTCTTCTCCTGAGCAGCAACTTGCTTCTTGTTCTTCTTGAAGTTCCCCTTCTTCTTCCCTTTGCCCTTTTTCTTGAAACTGGTGGTCTTATTGACCATCAACACTTGATGCTCCTTCTTGATTTCTACCTCCGCAGCCTTTAGCATTACGAAGAGATCGGGAATCATCTTATCCATCCCTTGCATATTATAGTTCATCACGAAGCTCTTGTAGCTTGGTGGCAGTGATTGAAGAATTTTGTCAATGACGCTATCATCCGGAAGATTAACTCCCAGTTGAATCAAGTGATTGCAGTACCCAGACATCTTGAGTATATGCCCACTGACAGAACTATTCTCCTCCATCTTGCAGCTGTAGAACTTATTGGAGACTTCATATCTCTCAACTCAGGCATTTGCTTGAAATATTAACTTCAATTCTTGGAACATCTCATATGCTCCATGACGTTAAAAACATCGTTGAAGTGCCGGTTCTAAGCCATAAAGCATGGCACATTGAACTATCGAGTAGTCATCTGCTTTGCTCTGCCAGACATTCTTAACGTCGTCAGTTGCATCTGCAGCATGCCTGGCACCCAGCGGTGCTTCCAGGACGTAATTCTTCTATGCAGCAATGAGGATAATCCTCAAGTAACGGACCTAGTCCATGTAATTGCTACCATCATCTTTCAACTTTGCTTTCTCGAGGAACGTATTAAAATTCAATGGAACAACAGCATGGGCCATCTATCTACAATCAACATAGACAAGCAAGATACTCTCAGGTACTAATTTCATGATAAATTTAAGTTCAATTAATCATATTACTTAAGAATCCCACTTAGATAGACATCCCTCTCTTCCTCTAAGTGATCACGTGATCCAGATCAACTAAACCATGTCCGATCATCATGTGAGATGGAGTAGTTTCAATGGTGAACATCACTATGTTGATCATATCTACTATATGATTCACGCTCGACCTTTCGAACTCCGTGCTCCGAGGCCATATCTGTTATATGCTAGGCTCGTCAAGTTTAACCTGAGTACTACGCGTGTGCAACTGTTTTGCACCCGTTGTATTTGAACGTAGAGCCTATCACCACCGATCATCACGTGGTGTCTTAGCACGAAGAACTTTCGCAACGGTGCATACTCAGGGAAAACACTTATACTTTGATAATTTAGTGAGGGATCATCTTATAATGCTATCGTCAATCAAAGCAAGATAAGATTCATAAAAGATAAACATCACATGCAATCAATATAAGTGATATGATATGGCCATCATCATCTTCTGCTTGTGATCTCCATCTCCCAAGCACCGTCATGATCACCATCGTCCCCGGCATGACACCTTGATCTCCATCATAGCATCGTTGTCGTCTCACCAATCTTATGCTTCTACGACTATCGCTACTGCTTAGTGATAAAGTAAAGCATTACAGGGCGATTGCATTGCATACACTAAAACGACAACCATATGGCTCCTGCCAGTTGCCGATAAATCGGTTAAAAACATGAGCATCTCATACAATAAAATTTAGCATGATGTCTTGACCATATCACATCACAACATTCCCTGCAAAAACAAGTTAGACGTCCTCTACTTTGTTGTTGCAAATTTTACGTGGCTGCTACGGGCTTAGCAAGAACCGTTCTTACCTACGCATCAAAACCACAATGATAGTTTGTCAAGTTGGTGCTGTTTTAACCTTCGCAAGGACCGGGCGTAGCCACACTCGGTTCAACTAAAGTTGGAGATACTGGTACCCGCCAGCCAGCTGTGTGCAAAGCACGTCGGTAGAACCAGTCTTGCGTAAGCGTACGCGTAATGTCGGTCTGGGCCGCTTTATCCAACAATACCGCCGAACCAAAGTATGACATGCTAGTAAGTAGTATGACTTATATCGCCCACAACTCACTTGTGTGCTACTCGTGCATATGACATCTACGCATAAAATCTGGCTCTGATACCACTGTTGGGGAACGTAGTAATTTCAAAAAAATTCCTCCGCACACGCAAGATCATGGTGATGCATAACAACGAGACGGGAGAGTGTTGTCCACGTACCCTCGTAGACCGAAAGCAGAAGTACATGATCCGACCGATCAAGTACCGAACGCACGACACCTCCAAGTTCAGCACATGTTCAGCCCAATGACGTCCCTCGAACTCTGATCCAGCCGAGTGTTGAGGGAGAGTTTCGTTAGCACGACGGCGTGGTGACGATGATGATGTTCTACCGACGCAGGGCTTTGCCTAAGCACCGCTACAGTATTATCGAGGTGGACTATGGTGGAGGGGGGCACCGCACATGGTTAAAAGATCAAGCGACCTATTGTTGTGTCTCTAGGGTGCCCCCTGCCCCTGTATATTAAGGAGCAAGGGGGGAGGCGCGGCCGGCCTAGAGGGGGCACGCCAGGAGGAGTCCTACTCCTATCGGGAGTAGGACTCCCTCCCTTTTCCTTGTTGGACTAGGAGAGGAGGGGGAAAGAGGAGGGAGAGAGGAAGGAAGGGGGCGCCGAGGAGTCTCGAATAGGACAAGGAGAGTGGGGCGCCCCCCCAATTTCCTTCCTCTCTCCCTCCTCTTTACCCTCCTCTCGTAGTACAACAAGGAAAAGGGAGGGAGTCCTACTCCCGGTAGGAGTAGGACTCCTCCTGGCGCGCCTTCTCTTGGCCGGCCGCGCCTCCCCCCTTGCTCCTTTATATACGGGGGCAGGGGGCACCCTAGAGACACAACAATTGACCGTTTGATCTTTTAGCCGTGTGTGGTGCCTCCCTCCACCATAGTCCACCTTGAAAATACTGTAGCGGTGCTTAGGTGAAGCCCTGCGTCGGTAGAACATCATCATCGTCACCACGCCGTCGTGATGACGAAACTCTCCCTCAACACTCGACTGGATCGGAGTTTGAGGGACGTCATCGGGCTGAACGTGTGCTGAACTCGGAGGTGTCGTGCGTTCGGTACTTGATCGGTCGGATCATGAAGACGTACGACTACATCAACCGTGTTGTGCTAACGCTTCCGCTTTCTGTCTACGAGGGTACGTGGACAACATGTTTGTCAGTCATGCTTTCACCTTCGCTGTCACCCACAAGTTCAATTGTCTGTTTAGGTTCCTGCTCGGAATATGCTATTTAAGCCATTCCAAGAGCATGTTTGTATGTCATAGCTTCGCCTTCGCTGCCGCGTACAAGTCGAATTGTCGGCTCACCTTTGTGCTCAAAAGATGGTACATTGGCTAGCGATGAAAAGGGAAAAGTTTCTCACAGAAAAGAGAAAAGAAAGAACAAAATTGCCTTTTTCCCACAGAAGACTAACAAAAATAGAATTTTCATATTCACTCATAGGGGTAGGGTGTACATTCATAGGGGTAAGTGTATGTACATGTGTGTGTGTTTAGACTTCAGACCCGCTGGTGTCATCTCTCTTATATAAGTGCTCATACAAATAGTGTGTGCGTGCGGTTGTAGAGGTGGGTGTATGTACATGTTCGTGCAGTTACAGGTTTGATCTTTTCGATTAACAACTCTCTTTGACAATATGCATGCATGTGAGAGTGCAGGGAAGAAGGTTCGATAATTGAGCATGTGTTTTTTCCTTTAAGAGACAGTGGTGTGGGCTGGAGCATGCTTCTATGACGAGCAGAGGGAGCGAGACACAACGATTGTGCAGAAGAGATCAACCTATAGATGCATGTACAGAGAGACAGATATAGTGTGCGTGATAGAAAGCAAGAGTGCGTGCGAGAAAGAAATGTTGACGGAGAAACTACAGATAGATAGAGAGATAAAGATGCTAGCTAGAGGGACATCGGCTAGTTTGAGTGTTGGAGACGACCGCCGTGTGGTTCAGAGGGTGAAGTTATGTGTGTGTGAGATAAAGATAAAAAGAGGGCGCATGACTGCATGTAGAGAGAAACATATATAATGTGTGTGATAGGAAGCAAGAGTGAGGACGAGAAAGAAGGTTGATGGAGAAACAGATAAATAGAAAGATAAATATGTTAGCTAGTGTGTGTGTTAGAGATAAGAGTCGAGTGGATCGGAAGGCTGAGTTATGTGTGTGGGTGTTGTCGTGGTTCTAAGTCTGACAGTAGAAACGGGGGTAGGTATGAGGAGGAAAGATCCTAGCTACGGTTAAGTTGTGCACGCAAGATTTACGAGTTCAGGCCCTTCTCGAAGGAAGTAACAGCCCTACGTCTCGGTGCCCGGAGGCTAGTCAATTGGATTATGCGTGAAGTTATAGGGGGTGCGAACCCATGTCCCAGAGGAGGGGGGTGGCTTATATAGAGTGTGTCAAGACCCCAGCCATCCCCTGTTACATAGAGTTCAATGTACATGAAGAGGGGACGTTACTGGTAACATCAGCATTAAAGTGATATAAATGATCCTTAAGACTATGGAGTGAACGCCTGACCGTTGCCATCTAGAGTGACCTTAGATCTTCTGTACCCCTAGTGGTTTCTGATGTGGTCGAATGATTATATCCTGGTCGAATAGAATTGGGTTGTCCGAGTGGAACTCATGGTCGAGTGAGTTGCATCCTGAGGTGATTTCAGTCGGTAGATTTTACTATCCTTTGAATGTCTTCGACTGTAGGGCAGCATCCTTGGGAAGGGTGCTTAGATCAGGTCTATTGCCCTACCCTAGATACATGTCATCGTCATTAGCCCTCAAATGGTTTTGGGTCCAAGTGGAGATGGAGTTGAAGATGGTTCCGACTTAATGTTCATGCTTCAGAAGCATTTTACTTGGATTGGTGAATCATGCAAAAATTCTGACTTCATTTCAAAGGTTGTCGAGTGAACTTTAACTGATAAGCTTCGAATGCTTATATGGCATAAAATCTTCGGCGTGATTGACTGCGCTGCCGTTCTCGGATCTCGCGGGATTCAAAATTTGTGGAAGCACGCGGGACAGAGAGAGTCGTAGTAAACGGGGTAGATTAGGCAGGGGCGCCTCGATTCCCGTGCCACCTTTTTCGCCACGTATCAAGCACGCAACTATTGCGGGATTTGACAAGATTTCCTGGGTCCACAAGTCAGTCACTCGGGGAATAGGACCATATAAGGCATCCGGGCCGGTGTCTTTGCACAGTGCGCCCCATTTTCCCCCTTCTTCATCTGCTTCTCCACCACATCCGCCTCTGCCCTCGGCGTCACCGCCCAACCCAGGCTCAACCCACCGCAATGGGGAAGGACAAGACGGCGGCTCTCGAGCGCGTGAAGAAGGCGGCGGCGAAGACGAGCCGGGGAGGGTCATCATCGAGAACTGGCCTGCCGCCTGGCTGGATCCAGGGCGACTGGATCCGGTCGATGTTCCAGCGAGAAGATATGGAAGATCTGGCTGAGGGGGGACTGATTCCCCATGTTTCTTGGCGGCTTCTGGAGGACGAGACCGAGCCGCGACCGCAGGAGGGTGAGTGTGTCCTTCTTGCGAACCACGTCAACCGCGGTTTCTCTTTGCCTCCCCATCCTTTCTTTCGGGGTTTACTGAACTTTTTTGGAGCCCAACTTCATCACTTTTCTCCCAACACCATCACATACCTTGCTGCATATGTGTCCATGTGTGAGAACTTTCTGGACTATCAACTGCACTGGGGTCTCTTCAAACACATTTCACTTGTCGTTCTTAGTCTGTAAAAAAGGCCAATCCGAGTGATGAGAGGACACATGTGATCCAGATGTGTGGAGGTCTAGGGATCCATATGAGGAATAAAAGCATTTTCCCTGCTATGATTCTTCCCGAGTTAGTCAGAGGGTGGCAGTCGACCTAGTTCTATTGTAAGGACCAACCGACCCCGGGATAGTCGACTAGCCTTCCCCCGTTTTCCATAGGACGAGTTGAGAAGCCTTCTCCCTTGAGAGTGACTCTAGCTGAGAAAGTGGAGGTGAATATGTTGGTTGAGCGAGTAGTCCAACTTGTCCGTGACGGTGTGACTGGCATGGACTTGCTAGAGGTTTTCCTTGGTCGACGCATCCAGCCACTCCAAGCCCGTGACCATCCAATGTTGATGTATTCGGGTATTGAAGACAGCACTCGGATCCACCCGGAGGAAGTTGGCGAGAAGACGGTGGCACAGTGGCTACAAGGTATTACTGGCAACAAAGATAACCCCAAGGGGTCTAGGAGCATTCCTCCACTCGACAACACCAACGAACCCTACAAGGTCTGACTCCTTTCTTCTGAGTGTCTTTTGTTCTGACATGTATTTGTTCTCGAAACCGATTGATATCCACTCGACTCTGTGCCATGCAGATCTGCACTGAGATGTATGCCCAACGGAGAGCAGGAGCAGGAGGGAGAGGCGAGCGGAAGTGACAGCGGTGACTGGCATTCTGACGGCGGAGGAGACGAGGAAAGTGAAGACTCGAGCAGTGGTGAGGAGGTTGACTCTCCACCTCGCATGGAAAGACGCTCCAAGCAGAGACATGACCTAGCAAGTGTTCGTGGCAAAGCGACTCCACCGACTGGACAGACCTCAAAGTGCACTCGAACATCTTCTCCTATGCCGACTGAGAAAGCTCCGAAGCAGCCCAAAGTCGCGCCGTCAAAGCCCCAGAAGGTGCTGCCCAAGATTAAAGTGGTCGTACCCATCGCTTATGGGTAATTATTGTGCGCGACCTCTTAGTTTTTGCATGACTCGATCTTTGGTGATTCACTTTCCTGTTTTAACCGAGTGAATTCTGAAATTTGCAGTGCTGCCTCTGGGACTTCTATTTACTAGGATGATGATGATGAGGAGATGGTAGCCGCAGTCACCTCCAACGCAGGTATAACTCTTGTCATATTGTCTTTACTTTATCAGCCATTTTGACGGTCGACTGAACTTTTGCAATTGATTTCTTTGCAGCTCCACCCAATGTTATTGAACTTCCAGATGACGATGAAGATGTGACACAGAGACCCATGGGAAGGAGGGGCAGGACTTCGAGCAGGAAGGCACCAGCTAGCAAGACGTCCCAGTCGACGCCGGTGACGGAACCAATTATTCAACAGACCAGAGACCTGAACCGGGCTTATGTTATTTTTGCCGTTCCAGTGTCGAGTGAACGCCCTTCATCGTCGACTGTACAAGTCCCTGTTTCATCTGTCCAACACCACGCCTCGGATCCTCAAGCTGTCGTGACTGAACCACCGTCTCCGCTGTTCGTCACCCATCATGTTCCAGAGGACAAGGCAAGCGCTGCTACGGAAGCTATACGCCAAGCAGGCCTAATGATGGAGCGGATGAAGATAGTGCACAAGACCAGCCAAGCTGCCTATGATGCCAGTGCAGCCCTCCAAGTCAATGTCCAGGTTAGTTGGTTCCTGACTGATCTCCTAGCTTGACGCTTGTTCTATTAGGATATGCTACCTGAAACTTTTCATTGTGCATCCATTTATCAGTCTGTACTTCACATCTGTACACCTACTGGGAGTTTCAATTTATGTTGAGTAGTTTTTCCAGTTGAGTCGACTAGGTTGTGTCGATTGTAACTTTTGGACTAGTGGGGGCACGCAGAGTGCACCCACTAGGTGTAGTCCCCGAGGCCGCCGTTGAATGTGTGATTCGGCGGGGGTCTTGATAAAAATATCTTTGTTCTTCAGTTCTTCCACTCGGTCTGGGTAGACCATATCGAGTGGAACCTGAACCAGCGGGGGCATGCTGAGTGCACCCACTGGGTGTAGTCCCCGAGACCGCGGTCAACTGCGGGCAGTCGATTGTGGTCTGAGAATAACTGTTGCCTCTTCTTTTTTTCTTCCACTCGGTCTGGACGGACCGTGTCGAGTGGAACCTGGACCAGTGGGGGCATGCTAAGTGCACCCACTAGGTGTAGTTCCCGAGACTACTGTTGAATGTTTGATTCTGTAGTAGTCTTAGAATTCTTTTCACTCGGAAGCGAATAATCTTTGATTCTGTCCACTGATGTATCTTTTACTGACTTCAGAAATCCTTTGAGCTCATCTCCAAATTTGTTGAATTCGAGGAGAAGAAGAAACAGCTCAACCTTGACTTGGAGTTGGCTAAGCAGAACTTGAAGAAGGCCAAAGACGAAACAACTGGTATGGAAGGTAAAAACTTGTCGACTGTGGGATTGGATTGTCTGTCCAGTCATCTGCTCGTTCTTCTCTCTGAACCGAGTGCTTGTTTGTTGTATATATATATTTAGAGAAAATGAGGCAGGCTCTGGCATAGAAGGACCTTGATCTTGCTGCAGCGTGGAAGGACGCTCAGGAGAAAACCACACTCGCTGATAAGAAGCTGGCTTCAGTCGGGGCACTAGAGGAAGACAACGCCAAGATGAAGACTGCTCTTGCCGAAGCTAATAGAGAAGTGACCCGTCTGAAGAAGGACAAAGTAGCTTTGAACGACAAGATTGAGGACATTTCTCGTAAGAGAAATGACCTGGAGGCTTATCTGGAGGCACTCGCCAACAAGTTATTCCTTATGCTTGAAGGTACCTTTCCTTGTCCGACTATTTTGCTATCATCAATTCATCATAAAGCCATCGACTCATTAGTTCTTTGTGGTTGTAGAATTCTGTCAAAACTTTGAGGAGGAAACTGGGCGAATCGAGACAAGCTTGGACCCCATCAATTCCCCTGTTAAGGATGAAGCTGCCATGAACGTGCTTCGACTGGAATCCCGCCTTGCCAGCGTTAGAGACTACCTCGCTCGACTAAAGGTTGCAGTGTCGCGGATCAACACAGCACTTTGGCCCAAGGAAATGCTCCAAAATGACCTTGAGTCTTTGATGACTCGACTCAATGAGATCCTTGGCCGAGTGCAGGAATGGAAGAAATCATCTGCTCGATGTGGTGTTGATGTAGCTCTGTCTCTTGTTCGCATCCATTGCAAGGAGGACAAAGAAGAGAAGTTAGCAGCGATCAAGGTGGCCAACACCAAGAGACTTAACTTCTAGTCTTTGATGGAAACCTTCATTGCTGTTGCAACTCGAATTGCAGATGGAATCGACCTGGATGAGTTCGTCGAGCCTGCCAGTTGTCCTACTGCGGAGTGAACAATTTTTTTATGATCCGATTAAATTTGCATCGGTATGCCGAGTGGTTTTGTAATCGTTAATCTCCTTCGGGCCTGATGCCCAAGTACTTTAATCTGCATCCCGGAACCTCGTAGGATTTATCTGAACTTTATTGTTTTGAATCTCTTGACTCTGAGTGGAACTTTATTCTTCAATCAGAATTGTTACAGACTCTATGATGCAGCTCAGTCGAGTGGACCATGAACAAGGGCACTTGGTGCCGTCCATGACCTACACCTCGTCGTCCTTGCAGATCAGGATGGAGCGCATATTGTACCTGTGCTGCAGTTTTGAGGATAAGGTCGCAGTCGACCTGCACCTCGTCGTCCTTGCGGATCAAGATGGAGCACACATTGTACTTGTGCCGCAGCTCTGAGGATAAGGTCGCAGTCGACCTCACCTCGTCGTTGTTGCGGACTAGGATGGAGCGCACATTGTATTTGTGTCGCAGCTCCGAGGATAAGGTCGCTGTCAACGTGCACCTCGTCGTCCTTGTGGATCAGGATGGAGCATGTTTTAAACTTAGGAGAGTACGGAACTGCAGCTAAGCCCCCGAGTGAGAGGGTTGCTCTTCACTTGGTAGGATTTTTTTAACTTAGGCGAGGACGGGACTGCAGCTAAGCCCCCGAGTGGGAGGATTGCTCTCCACTTGGTTGGATTTTTTAAACTTAGGCAAGCACGGGACTGCAGCTAAGCCCCCGAGTGGGAGAATTGCCCTCCACTCGGTAGGATTATTTAAACTTAGGCGAGTACGGAACTGCAGCTAAGCCCCCGAGTGGGAGGATTGCTCTCCACTCGGTAGGATTTTTTAAACTTAGCCGAGTATGAGACTGCGGCTAAGCCCCCGAGTGGGAGGATTGCTCTCCACTCGGTAGGATTTTTTAAACATAGGTGAGTACGAGACTGCAGCTAAGCCCCGAGTGGGAGGATTGCTCTCCACTCGGTAGGATTTTTCAAACTTAGGCAAGTATAGGACTGGAGCTAAGCCCCGACTGGGAGGATTGCTCTCCACTCGGTAGGATTTTTCCAACTTAGGCGAGTACGATACTGGAGCTAAGCCCCCAAGTGGGAGGATTGCTCTCCACTCGGTAGGATTTTTTAAACTTAGGCGAGTACGAGACTGCAGCTAGGCCCCTGAGTGGGAGGATTGCTCTCCGCTCAGTAGGATTTTTTTAGAACTTGGGCTAAGCCCCCGAGTGGGAGGATTGCTCTCCACTCGGTAGGATTTTTCAAACTTAGGTGAGTGCGGGACTGCAGCTAAGCCCCCGAGTGGGAGGGTTGCTCTCCACTCGATATGATTTTTCAAACTTAGGCGAGTACGAGACTGCCGCTAAGCCCCCGAGTGGTTGCTCTCCACCCGGTAGGATTTTGCAAACTTAGGCGAATCGGATTCGCAGCTAAGCCCCTGAGTGAGAGGCTTGCTCTTCACTCGTTAGGATTTTGTTTTTGAAACTTAGGCGAATCAGATTCGCGGCTAAGTCACCCACTGGGGGATTTTGGACACATGTATAAATAATAACAATCATTTAGGAGACTGTAAAACCATGTCTTTGATAAACAAACTAAAAGGTACTTCTTATTACATCTCGACAGTCTGAACGCTTAAGTATTAAAATGGTGGAGAAGCTCCGCATTCCAAGCGCGTGGCTCATCTTTCTTGTGTTCCACATCGTACAGGTGGTATGCTCCGTTGTGGAGAACTTTGGTGATGATGAAGGGGCCTTCCCAGGCGGGAGCAAGCTTGTGTGGTCGTTGCTGATCCACTCGGAGAACTAGGTCCCCTTCCTGAAATGCTCGACCTCTTACGTTCCTAGCGTGGAACCGACGAAGGTCTTGCTGATAGATGGTTGACCTGATCAGGGCCATCTCTCTTTGTTCTTCCAAAAGATCAACAACGTCTTGTCGGGCTTGTTCTGCTTCTGCCTCTGATAAAAGCTCCACTCGTGGGGCATTATGGAGTAAATCAGTCGGCAGCACGGCCTCAGCTCCATAAACCATGAAAAAGTGAGTCCAGCGACCGATTTGGCGTTGTTCTCAGACCCCAAAGTACTGATGGTAACTCATGTACCCAGGCACCAGCCGCATGCTTGAGGTCGCGCATCAATCTGGGCTTCAACCCTTGTAAGAACAAACCATTTGCTCTTTCTGCTTGTCCATTCGACTGTGGGTGAGCGACTGAAGCATAGTCGACCTGGGTGCCCTGAGAAGCACAGAAAGCTCTGAACTCATCTGAATCAAAGTTTGAATCATTGTCCATGATGATGCTGTGCGGGACTCCATATCTGAATGTTAACTCTCTGATGAAGCTGATGGCGGGTCCCGAATCAAGGTTCTTGATGGGTTTTGCTTCAATCCATTTAGTGAACTTGTCGATTGCAACAAGTAGGTGGGTGAGACCACTTCTGTCAGTCCTCAAGGGTCCAACCATATCCAACCCCCAAATAGAAAATGGCTAGACGAGTGGAATGGTCTTCAAAGCTGAAGCAGGCTTGTGAGACATGCTGGAGTAGAACTGGCAACCCTCACACTCGTCGACTATTTCTTTTGCCATTTCATTCGCTCGTGGCCAGTAAAAACCCGCTCAGCATGCTTTGGCCATGATTGTCTGAGAGGCCGCATGGTGACCACAGGTCCCCGAGTGGATATCATTGAGGATCATTCGACCTTCCTCTGGGGTAATGCATCGCTGAGCAACTCCAGTCACACTCTCCCTGTACAGTCGACCACTTATCATAGTGAAGGCTTTGGATCGATGGACAATCTGGCGTGCTTCATCTTCGTCTTCTGGAAGCTCTCTCCTGAGAATATATGTGATATACGGCACTGTCCAATCAGGAATGACGACCAAAACTTCCATGATTAAGTCGACCATGATTGGGATTTCAACTTCAGTCGGATCAGTAGAACTCTTAGGCTGCGAGGGCTCTTCTGTGAAAGGATCCTCTTGAACTAATGGTGCGTGAAGATGCTACAAGAACACATTGCTAGGAATGGGCTCCCGCTTGGAACCTATCTTTGCCAGGTCATCCACTGCCTGGTTCTTCAATTGGGGAATGTGGTGGAGCTCTAGCCCTTCAAACTTCTTTTCTAACTTTCTTACTGCATTGCAATAACCAGTCATAGCTGGACTTCTGACATCCCACTCCTTCATCACTTGATTGACCACCAAATCTGAGTCACTGTATACCATTAGGCCATGGATGCTGAGTGAAATGGCCATTCACAACCCATACAGAAGTGCTTCGTATTCAGCTTCATTGTTGGAGGAATCAAAGTGAATTTGATGGACATAACTGAGTTTGTCACCTCGCGGGGATACCAGGACCACTCCAACGCCAGAACCACTCAACATCTTGGATCCATCAAAGAACATAGTCCAATGTTCCACGTGAACTTGAGTCGGTTTCTGCTGTTCGATCCACTCAATGAGGAAATCGATATTGCTTGGGACTTGATTGCTTTCTTTGCCTCAACCTTGATAGCCAACAGAAGGAGTTCAATCGCCCACTTTGCCACTTGACCAGTTGCATCTCTGTTGTTCAGAATTTCTAACAATGGAGCATCGCTGATGACTATGATAGTGTGATCTGAGAAATAAAGTGCAACCGTCTTCGTGGTCAAGTAAATTCCGTAGACAAGCTTCTGATAATGCAGATATCTCTGCTTGGACGGAGTTAAGACTTCAGAAATATAGTACACTGGGCATTGAACCTTATAGGCTTTACCTTCTTCTTCCCGCTCGACCGTGAGTACGGTACCGACAACTTGTCCAGTGGCTGCAATATAAAGCAGTAAAGGCTCTTTGCTGATTGGAGTAGCGAGCATCGGCTAGGTGGAAAGCAGGGTTTTGAGCTCTGGAAACGCTGCGTCAGCTTCAGGAGTCCACTTGAACTTATCAGATTTCTTCATCAATCGGTAAAGAGGCAATGCCTTTTCACCGAGACGAGAGATGAATCGACTCAAAGCGGCCAAACAACCAGTAAGCTTATGAACATCGTGTAAGCTCACAGGGCATTTCATTCGAAGTATTGCGCCAACTTTCTCTAGGTTTGCATCGATACCACGTTCGGAAATGAGGAAACCGAGTAACTTTCCACCTAGAACTCCGAATGTACACTTCGACGGGTTAAGCTTGATATCATATCTTCTCAGATTGGCAAAGATCTCAGAGAGGTCAGTTAGCAGGTCGGAACCTTTACGTGACTTAACCACGTTGTCATCTGTGTATGCTTCCACATTCCGACTGATTTGAGTGAGCAGGCACTTTTGTATCATGCGCATGAATGTGGCACCAGCATTCTTGAGACCAAAGGGCATAGTAACATAGCAAAAGCACCTGAATGGGGTGATAAAAGCTGTTTTTATTTCGTTAGGTCCATACAGTTGGATCTGATGGTACCCGGAGTATGTGTCCAGAAAGGACAATCGTTCACATCCCGCAGTCGAATTTACTGTTTGATCGATGCGCGGGAGAGGGAAGTGATCTTTCAGGTAGGCCCGATTGATATGCTTGAAGTCCATACACATACAGTGTGAATCATCTTTCTTAGGGACCATGACGATGTTGGCCAGCCACTCGGAGTGGTAAATCTCTCGGATGAACTCAGCTGCCAGAAGCCGAGCCACTTCCTCACCAATTGCCTTTCTTTTCTCCACAGCGGACCGTCGAAGATGCTCTTTGATAGGTTTTGCTTTTGGGTCAACTCGCAAACGGTGCCAGCCAGTTCCCTGGGTACACCTGGCATGTCAGAAGGTTTCCATGCAAAGATGTCCCAGTTCTCACAGAGGAACTAGATGAGCGCTTCTTCCTATTTGCTGTCGAGTGTTGTTGAGATATGAGTCAGAGCAGCACTGGGATCAGTCGGGTGAATATGAACTGACTTTGTTTCACCAGATGACTTAAATGTAGATTCTGAAGCAGGCTTCTTAGCTCTCAACAAATCACACGGATCTGTAGTCTTCTTGTATTCTTCCATTTCTACTGCTGCCATCTGTTCATCGGCAATCTTTGAGCCTTTTTGGAAGCACTCTTCTGCTTGCTGCCGATTACCAGTGACTGTAA
This sequence comes from Triticum aestivum, assembly GCF_018294505.1. NCBI lineage: Eukaryota > Viridiplantae > Streptophyta > Magnoliopsida > Poales > Poaceae > Triticum > Triticum aestivum. Next base: position 30,080,180 of record NC_057794.1, read on the forward strand.
TCACGCCCCCAGGGCTAGGCATCTTGAGTTTGAGGTACATGTAACATGGTTGAGCCATGAAACAAGCATACATAGTTCTGCCCAGGATAGCATGATAGGCACTATGAAAATCTACAACTTCAAATGTCAACTTTTCCTTACGGTAATTCTTTGAATCACCGAAGACCACGTCAAGAGTGATCTAGCTGAGTGAATCAGCTTTCTTTCCAGGTATAACTCCGTGGAACCGCATGTTGCTCTCGCTGAGCTTGGACATTGGAATGCCCATCCCTCGGAGGGTCTCAGCATACAAAATGTTCAAACCACTGTCGCCATCCATCAAGACTTTGGTCAATCGGGTGCCTCCAATGACTGGGTCAACCACCAATGCTTGCCTCCCGGGGGTGGCGATGTGCGGCGGGTGGTCGGACTGGTCGAATGTGATGGGAGTCTTTGACCATTTCAGATATGTTGTCGTTGCCAGAGCTACCATGTTTACTTCTCAATTGATTACTTTCAATTGACTTTTACTTCCAATGTTAGCAATAATCACCAAAGTGGAATTGACATTGGGAAATCCTTCATCATCCTCTCCCTTGTCCTCATCCTTATCAGATTCCTTCTCTTTCTCACTGGGTTATTTTTCTCGGAACTGCTGTATAAGGATTCGACACTGTCGAGTGGTATGTTTGGGATAAATCAGATTACCCTCTCCATCCTTATTGATGTGAATGTGACATGGCAACTCCAACACGTCATTCCCTGCTGAATCCTTCACCTTCTTGGGGATCCAAGGCACTTTAGGCTTTCCCTTAAATTTTCCTTGGCTTGCGACTTCAACCTCTCCAGGACCCGCAGGTTCCGCTTTGCGCTTTTGCTTCCGATTGGAATTACCTCCTCTAGTATCATGGCCGACTAGTTTGCCTTTTCCGCTGCTGAGTCGGTCTTCTTCTTTGCCGTTTGCGTACCGAGTGGGTATTTCCTTCATTCAGGTCAGGGTCATGTCTCCTGTCCGACCGAATTTCAGGTTAAGCTCTCTGTACCGAACGCCCTCCTTGAAGGCGCAAACTGCTTGATGCTACGACACATTCTCCACAGTGTGATGCAAAGTGGTCCACCTCTGGATGTAATCCCTCAAAGTTTAATTCAGTTTTTGCACACAATGCTGCAATTATGTCAACCCTGCAGGTCGTTTGCATGTGCCCTCGAACGTTCTGACAAACACTCGGGCTAACTCCTCCCAACTGAATATACTTCTCAGAGCCAACTGATTCAACCAAGCCCTAGCTGACCCTTCATGCATCAAGGGAAGGTGTTTCATGGCCACCTCATTGTTTCCACCACCAATCTGAATAGCCACTCGGTAATCCTCAAGCCAAGTGTCAGGCTTCGATTCACCAGTGAACTTACTGACTCCAGTCGCCAACCTGAAGTTGGGAGGGATCTCTGCACCCCTAATGGCTCTGCTAAAACACTTGGGACCAGAAACATGCACTCTGCTTCCAGTCGGGCGATCTCTGTCTTGCCCTTCTCTGTGTGCTCGATTCCTGTCAACCAAACCTTGCACCAGAATTGACCTCTCATCAAACCCTGGTTCTCTTGGGTCAACTGGCATCCTCCGCTCCTTGCTATATGGGCGCCTATCATCATAATTCCGGGGCACATATGATCCGCCCCTCGGAGGAGGCGTAAGCACTCGACAACGTTCATCACGGTCGAGCCGCTGCTCGTGGTTCCTACCCAAGTACTGCCTTTGGCGATGCCCTCGTCCCTCACACCGCGCAGGCAATCTTGGGCTGTGAGCCGGCTAAACTGTGTCAGTCACCATAGATCTACTATGAATTCTGTTACGCGACTGAGTCACTACAGTGTTCTGCTCTCCTGCTGCCCGGAGCAGCGCTTTGATCTGCACCAAACCTCTACCAGCTTCCGACTGGGATGGTTGAATAGATTCGGCTATGCGGGCTGCAGCCGTCAGGTTCTGAATCGGAGTGCGGTATACCTGTGGTTCAGGCGGGAACAGCTGTCCCTGCCGCCGACTAGATTCTGGGATCTGCCACCGAGCACGTTCGTCGAGTGCACACTTAAGGTTCTCAAGTCGAGTGCGCTCATCTAAAGTGTCCAAGCGCGTTGCCTCCAAGGCCCGAGCCTCAGAGGTCTCTCCGACAATGGGCTTGTGGAGTGCCTCCATATTGCGGTGGTGAAGTTCCTCCCTCTGCTGAGAAGAGAGGGTTTCGGGGTGGTACTCCTCGTGAACGCATGACGGATCGCCGCCGCCGTCGTCGCCGCTGTTGCGACGCATGCCAAGCGGGCTGTGTGGCGTGTCGACCATCAGGACCTCCACCGCGGGGTAGCTGCTATCGCACTCGGATAGGGTCTCGACGGAGCTAGTCGACAGATCGAACAGGCCATAGAGAGATTCGTCGGGCTCGATTGCCGCAACTTGAGGGGTGGCCGACTGACGTGCCACCACATGCTTCACCCACCGCGACCGACCGGACCGCTTGCAACAGCGAACAGCGGGGAGCAAAGACACCACGGGAGCCAACCGATACTGGGTCGACGGCTGCCGCAGAAGGACGCCACGAACGCATGCGCGAAAGTGCGTCGCCCCGTGGATGCGGAGTGTCTCGACGTCGATGGGAGCTTCCTGAAGCCAAGCGGAGTCGTCAGCAATGAAAACAACCGCGCCGAGACGGATCTCACGGCCCTCAGCCAAACCTCCACCGGAAACCATCAGAAGGCTGAGTTATGTGTGTGGGTGTTGTCGTGGTTCTAAGTCTAGCAGTAGAAACAGGGGTAGGTATGAGGAGGAAGGATCCTAGCTACAGTTAAGTTGTGCACGCAAGATTTACGAGTTCAGGCCCTTCTCGGAGGAAGTAACAGCCCTACGTCTTAGTGCCCAGAGGCTAGTCGATTGGATTATGCACGAAGTTACACAGGGTGCGAACCCTTGTCCTAGAGGAGGGGGTGGCTTATATAGAGTGCTCCAGGACGCCAGCCATCCCCCGTTACATAAAGTTCAACGTACATAAAGAGCGGACGTTACTGGTAATGTCAGCATTAAAGTGATATAAATGATCCTTAAGACTATGGAGTGAACGCATGATCGTTGCCATCCAGAGTGACCTTAGATCTTATGTACTCCGAGTTGTTTCGGATGTGGTCGAATGATTATATCCTGGTCAAATAGAATTGGGTTGTCCGAGTGGAACTCATGGTCGAGTGAGTTGCATCTGGAGGTGATTTCAGTCGGTAGATTTTACTTTCCTTTGAATGTCTTGGACTGTAGGGCAGCGTCCTTGGGAAGGGTGCTTAGATGAGGTCTATTGCCCTACCCTAGGTACATGTCATCATAAGGTGTGAGAGAGATAGAGATAGGGTGCATGTGAGTCACATACACTGGTAGAAAAAGGGCCTGTTGTCCCGGTTCGTAAGGGCCTTTTTCCCGGTTCCTGAACCAGGACTAAAGGCTTGGTACTAATGCCCTGTCCTTTTAGTCCCGGTTCAATCCAGAACCGGGACAGATGGGCCTCCACGTGGCCTGTGCGCGGAGCCCAGGCAGGAGACCCTTTGGACCCGGTTGGTGGCACCAACCGAGACCAATAGGCATCCAGGCGTCAGCATTTCTGTGGCTGGGGTTTTTTTTGAAAGGGGAGGGGGGTTTGGGGGTTTTGGGGGGTTAATTTAGGTGTTTCATATATTGTGTTAGCTAGCTAATAGAGAGAAGTGTCCTCTCTTATGTCCGTGCTAGGTCGATGCTACGTACCATACATACATATAGAGAGGACTAGACACGCTAGCTAGCTAGTAAGCAAACGAAGGAAACAGAAGATCGTCATGAACATATATGCATACAGAGAGAAGTGATATCGACCACCTCTCCTTCTCCGAGAGATTGGTCGAACAAGAAGTTCTCGTATATCTATCCGACACTACCGGCTACATATATACAATAATTATCTCTTACAAATATAATCATACGGACTCATGGTCCACATAGTATTCTCCGACTTCAGCGATCACGTGGTCAAGAAAGAATGCCGCCAATTCCTCTTGAATTGCTCGCATGCGAGCTGGTGCTAGGAGTTCATCCCGCTTCTGAAACATCTAATTTGAAGAAGGGGGTCAATACATATATATATATATATATATATATATATATATATGAATGAATGAAACTCAACACAAATGATGGTAATAAAATTAAATTGTGAATGTTGTTATTTACGTACTTCATATTGTTCGTCAGTGTAGCCCCGCTCACAGGTCATGTGGCGGATGGACTCGCAAACGTAGTATCCACAGAAATCATTCCCTTGTTCTTGCCACAACCACTTTACAAGAAATAGAGGTTAATCAAACTGATAAGCAAGAATGCCAAATGGTATTGATGAAACTAGCGCTTGAATCAATAGGAGATGCGCGGAACATGCTACTATAGTACTTACTTTCGGGTGTCTAAATTGCAGCTTCTTCGGGAGTCCTGGAGCTTTTTTGGAGAATTTTTTCCAAACCCTGCCAGACAAAGAAAACAATTACTTGATATATCAGGAAATGAACAAAGTTGCTGATATGGTGGATAATGATCGATTTAACTTACTTCTCGAGCATTTGAGTCATGTCCGCATAGTCTTGGGGATCTTTTCGTCTTGAGTCTAAGACGGTTACTAGTCCCTGCTCAAGCTTAATCTCTAGGAGAATATAGTGGTAACTGCACACGCATGCATAACTCATCAATTACATTACTATAACCTTGACTAATATATAAGGGAAATCGAATACACACAAGACAGTAACACTCACTTGAAGTTGTAAGGAAAGAGTATTATATCTTTGTTTTCATTTATTACCAACGATCATAGCAAGTTGGCCTCAGTATCTGCGGCATGAAATTTAACCTGAGTTGCATCTATGAGATATGTGTTAATGATCCCAATATCACCGACTTGTCTTTTCTTCAATTTGGCGATCTTCAATCTGCGTAATATAGTGAGGATGATTATAAATACATGCAATGAAAGAGCTGAGCTATATAGAGAGACTTAATAACAGAAGTAGTACTACTTACAGACAGTAGCAGGTGACCGTTGTTTTATCGAGGGCCAATTGATTGAAAAACTGAAAGAACTCCTCAAATGGAACAGGCAACAGTTCAATTCCAATGAGGTCATGCTCCTTTTTAACTTTCACATACAAAGTACTCCTCCCCCCAGAGTCTCTGCAGATTTTCAAGTACAAATCATGCAATCTTCGCATCATCGTTGATAGAGATCTTTCATCTTTGACGAGAGGCTTCCCGTACTCGTATCTTTGTATCTGCACCTCCATGAAATCATAATGTACATCATCGGGCAGGTAATCTCCAAGATTGCTATAACCGGGCACCATCCTCGGATCATTAGCGACATTGTCGCTAGGCACCTTGAGCGGGGGGCACGATTGCTTCGTTTGTTCACCGAGATGGGCAATTTGTTTCCCAGCTCGTCGTTCTTTCAGCCTTTGATCACTGACAGTACTTCCCGACCGCTCTGCTTCGGCAAATTCCTTTCCAATAATGCTCTCATAGTTTCCTTTCGGCGGAGACTTGGGTGGTTTTGTCCGGACAGCCAGAGTGCGCTTCGCTTTCACCGGATCTACCTTCTCCTCCGGAGGTGGATGTTTCTTTGCTTTCACCCCTTCAAAGTAGTTCCTCACTTCTTCTCGTGCGATCTCGGTGTTCTCCTCTATACGAAATTTTGCATATTTCGGTGCGGTCCAAACTGTTTCTAATCCCGAAATTTCGACTCACATTCAAACTAATTTTAAAAATAAATGTATATCAATGTAAAATCCAACAAATTCTCCGCGCATAAAAATTAATGTAATTTAAAATCTTGAAATGAAAAAAAGATATTTGAAACTAATTGCCGGTTTGATGTGTTTTAAAAATGTACAACCCATTTCTCATTACTGATGAGCCATTTTCTCGGCCAGCCAAATCAAAGCTCTCCTCGTCTTGAAAGATTTGCAGCCCAACAGGCCTGACAAAGCGACTTACTTGGCAAATCACAAAAAACTGGGTTGTGGCCGTGGACCCAGCTGTCAGCCTCTCCACGTACAGTACTCTTCCGATGGAAGTCGTTCCTTGACCACGTTGACCATGCCGCGTGGAGAGCACCACGGCGGTGGACTATGGCGAGGCCTAGGAAGGGAGCGACGTGGAGCCGGGGAAGACGCGGCAGTGGAAGCCCGCACGAAGAGGAGTACGAGGGTTCACTGGTTCGACTACGGTGTGAGGCTGTCGTCGCCGCAGGGCCTGGCCAGCGGTGGGAATAGTAGGGGGCAGTGAGGCCTCCGCGGCAGCACAGCCGGCCACGAGAGGCAGGAGCATGCGGCACAACTGGCGCTGCTTTGGGCGGCTGGAGCAAGAAGACCAGAGGTTGAAGAAGCACTACGGCCGTTGGATGGACATCGTACGGTCACTGGAGCTAGAATCGTTCATATTGACTAAGTTGACAAAGCCCTCCATCCCCGTCAACTTTGTTGGCCCACAAGTCATCCTCCCACTATGGTGGGTCCCAGCTAGCAGGGGGTATTCATTTTTTTGTGCGTAATAAGGAGGCACTTCATTGCGTGCGAAGATATAGCTGGTGGGTCCGACATGTCAGTGGGGGAACGTATTTTCGCAAAATACAGAGGCCCTTCCGATGGGTCTGAGCTGTCAGGTGGAGGAATCATTATTTTGCGCATACAGTCCATGGCCGATGGATGTCGTTCGTTGACCAAGTTGACCAGGCCGCGCCGAGAGCACCATGTCGGTGGACGACGGCGAGGCCTAAGAAGGGAATGACACGGAGCCGGGGAAGACTCGGCAATGGTTGCCCACTCGGTGGGGAGTACGAGGGATTACTGGTCCGGCTGCCGTCGCCGGAAAATAACAGGAGGTGTGGGTGAGTAGAGGAATGGCCTGGCCAGCAATGAAGTAGGGTGGGGCGGTGCAGCCTGTGCGGCAGCACAGCCGGCCACGGGAGGCGGGAGCAGGCAGTCCCACCAGAGCTGGTTTGGGCGGCTGGAGCAAGAAGATCAGATATTGAAGAAGCAGCACGGCCGTTGGATTAACATCCAACGGTCACTGCTGCTAGAATCGTTTGTGGACTAAGTTGACAAAGCCAAAGTACACGTCAACCTAGTAGACCCACAAGTCAGCCTCCAAATCTGTCCCAAACAGCATACAGCCCAAAATTTCTAGCCAGATTCAAATTAATTTTAAATCTAAATATACCTTAATTTAAATTCAGTGAAATTTTACCTGCACAAAAACAATGAAATTTAAAATATCAAAATCCAAAAGAAAACAGTATTTTGGAACTAATTGTCGGTTTTCTGTATTTTTTCATTTTACAGCCCATTTATTATTACTTATAGCCCATTTCTTATTACTTATAGCCCATTTTCTGGGAAAAATGCATCCCCCTCCTCGTCTTGAAAGATTTCCGGCCCAGCAGGGCGTAGAAAAGCAAGTAGGCCTACGTTGGTTATTCTGCAAAAAACAAAATAGCTGGCTAGCAATTTTCAGAAAGGAAAAAAACAAACTGGGCTGGCCATGTGCTAAACATATGAAATAAAAGCCTGGGCTAGACAGGCCACGGGTCCCGCACAACCCACTTGATACCCTTCTCCGTCCCGAAAAAACAAAATTACTGCGCGCGCTGCTGGGTCCCTACTGTCATCCTCACCATGTACAGTCATCTCCTTATTCCTCTCGGCTGTTGACCATGTTGACAACACCGGAGGGCGGCGCCGTGGCAAGCGAACTGCTACGTCTTGAGCTTGCGTTGGTTTTCCCCGAAGTTGAAGGGATGATGCAGCAGAGTAGCGTAAGTATTTCCCTCTGTTTTTGAGAACCAAGGTATCAATCCAGTAGGAGGCCACGCTCAAGTCCCTCGTACCTGCACAAAACGATAGCTACTCACAACCAACGCGATTAGGGGTTGTCAATTCCTTCACGGTCACTTACGAGAGTGAGATCTGATAGATATAATATTTTTGGTATTTTTGGTATAAAGATGCAAAGTAAAAAAGTAAAGGCAAAGTAAAAAGCAAAACAAGATTAAAGTGATGGAGATTGATATGATGAGAATAGACCCGGGGGGCATAGGTTTCACTAGTGGCTTCTCTCAAGAGCATAAGTATTCTACAGTGGGTGAACAAATTATTGTTGAGCAATTGACAGAATTGAGCATAGTTATGAGAATATCTAGGCATGATCATGTATATAGGCATCACGTCCGTGACAAGTAGACCGAAACGATTCTGCATCTACTACTATTACTCCACTCATCGACCGCTATCTAGCATGCATCTAGAGTATTAAGTTAAAAACAGAGTAATGCCTTAAGCAAGATGACATGATGTAGAGAGATAAATTCATGCAATATGAAATAAACCCCATCTTGTTATCCTCGATGGCAACGATGCAATACATGCCTTGCTGCCCCTTCTGTCACTGGGAAAGGACACCGCAAGATCAAACCCAAAGCTAAGCACTTCTCCCATGGCAAGAACTACCAATCTAGTTGGCCAAACCAAACGGATAATTCGAAGAGACTTGCAAAGATAACCAATCATACATAAAAGAATTCAGAGAAGATTCAAATATTATTCATAGATAGACTTGATCATAAACCCACAATTCATCAGTCTCAACAAACACACCGCAAAAAGAAGATTACATCGAATAGATCTCCACAAGAGAGGGGGAGAACTTTGTATTGAGATCCAAAAAGAGAGAAGAAGCCATCTAGCTACTAACTATGGACCCGAAGGTGTGAGGTAAACTACTCACACTTCATCGGAGAGGCTATGATGATGTAGAAGTCCTCCGTGATGACGGCCCTCTTCCGGCGGAGCTCCGGAACAGGCCCCAAGATGGGATCTCGTGGATACCGAAAGTTGCGATGGTGGAATTATGTTTTTGGCTCCTCTTCTGATCGTTTGGGGGTAAGTAGGTATATATAGGAGGAAGGAGTACGTCGGTGGAGCTCCGAGGGGCCCATAAGGTAGGGGGCGCGCCCCCACCCTCGTGACCTCCTCTTTGACTCCTTGGAGTAGGGTCCAAGTCTCCTGGATCACGTTCGGTGAGAATATCACGTTCCCGAAGGTTTTATTCCGTTTGGACTCCGTTTGATATTCTGATTCTTCAAAACACTGAAATAGGCCAAAAAAACATCAATTCTGGGCTGGGCCTCCGGTTAATAGGTTAGTCCCAAAAATAATATAAAAGTGGAAAATAAAGCCCAATATAGTCCAAAACAGTAGATAATATAGCATGGATCAATCAAAAATTATAGATACGTTGGAGACGTATCACGAACCAAGGCGGAGGACGATGGTGAGGCCTCGGACGGGAACGAACAGGAGCCGGGGTAGATCACAGCCAGCCGTGGGAGGCGGGAGCAGGCGGTCCCACCGGCACTGGTTTGGCTTTGCCGGCTCGAGGAAGAAGAGACTGAAGAAACGCGACAGACGTTGAATGTCAATCCAACGGTCAAGGTTGGCACAATCATTTTGTTGACTAAGCGGACACCAAGTAGCATACTTTTTTATATATAGGAAGAAAACTGCGAGGAAAATGCGTTCATCTGCTGTCCTCCTCACAGGGAACGTTCGCCACATAAGTGACTAGCACCCTTGGTTTTCAACCGAGAGGTCTTGGGTTCGAGTCCCAGGAACTCTCAATTTTTTCCTCCTTCCATCCTCGCTAAAAAGGGAAAGAAAATCAAAGAGTTGGGAAGACGTACAGAACAAGCTAGTGTACCAGTAATGAGACGTCGCCGAGTTTTAAAAAAAAGAAAGACGTGCTCCTATAGCTGGCTCGAATCCAAACCTAGACTATGACTATATATGGTGCTATGATACTCTACGAGTAATGAAACTGACATATCCAACGTTCGCTTCTCCTCTTCTCTACTTACTCTGCCTAGCATCAGAAGCTCTAGCCGCAGCAACCATGTCCGTTGGCTGCTCCGTCCACCTGCTCTTCAGCAGGCAACAACCAGATATGAACCAAGTCGCAACCCCTACCATCGCCTGTGGGTCTCATCACACCCTCGCCGGCACGCGCACCGCAGCCGATTGCTCATCGCAAACCACTGCCGTTGGTGTGGTGCCACTGCTGCAAATCACGTAGAGTCATCCGTCGCGTCTCAACCATAATCCGCAACCCTGGCCGAGTCTTCTACAAATGCCCGAATCATGGGCTAATAATATGTTTAAGTGTTGTTCTGCTGCTTTCATTTGCTGATTTTTTAATAGTTTGGTTGATGATCTACCAATTTGATTCGTGCAGAAAAGGGAAGATTCGTGTGATTTTTATTTCTGGGAAGTTGCTGATGTGGGGGAATGCAACTACGCTAATTATTTGGTTAGCCGAGGAATCCCAATACCAGCAGGTTGGGGTGTTGGACAAGTAACTGAAGGAACAGCAGAAGAGGAAGATGTAGAGCAGAAGATTAAAGATGTAGTTCCTCTGATCATGGCCAAGCAACAGCTGCTGAACGGCCTTGACAGCAATGAGGAGATGAAAGAGCTTGTGAAGATAATGGGAAAAATCGATGTGCTCTGTAGGATGATTGTCTCTTTATTTGTAGTGTATGTAGCACTCGTGATGTATTCAGTGGCTACGACATGAGCACTTTGCTGAAACTAGTAATGAATGAAACCTGTGTAGCAGGCTGGGCGTAGTGTTGTGAACATCTAATGATTTCTCTTAACGGAAATCAGGGGGTATCCCCTTTTGCTCATAGAAATAAATAAATAGCAGAGGCCCTGTCGGGTCAGCTTTGTTCTCATTCGAAGATGTCGAGCAAATTGCAGTCCAACAGCAAACTATGTCATCAAATTCAAGTTTCACAGCCTAATATGAGTACAAATAAACAACAATGTCATCATGTTTTAGTTGTCATACAATCACTAAACACAAATCAGCATACATAACAAGTGATGTTCTCACAGCAAAATACTAAACAACATGTTCATCAGGTTTCAGTTGTCATAGCAAACACAATTTCACATAGTAGATAAAAAACATCTTCTGACAGGCAAATACGACAAAAGAAATGTAATCATCATCCGCAGCAGCAGCGTCAACATCTTCGCCATGTGTATCAGTCTGAATCGTAATTCCCCACGGTGTCATCTTCTTCTTTGTCCTCAACGTCCTTGAACGTTGGCTTCTTCTTCATCAACTCTTGTATGTCCACAGCATGACAGGCAATCTTTTCGCCGGCGTCATTGACGTGATGGTTCTCAAAGATATTAGGAACATCTGTGTTATCTTGTACATCAGGAGTAGTGTAAGCATCATCTTGTTGTGCAACTTCATTAAACGAATTCCTCTTCTCGAACCTTTGCAATACTCTCCAGTCATCGCTACGTGCAAATGTGTCTTCCTAGAAAAATATCTGTGTTGCTTGATTTGCCAAAATAAAAGGCTTGTTGGTCTGGTACGCCGCCTTGACATTGATGGATTTGAAATAATCATCCGCTCTGGGTTTTGCGATCCTGGAAAACAGGTTATACCAACGACAGCACAACAGAACCACACATCAATGATCCTCGAAACTGGAGATATACTGCAACTGAATAATGTCTGTTATGTTAGCATATATTTCAGTTGTTCATGCTCATGATGGCACTGCTTTGTGTCTTCCTGCCTTCGTCTCGTGCAAGGGTGTTGTAGCGCACATCTCCAACAACACAAGATTCATAATGTCTTACCCGAGTATCAGGACCCATTGCTAGTGAGTAAAGGGCATCATCAACTGCCTGCCCATCCTCCCGCATCTTCTTAACCTATGGTTAGAAAATAGACAAGTTGGTCATCTTATGTAGTCAATATATTAAAAAAAACTGACGGTGCACTTCAAAAGCTTACATGGTTCTTGAACCATTTTGCAAATCCTGCCATAACCAGTTTGTCAATGTTTCTTGGATTTTGCGGCAGTAACTCCTCTTTGTAGATGCTGCACAACATAGTGATCGCGTCAAACATCTAAATATATAAGAATGTGCTGCAAGTTTAGTAGATTATGATGTATAAGCTGCAGTACTGCTGTCGGTGTCAAAACCGGCGGATCTCGGGTAGTGGGTCCCAAACTGTGCGTCTAGGCCGGATGGTAATAGGAGGCAGGGAACACGATGTTTTACCCAGGTTCGGGCCCTCTTGATGGAGGTAAAACCCTACATCCTGCTTGATTAATATTGATGATATGGGTAGTACAAGAGTAGATCTACCACGAGATCAAGGAGGCTAAATCCTAGAAGCTAGCCTATGGTATGATTGTTGTATATGGAGTTGATTGCCTACGACTACAACCCTCCGTTTTATATAGACACCGGATAGGGTTGGGGTTACATAGAGTCAGTTACAATGGTAGGAGATCTTGAATATCCGCATCGCCAAGCTTGTCTTCCACGCCAAGGAAAGTCCCATCCGGACACAGGACGAAGTCTTCAATCTTGTATCTTCATAGTCCAGGAGTCCGGCTAAAGGTATAGTCCGGCTACCCGAACACCCCCTAATCCTGGACTCCCTCAGTAGCCCCTGAACCAGGCTTCAATGACGATGAGTCCGGCGCGCAAATTGGCTTCAGCATTGCAAGGCGGGTTCCTCCTCTAAGTCCTTCATAGAAGATTGTAAACACCAAGAGTAATGTCCGGCTCTGCAAAAATAAGCTTCCACATATTGCCATAGAGAGAATAATATTAACACAAATCAAATCTACTGACGTATTCCGCAGTGCGTCATCACACTACAGCCAAGTCCTTCACTCGAATCGTTTTCACTCTTCCACCTCAGCGTGTTTTGCGAGGCGGTTTCCTTGGCACGTCTTGTCAAAGCAGAGATCGTGTGCCCCCCTTTTACGAGATTCTCATCAATACGGACGTGGGTAACCCAATCGTGCCCGTTAGCATGTTTTCTTGATTAAAGGCGAGTCCAAAACGGTTATGGGGAGGGCTCCTGGTATTCAACCTTTATAAAGGGACCAGGGCCTTACTCCTTTTCTCCAATCCCAAAACAAGTTCGCCCGTCGCCTCGAGTTCCAACACCCTAGGCTTCAGATTCCGGGCGCCTCAGACCTTCGACAATGTCCGGTTCCGACCTTCAAGGCCGATGGATGCCCTCCTCCGTCACGAGGAGGACGTGCTAAAGTTGAGAGAGGCTAAGTTCTTGACCGCCGAAATTTCGCATAGGTTGCCTGCTCAAAGGCAGGCTATTCCCAGTCCCCAGCCCGGTGAGAGCGTAGTGTTCATGTCTCACTTCCTTCGGGGGTTAGGCTTCCCGATGGATCCCTTCGTGAGGGGGCTGCTGTTTTATTACGGGCTGGAATTTCATGACTTAGCTCCGGAGTCCATCCTCCACATTTCCTCATTCATCGTTGTGTGCGAAGCGTTCCTCCGTGTTACTCCTCACTTCGGATTATGGCTCAAGACTTTTGGAGTGGAGCCGAAGATGATCGAGGGACGGCACGCAGAGTGCGGAGGCGCTGTCATAAGTAAGAATGCTGATGCTCCATGGCCCGAGGGCTCCTTTCAAGAGGAGCTCGGCTTGTGGCAACGAGAATGGTTCTATATCACCGCTCCCAGGAGCGCCAAGTGGGCGGCGCCTCCTGCCTTTCGCTCGGGTCCCCCATCACGGCTAGCGTCATGGGTCAACAAAGGATTAGATTGGGGGTTATCCAAAGACGTGCCCTTGTTGCAGGGCCGCATCAGGGATCTCTTAGAAAGAGACCTCAACCTGGTCAAGGTGACGCAGGTCATGCTGATTCGCCGAACACTGCCCGGCAAACGTCGCTCCCTTCGTCTGTGGGAGTTTAATCCGGAGGGACCACGAGCTCTCCATCATTTTATGGGCGCAACGCCCGTGGAGATGTATAAACTGTTCTTCGGATCACAAATGATGTGTCCGGATTTGACCGAGGACGCAGGCCTAAGCTGCAATCGCCCGGATACCGAAGTAAGTAACCTTGTGCCCGGACCTACTATCCATATAATCGTCATAAACTTGCCCCTAAAGGAGCTGTCCTTTTAAACAGGAGTGGATAGCGAAGGCAAAGCTGATCAGGTGTCCGGCTCCCCTTCCCGAAACTAGGCCAGATCCCGTGCTTGTCAGGATGTTGAAGATAATGCCTTTGGAGGGAAGTAAGGGGAAGGACAAGGGAACTATGGCCTCCTCGAAGGAGGCTGCTCCGAAGGGAGGAACCGACAATTCCTCTCCCAAGGGGAAGAAGAGGGCCGCCTCTGATGACCCGGAGACCATGGCCCCGAAGCGGGGGAGAAAATCCTCGTCGGAGGGTCCGACGCCGGGGAGTTCCTCGGCCGAACTACACCCTTAAAGGGATCAGCCCTCCAGCGAGCCGTAAGTAGAGAGAGGTTTTCCTTTTGAGGGATGAGAGAAATCCTTGATTTATATCTAATAAGATTAACCAAAATTTTACCTTGTAGCTCGGACCTCAGCCCTTCTCAGCAGACCTCGTCTTGGGGGGATCTTCTTCCGGAGATGATGGAGAGCGGGACGCCTCTCCCTGCCGTACCGCCTAGCGAGGCGGGCGACCCTGAGGTGTCGTCGCGGAGGGTTTCTCTAAATCCGGCAGGGGCGGAAGATAGCTATGTGGCCCCCAAGGCTCTCCGCGTCCGGCACCATCTGGTGCTCGGCCGGAGGAGCTAAAGATTCTGCTGGGGCGAGCTTCCATCTCAGACGAGCACCGTGCATTGATGGGCACGGTGATTGAAAGGATTTCATCCGCAGAAAGCGGATTGCATGAGGCCGTCAAAAGTTTACTGACGGGTTTTGAGGTACGTTAGATAATGTACACTTTTGTCAGTTGCGCATAAGTAAGGTGCGCCCTGTGTAGATAGTAGCCCCTGAGACTCTGCGCGTTGTCAAGAAATGACGGCACGCAGAGGATCATAATCCCAGGTCTAAGATGTCGCCTTTGAATGTAGGTGGCGAGGTGTCCGGAATCAAGCCGAACTGATGATGTGGCCGAACTAAAGCGGCAACTGGACGTGGCAGATGCCGACATCGCGCTTGTCAACAAGCGGCTTGATGAGGCTCAAGGTATGTAATTCTTCGGGCGGCATCAGGTAAGAGGAGCTTCATGCCAGTGTCTTACAATGTGTGTGCTCGACGCAGATGGTACGGCCGCCGTGGAGAATCTTAGGGCAGAACTTGCCCGAGCTAAGGAGCAAGCCAGAAAAAGCGATGCGGCTGCCGAGAAGGCCCTTGAAGAGCTGAGAGCCGAACAGGCTGCTCATTGCCGAAGCAAGGAGGAGATGGCCGAGATGGCCGAAAAGTTAAAAAGCGCTACCGACCGTTGCAGACTTCTTGAAAAAGAAGACCAGGCGAAACAGACGGACTTAGAGAAGGCCGTTGCCAATGCCAAGGACGCGCGCTCTGCGATGAGAGCTGCGAAGGAGGAGCTGCGTCAGGCCGAACAGATTGCGGCTGGAAAGCCCTTTATGCTGCGAAGGAAATTTTGTGATCCGAAGTTTGCTCCGTTGGACCGGATGTGGAGTGTGGAGGATACCTATCTTGACTTGGCAGCGAGTGCTGCTGATGCGACCGAACACTTTCAAGATCAGAAAGATCGCGAAGTGGAAAAGCTTTTCTGGTCGCAGTTTCACAATCCAGAGCGTCCACTGGCAGTGGATGATCGTTTGGCTCAATGGGCCGAACTGAATAGGTTGTCTGGACTCGCCATGAAGTACGTCATGGGTCACCTGTGGCCGAGGAGATCGGAGCCGAAGAGTTATTTCAGCTTGGTGCAACAATTCCTTGACGCGGTGCCGCGTATAAATGCAATGAAGAGGTCAACATGCATAGAGGGCGCTAGGATGGCTCTTGCCCGTGTTAAGACATACTGGGCAGAGCTGGAGACCACCGTTGTTGCGTCCCGAGATTCGGACAAAAGCCGAGTACCCTCCGAGCACTATTTTCAGGAAGTTCTTGAAGGCGCTCGTGTAATAGAGACGCAATGCCCGAAAGATGCTATGTTATGATAGCATATGTATTTATAAAGTAATATTTTGATAAACTGTAGTGGCCTTTTTTATACTTGTGCCTCCAAGTATTGGGAACACCTCCTGTGCGGCCGTTTTAAGATATATATATATATATATATATATATATATATATATATATATATATATATATATATATATATATATATATATATATATAGAATCTGAAAGATGGCAGTCGTTGGCTTCAGCCCCCACGCACATAGTGCGGGGGTGCTCGCAGAAGACGCATTTTCACACTTAACCCAACGTCTTAGTCCTACAAAGGAGATGATAGCGCAGCGGGCCAGGCAACCGGACTATAATGCTTTAACACTTTCACTTAGCCATAGGAGTTTGACAATGAGACTCTTTAGGTAGCTCCTTGGTGGCAACTGCGCTCGTCCGAATTCGGGGCGCGTATGTGCCTGACCGGGAAGCGGCCCTTCGTTAAAGCGGAGGAATCCGATAGATTCCGATAGGTCATCGAGTGGCTGACCAGTCTCACGCTACATCATGACAGTCAGTTTTCGGCTTTCTCTACTGAGGTGCTCGCCCGGCCGAACCGGGGGCACAATCGCAGTAGTTCTCCTGGTGCTACCTTAGCCGATAGAGCGGAACGTAAGGTAGCCGAACTCAGGAGCCGGGCAACCCAACATTTGACCAAAGACATGATTCGGAGCTGATGCATATAATGCCAAAACTCGCGACGCCGAACACTCCCTAAGGTGTTCGGTCTTTATGAGTGCGGGCGAAACAACACTCTTTATTAAAAAAGCCCCTAGTGTCCAGGTACGTGCAAAAATTCTGACGTGGCCACATGCCAAGACGCCAGCCTCCTCCTTGGTTATATCAGAAAGAAAAAACCAGGGGATGTGTAGCAACAAGAGACAGTAAAAAAGGTTTACGCAGGGTCTTAATCTAAAAAGAATCCTTTAGGACGGGTCCCTACTGCACGTCTGCGCCTGTGTCTCCGTTGTGCCGTGTCCTGGACGGGCGCCGCACGACGTTCATCTGTAAAAGAGAGGAACTGAGTTGAAAACGGGTCGTGCCGAAAAAGTTTAAAATAAGCAAAGTATAAAGTAAGATATATAAGATTGAGCTTTATTGTCTCTTATTGCATATGCGTGGAGCCCCTAGTGCGGGGGTATATGGCTTCTAGGCCTGCATCAATGATGATTTTTGCACCGAACTCGTCCTTCCGCGTTCGTGGTCTCGAATGACCTATTTCGAAGTTTCTTTTGGCCAGTGAGGCCATTTTGCTGTGGGGCTGTCAAAGCGGCCGCACAGTCCTCCGCTTGGGGAGGCGCACTTTAGTGTTTCCCCTTCAAAGAGATGATGCCTCATGGACCGGGCATCTTAAGCGTAAGAGATGCATAATGCGGTATTGCGTTAAAGCGAGCAAAAGCTTCGCGTCCCAGTAGTGCTTGAAAGCGACATGAGAACGGGACGATATGGAAGGTCAGCTTTTCACGGCAGAGGTTATCGGCAGAGCCGAATATGACTTCGAGCCGGAGAAAACCCATACAATGGGTGTCCGGACCAGGTATTACCCCTTGAAAGGAGGTTTTGCTGCGGCGGATTCTTGCTGGGTTTATTCCCATGTGCTGGAATGTATCCTGATATATCAGGTTTAGTCCACTGCCGTCGTCCATAAGGACATTTGAAAACTGGAGTCCGCCAATTATTGGATGGAGTATCAAGGCAGTCCAGCCTACATTCTTGATATTCCTAGAATAATCTAGCTGATCGAAGATGATCGGTTTTGACAACCAATGGCAGGACCCTTTGGGCCGTGTGGAGCGTACCTTTACGGGCGCTGCACGTTTTGTTATGTGAAGTGAGTTCACTGTGTTTACTTCTTGTGGGAAGTTCTTTTGTTTCCTGGTGCTCTGCTTTTGGGGTTCGTCCTCGTCTTCGCTTGGTGTGTCGAGCCCCTTGTGTTCGGCATTGAGTCTGCCGGATTGTTTGAAAACCCAACAGTCTCTGTGGGTATGGTTAGCAGGCTTCCCAGGAGTACTGTGTATCTGACATATCCTGTCCAGGATTTTACTTAGGTTGGATGGATAGTCACTGTTATCCTGGGGGGCGATTTTTCCTGATTTTGTCGTGAGCCTTTGAATCCGGCATTGACTGTCGTGCTCTTCCGACTTTTGTCCTTAGTCCAGCGACGGTCCTTGTTGCGTCACGGTTTTCTGTTTCCATCCCTAGTTTCGGATGTACTTGGGTCGCTGGGGCTGCACCTTGCCAACCAGTTGTCCTCCCCTGCACAAAAGCGGGTCATGAGGCTTGTTAGTGCGGCCATTGTTCTTGGCTTTTCTTGGCCGAGGTGTCTGGCGAGCCATTCGTCTCGGACGTTATGCCTGAAAGCTGCTAAGGCTTTGGCGTCCGAACAGTCGACTATCTGATTCTATTTAGTGAGGAATCTATTCCAGAACTGCCGAGCTGATTCTCCGGGCTGTTGAGTTATGTGACTAAGATCGTCTGCATCCGGAGGGCGGACATAGGTCCCTTGAAAGTTTGCTCGGAAAGCATCGTCGAGCTCTTCCCAGCTTCCAATTGTGTTTTCGGGAAGGCTTTTAAGCCAATGCCGGGCTGGCCCTTTAAGCTTAAGGGGTAGATATTTTATGGCGTGGAGATCATCTCCTCTAGCCATGTGTATGTGGAGGATATAATCCTCGATCCAGACTCTAGGGTCTGTTGTTCCATCATATGCATCTATGTTTACGGGTTTGAATCCCTCTGGGAATTCATAGTCCAGGACCTCATCGGTCAAACATAGGGGGTGTGCGGCGTCCCTGTATTTGGGTGTGCCGGATTCTGATGATGGCTTCATAGCGTTGCTTACGAGAGCTTGCTTTCTTGGCCCATAAATGGACCAGACTGGGACATGATGCGAATCCTTAGGTGGGTCGCATGCCGATTTAGGTGGGGTGCCGCTTGCCGCTTTATGGGGTCGTATATCCGAGCGTGTGGCTTTTTCATTTTTTGAATGCGAGGGCTCTAGGTCCTCTTCATCGAATTCAGGCAGTAGCTTTCTTTTTGGATAGCTTTTAGTGCGGCGACTGTCGCCGTACTTATCTGTGGTGTTGATTATTTTGCTCCATCTAATCCGGAGTGCGTCTTCCACTGTTTTTAGCTTCCGCTTCTGCTTCTTTAGGCTGCGTGTAGTTGCAATGAGCCTCTCATGGAGGTTCTTCTGCTCCATAGGTTTATTCGGCGTGAGGTCGTCCGGAATGCCGTTTTCGTTGGAGGAGGGATGTTCGGTTTCTCTATCCGTGTTGCCCTGTTCGGACGGTTTCTCTAAGGCCTGCTCGTCATCTACCGGCTCGTCCTGCTCTATGTCTGGGTTTTTGTTGAGGCGGGGCTTGGGTCGGCGTTTACGCTGATGCTTTGATTGCTTTTCGGGGGGTCGATCTCCCGTCCCATCCCATTTTTCCTCATTGTCGCTTCCTTTAGGGGTATCCACCATGTACACATCGTGAGATGAGGTGGCTGTCCAATGCCCTATGGGCGTTGGTTCATCGGTATCTCCTGCATCGTCATCCATGTTGTCAATGTCTCCGGAGTCGAAGTTGAGCACGTCGTTTAAATTGTCGACAGTGGCTACCAAGTGGGTGGTGGGTGGGCTTTGAATTTCTTCATCGTTCGTATCCCATCCTCGCTGACCGTAGTTCGGCCAGGGCTCTCCTGATAAGGAGAGAGTCTTGAGAGAGTTCAGGATATCGCCACAAGGCGAGTGCTGAAAGATGTCTGCGGCGGTGAACTCCATTATCGGCGCCCAATCAGATTCGATTGGCAGGGGCGTGGGGGGTTCGGCGTCCGGGGAGGAGTCCGGATCCTCGGAGTCACGGGTCATGCAGAGTGCGGGGCTAGCGTTTGGCTTGATCGCTTTCGGGATCGCAGCCCCCGAGGTGACATCCAACCGTTCATCCTCAATTGGTGCAATAGGCTCTGAGTTAGGGGTCAGAGCCGATGCGTGTGCGGCCTCCAGGACACTGTCCAGGGGCAGAGCTAGATCATGCCCCTCGAGATGGTGCGGCACGCTTGGCCGTGGCTCGAGCCTGTCGAAGATCAAGTCTCCGCGGATGTCAGCCATGTAGTTTAAGCTTCCAAACCTGACTTGATGGCCAGGGGCGTAGCTTTCGATCTGCTCCAAGTGGTAGAGCAAATTGGCCCGCAGAGCGAAGCCGCCGAAGATGAAGATCTGTCCGGGGAGAAAAGTCTCACCCTGGACCGTATCGTTGTTGATGATCAAAGGAGCCATCGGGCCTAAAGGCGATGACACAGAGGAACTCTCAATTAAAGCACCAATGTCGGTGTCAAAACCGGCGGATCTCGGGTAGTGGGTCCCGAACTGTGCGTCTAGGCCGGATGGTAACAGGAGGCAGGGAACACGATGTTTTACCCAGGTTCGGGCCCTCTTGATGGAGGTAAAACCCTACATCCTGCATGATTAATATTGATGATATGGGTAGTACAAGAGTAGATCTACCACGAGATCAAGGAGGCTAAACCCTAGAAGCTAGCCTATGGTATGATTGTTGTATATGGAGTTGATTGCCTACGGACTACAACCCTCCGGTTTATATAGACACCGGATAGGGTTAGGGTTACATAGAGTCGGTTACAATGGTAGGAGATCTTGAATATCCGCATCGCCAAGCTTGTCTTCCACGCCAAGGAAAGTCCCATCCGGACACGGGACGAAGTCTTCAATCTTGTATCTTCATAGTCCAGGAGTCCGGCTACCCGAACACCCCCTAATCCAGGACTCCCTCAACTGCACTTACTTGATATAAGGTAGTATCTCAGGACAATTATTCAACACATACCAAACCATTTTGTCCAAATATTTAGGTTTGTCCTCTTGTCGACTCTTACCTGTAACTCGAACAGAATAATCGAAAACATTGAGCCCGGGATTGTCTTCACCCACCTCTTTGCTAAGCTGATCAGCTGTTTCAATGTATTTTGAGCAGACTGTCAACGCTTCTGTAGCAATGTCGGCCTCTGCAATGGAACCCTCGGGTCTAGCTCTGTTCCTAACATAGCCCTTGAAAGTGCCTAGCTGCCTTTCAATAAGGTACATCCAGCTATACTGTACTGGACCTCTAAGTAGTGCCTCATCAGGTAGATGAACAACCAAATGCACCATCACATCAAAGAAGGCTGGAGGATATATCTTCTCAAGGTCGCTTAGGATAGTAGGTATCTTGTCTCTGAGACGCTCCAAAGCATCTATCCTGATATTCCTACTGCAGAGATCCCTGAAGAATTGTCCCAACTCTGCAACTGCTCTATATAAGTCAGGGAGGCCCAATCCTCTAAGGATAACAGGTAAAACCCTTTGAAGTAGGACGTGGCAGTCATGAGTTTTCAACCCTTGTACCTTGTTTCCATCTGCACTGACTCTCCTTTCAGGGTTGGAAGCAAATCCATGTGGGAATCTCACACGTGACAGGACCTCGCAGAATTCTTTTCTTTTTACCTTGTCCAAGACGTACACAGCTGGTGCCATATCCCGTGGTTTACCTTCATCTTGCACCTGCAAATCCTTTCTGATACCCAGGTGTGTCAAATCAATCCTAGATTTTTAAGGTATCTTTCGTCTTGCCTTCAATATTAAGAAGTGTGCCGATAATGCTGTCACATATATTTTTCTCTATGTGCATCACATCAAGATTATGCCTTAGATCCAAATCTTTCCAATACTCCAAGTCCCACAAAGTGGAACTGCGGGAAACAATAATCTCTCTTCTACCCTGCCACGCTTCCTTTTCCCGCTACCATTACCAGGATGGTTTCCTGGTGTAATATGCCTGACCTTCTCTAATTCCACTTGCAACTCATCAGCGGTGAGCCTCTTTGGCGCATCACGGTTTTCATGCTTTGCATTGAACACATGTCTTCGGTATTTTCTAGGATGTGGCTTGTCCTTGGCAAGGAAACGGCGGTGTCCAATGTAACATATCTTGCTAAGTATTGCATATGATAGCGGATTCCTGTCACAGCGAACACATGCATTGTAACCACATGTCGTTCGCCCTGACATAGTGCCCAAAGCCGGATAATCATGGACGCACCAAATTATAACAGCACGTAGAAAGAAATCAGCTGGTGGGCTGCTATATAGGTCTCGAGTGAGAACACCCTTCCATAGCTGTTGAAGTTCCTCCACAAGAGGCTCCGTGAACAAATCAAAATCCTTTCCAGGACTTTTTGGACCTGGGATGAGCAAGGCCATCATGTAGTTTGATTCTTCGGTGCAGACATTTGGAGGCATGTTGTAAGGGATAACAAGCACTAGCCACATGCTATATGTGGCACTCTGGTGGCCAAATGGGTTAAATCCATCTGAAGCTAAGCCAAGTCTAATGTTTCTCGGGTCAGCAGCAAACTCTTTGTGTTTATCATTGAAGCTCTTCCACTCACTACCATGAGATGGATGGCTCATTACATTCTGATCTCTGTACTCCTGGTTCCTAGAATGCCACAGTACATCCTCTCTTGTTTCAGCATCATGAAACAACCTCTGCAATCTTGGTGTAATTGGAAAATGTCTGAGAACATTATGAGGAATCCTCTTCACAGCATCGCCATCTTTCCATCTTGATGATTTGCATTTCGGGTATTCACTTAAGTTGGCATAATCCTTCCGGAACAGAACACAATTATTCTTACAAACATGGATCATATCTTATCCAATTCCAACTACACGAAGGAAATTCTTCATTTTACTGTAGGTGTGTGGCAGCTCAGACGCATCCGAGAAAGATTCGCGGAAAGCAGCCAACATCACATCGAATGATTTGTTGGTCATCCGCTCAGATGTCTTCACCTGAAGAAAGGTGACCATAGCTGAGAATATTGACAGCTTATTTCCTGGGGTGACAGCAACGTTGCATTGTTCCAACATGCGGGCCCACCGTTTTTCTTCTGAAGTTTAAAGTTCACGGAATGCACGAGCATTTTGTAGCATTGTTTCAATGTTGGTCAAACTCACTGGCTCCGCCACCACCACCTCCTCCTCCTCTTCCACCTGAGCATTAGGCAAATCAAGATGGTGATCTGCTGCTTCCACGTAGTCAATAACACTAACGTTCACAGCTTCACCATGATGAACCCACCTAGTATATGTGATCGACATCCCATACAAGTGTAGATGATTTTGCACAGTTGCCTGGGGTCTTGTAACTGAATTCATACAACTGCTACACGGGCAAAGCACATCTGATTTCGGACCACCGTACTCAGCTCTGATAAAGTTCATGAAGTTTTCAACCCCCTCGACATATGCAGCGGAGAATCTTCGAGCAGAAGTTATCCATGTCATGTCCATCTGTTATACATACAAATTAGTTCTTCTACTAGATATTACAGGAAAAACATATATGCTCTTTTATGAAGTCCAGAAAAAAAATACCTAGGTCGATGTCTAAAGCTATGGCAAGATATTTGGACGAGCAGATCTAAGTAATGAAATATATGTAAAGCTAATTCAGCAAAAAAAATTGAGTGCCAAATTATGGCAGGCTGTTTCAGCAGTCAATGAGGCCAAGCACACAGCCATCGAACTATCGAAGGCCATCGTAGCAACAAAGATCGAGTATAAAACGGTGTAGAGCTATTTCAGCTAACATATTGGCTACTAGACCATGGCAATCTACGTCACAATAAATATATGGCAGGATATTTTAGCAACTAATCGGCCTTGGCATGCCATCTCAGCTAAGAAGATTGAGTGCACAACAGGGCAAGGAAGCTTCTTAAGCAGAGCATATTGATAGTAAACTACTTCGGCAAACAGTGAGATTAACAACGTCTATCAGCTAACATTCAGCGCTACACCGACATGAACGGGGCCTCAGTCTAGAATGCTCATACCGTGGGAGAAGCTGACCACCGTGCGTCTCCACACGAACATCGCCAGCGGTGGCGGCGCTGACCGCCGTGCGCCTCCACAAGAACGTAGCCAGAGGTGGCGGCACGGCTAGAGGACGGCAGTCTACAAGAGCGTACTGTGGGAGCGAGAGGATCACCGAACCGCGGCGCCGACGTATCGGCGCGGCGGGGAGGGCGTCTTTGGCGGAGCGAATGGAGTGGAGGGGAACAAGGGGGAGGGGGTTTGGGGAATATTATTGGCTAGTTGGCCGAAGGGAGGTTGAATCGGATTTGGGGGGAATTTTTGGGTGTGGGGGGGGGGGATTTTCGCCCGGTGGGCGGAGGGAGTTTGGCGCATGGTCGGTTTCTCCAAGTGCAGTCCCACGTGTCAGTGAAGAGGCAAGCCGAAGCGCGTTCCATTTGCGTGAGCCGTGTGCAGGATCAAACGTGTGTGGGGTGCAATGCGACCGCGACAGGTGTGCTGTGAGTGTACCGCATTTTTTCCTTTTAAACTAGGTGCTTCGCCCCCTCAAAAAAAAATCTGTTGCTTCGCGCGATCCATCGATACTACTACTAGTAATCCGCTAATCCCGACTAAAACGGCGCGGCCGGGTCTTTTC
Organism: Triticum aestivum; assembly: GCF_018294505.1. Taxonomy (NCBI): domain Eukaryota; kingdom Viridiplantae; phylum Streptophyta; class Magnoliopsida; order Poales; family Poaceae; genus Triticum; species Triticum aestivum. Next base: position 30,104,707 of record NC_057794.1, read on the forward strand.
CCGCGTGATATGCTAGGAGGTTGGCTTAGTTGGGTTTTTAGGACGAGTAATGCTACACCTACGTAATCCCAGTTACGTAATTAACACAATGTGAAATGTGTGAGATGTTGATTTTAGATGGGGGGAGGGAGGGGCCCACCACCATGAAAATCAAGGGAGGAGAGAGAGAGGCAATTTACGTTAACCCTTTCGTAGGTTCCCATAGATGTAGAAAGATGTGTCCGATCCTGCAATATAGGCCGTCCGATCTATATCTAACGGATAGGAAGGAAACTATGACAATTTACCCGCACTCCTCTCCACATTTGCAGATAAGGCTTTCCCTCGTTCATCCTTTTCTCCCACAAGATCTTGATCTTTCGTGCAACGCACTGGCATCTTGCTAGTACTCCTACAATATGTATATTATTGTGAAAGTTCATATACACCGGCCGAGATTAATGCAAACACGGCATATTTTCATTACATTTCGAACTTTTATAGGACAAAAAAATAAAATAAACCCGACCCTAAACCTATTCTACGGCGGCGACCAACGTCCTCCATCTATGATCTCCATGTCCGGGGGCGGGCTTCAAGACCCGTGAAGTGAAGGTGCGGTCTCCGGCGAGGAAAAGTAGAACACGGGAGACGGACCGGCCAGTTGGCACACCATGCCCTGCCGCCTCCCATGCCCTACTCATCCTCAGAGGAGTCCCCGACCTCGGCTCTGCCGGACGTTGGACGACGGCAAGTAGGACGCGTGGCTGACGGTGCTCCCGTCGTCGGCCGCCAGCGTGGCCACCGCTTGTGCGGTGACTTGTGCGAGGGCGGCAACCTCGAGCCCCATCCCCGAAGACAAGCTCTCCCATAGAGCGTTCGCGCTTGCGGTCATGGCGGATGTGGTTCCAGGTAGGAGGACGATGCGCTATGGTGTGGAGGTTAGCTTGGCGTTGCCGCTTTAAGTAGCGCATTCCGGTGAGGCCAAGCGTCCGGGTGCGTCATTAAGTCGCCGGAGTTGGTTCCGCGGGCACCGAGCCTCTTAGTGACGACATACGAATGGACGGCATTAATGCGGGCAGCTGGCGCCGACTGGGAACGCACCGCGCGACGGCGCGAGGGACGAGGGTTTTGGTGTGCCAGGGTAGTCAACTGCGGTCGTGGCAACGTTGGAGATGCCCTTTGCTCACATGCGATCCCCGCATGTCATTGGAAAAGCATGACGACCCGGCATGGTCTCAGGTCCAGAGGATGCAGTTGGCCGCGCTACACCACTCCGCGGACGCGTCACGGCGCCCCGTGCATCCTCGATGAGCCGGGTGTTGGGGTGTGTTTGGATTGTGGCCAAAGTGCACCTTGCCAAAATTTTGGTCATGACCAAAAGATTGGTCTTTGTTTGGATGGTTGCCTTTTTTTGGCATGCCAATGAACTCTAGCCAACTCCAGTTCATTTTTCTTGCCAATGTCGGCCAAATCATGGGCAACCAATACCTCAACCAAAATTTTGGTCATGACCCAAAGATTGGTCTTTGTTTGGATGGTTGCCATTTCTTTGGCATGCCAATGAACTATAGCCAACTCAAGTTCATTTTTCTTGCCAATGTCGGCCAAATCATGGGCAACCAATACCTCAACCAAAATTTTGGCTACCCAATGCTTTGATGGTGCAACCTTGGGCACAAACCAAACATACCGTTGGTCGTGCCACAGCACTAACGCCACCCTCAGCAAACTGAAACCGACCGTGTCTAGCGATGATATGAACGTGTCTCTCACTGCGGTCACCCTGTCTAGAGGCGGTGCTGGAGCTGCGCCCCGTTGTTGGCCCCAACGACCCACATGAACGGTTGCCGGTGGCGAGGAGGTCGTGGGCCAGCTCCTCCATTGGACTAGTCTGCGCTACATCGTCCCGACGGGTGCGCCCCACATGTCTGTTTCCCTGTTTTCCCGGCCATATTCGAGCGTTAGTGCTCCGCGCTGCGCATTAGGCCTTTCACTATGTAGGCCAAGCGAGACAATTTATTGTTTATTTGAGCCGTTCAAGTATAATCATGTGGCGTTTGCTTATTTCTCATTCCTCTCCAACCCTCTTCTCCATCGATCATGTCGCCCTCCAGTCGAGTCCATCCTCCAGCAAGCCTCATTTGAACATTCCGCCGGGTATCATTCGCATGTACCCACCCTAGTCCTCTTTCAATAGATCTCCAGACCCTGAGATGAAATCGAGAGGGAACGAGTGGGGGCACGTGATACCTAAGGCAGATTCAAAATTTTGAACCGGTGATCATAGCATCCGCAAATCATATATAAAGGGTATTCAAGGTTCGTTTCGTTTTTGAACGTACAATATACTCCCTTCTATCCTTTCTAGTTTACATATAAGTTTTATGTGTAGTCAAAGTATATCTACTTTGATCAAAAAGGTATCAACATTCAACAACGCCAATCAATATTGTTAGATTCGTACGTACTCCTAGATTTGTACTCGAGATGGTTTCTAATTTGACTATTGACAAGATTAACAGTACATGAGATGTATATTGTGAAAATTATATCATTGGAAACTCCTTTCACATACGAATTTGACCGTATGCTTTGTGTAAGTAGCATGTCATATATTATTACTCTAACATTTGGTTAAAGTTAGCCTCGAAAAATGCATTAGACCCTGTATGCTTTGTGTAAGTTGCATGTCATATATTATTACTCTAACATTTGTGTAAGTTGCATGTCATATATTATTACTCTAACATTTGGTCAAAGTAGTATAGTGGAAGTGGATCCTTTGACATAGGTATCCCTGCCTTACCCTCCCTTTCGGTCACTTACTGGCGGACGCCATGCTTGCTAGGCCCCGCATGTTAGTTACTCAATGGGTTCGGCCACGTTAGGGGATCCTCATCTGTAGTATACTCCCTCTGTTTTTATTTACTCTGCATAAAACGGATGGAGTGGTGGTATAATAAATGACGCGGGCAAGGGAGGGGGAGGGACGTCAGTTTGCTCTCAACTGCGGTCCCACAAGTGAACGAAAACGCAAGACGAAGTGCGTTCCATTCGGTGAGCGACGTGGAGGGTCCAGCGTGCCGGGCAGCAACGCGAACGCGACAAGAGCGATGTACAGTCAAAACTGATTGACCGGTCGTCACCAGAACCACTATTCACACCAGAACCTTCGCTGCTCGGCCTATGCCAGCCACTGCCCTAAAACCACACCAAATCTCTAGCCCATTCCCGCACCTTTCGATCCCGTAGCCCGCATCAAGCGTCCCCTAGTTCGCCGGAAAGACATGGTGCACCGCAAGATCACTTACTACAAGATGCTGATGCCGGAGCGCCGCGCAGAAATCGCGGCGGTGGTCGGCGCCACAGACCTCCGTTCCCAAGCTCGCTTTGTGGCAGGCCAATCCCCGAGTTCTCTAGAGCCAAGCTATGAGGAGGAGGAAGCCGATCCAATGTTCATGGCGGCGGTCGCGGCGCAGAAGGCCCCCGATGGGTATGAGACGATGGACGTCGACTTCGTGCCGGCGTCCGAGTCCCCCATGGTGCAGGCGGACCAGCGGTTCAACATGGCGATACTAAAGGAGGGCCGGGAGGCAGAGGCTCAACTCGACGCGGAGCGCGCACATGCTGTCATGGTTCTGACTTTGACAGTGATGTAGGGGGGTATGTATGGAGAGGCTAGATCTTAGCTATGGAGGAGTTGTAAACACACGAGGATTACGAGTTCGGGCCCTTCTCGGAGGAAGTAACAGCCCTACATCTCGGTGCCCGGAGGCGGTCGACTGAATTATGTGTGTGTGAATAACAGGGGTGCGAACCCTTGATACTGAGGAAGGGGGTGGCTTATATAGAGTTCGCCAGGCCCCTCCAGCCCTCAGTAATGCAGGGTTTAAAGTACATTAAGACTGGGGGTTACTGGTAACGCCCCTAATAAACTGCTATGATGACCATAAAAGCTGCTTAATGGTCGACCGTTTGCGTGCAAGGTGACTTTAGATCTCCTGGCAGTCGAGTGGTTGGATCTTGGTCGAGTGATTGCTTCGTGGTCGAGTGTCTTGAATCCGTCGAGTGGGATACCTCCAAGTCGATTGAAAGGTGACTTCTTCTAGGGATGTCCTTGGGTAGGGTACTTAGGACAGGTCCATGACCCTACCCTAGGTACATAGCTTCATCATTAGCCCCCGAATGGATCGAGGTTCGAGTGGGGAAGGAGTTAGGGATCTTTCCGACTGGTTCTTCATGTTATATGAACGTCTTGTTTTGGATCAATTGTCACGGATGACGTCGTCAACTTCTTTCAGTCGCCTTGATCCATTCTTGGCCTCTTGTCGAGTGAATTTCTTTACTTGTGAAGTTCCGAGTGACGGTGTGAAAGGGATCTTCTGTTTGACGAGTTGTTCTGCAGCCCGCAGATTTTGCGGGATTTGAATTTCGGGAAGCACGCGGGACGGGGGCGGCCGCAGTAATCGGATGGGATAGGACGGAAGCTCCTTGATCCCCGCGCCACCTTTTTCGCCATGTACCGCCCGCACGCCTATTGCGGGATTTGACGGGATTGCCTGGGCCTACCAGTCAGCCACTCGGAAGCGACCTCTTATAAGCTGCCGGCTTGGGACCCCCGAACAGTGCGCCTTCACTTTTCCCCCTTCCTTCACAAGATCCTCCGCCACCTCCGCTCTCACCTTGGTGCCGTAGGTCTATTTGAGCTTCGCCGGTGACGATGGTGAAGGAGAAGACGTCGGCTCTGGAGCGTGCGAAGAAGGCGGCGGTGCAGGGGAAGGGGAAGAAGTCCGCTCGGGGTAGATCTTCCTCGAGGACTGCTCTGCCCAAGGATTGGATCCAGGGCGACTGGATGCCGTCAGCGATTCGGCAGGATGATCTTGATGATCTGGTCGAGGGGGGATTCATTCCCCACGAATCTGCGCGTATCCCGGGGAAAGAAGTCGAACCCCAGCCCCTTGATGGTGAGTGCGTCCTCCTCACCACCCATATCGATCGTGGATTCTCTCTGCCTCCTCATCCTTTTTTCCGGAGCTTCTTGAACTTCTTCGGAGCGTAGCTCCATCACTTTACTCCCAATTCTATTGTGTATCTTGCTGCTTTCGTTTCCTTGTGTGAAAACTTCTTGGGTTGCCGCCCCCATTGGGGACTCTTCAAGCACATCTTCACTTGCCGCTCTCTGTCGGTCAAGAAGGCCAAGTCGAGTGACGAACGGACGCAGGTGATCCAGCTGTGCGGGGGCCTGGCGATCCAGATGAGGAGAAAAGGTTCCTTTCCGTCTATCACTTTTCCCGAGTCAGTCCGTGGGTGGCAGTCGACTTGGTTTTACTGTAAAGACTAGGTGACCCCAGGACAGCCGACTGGGCTTCCCCCTTTTTCTCTGAATCAAGCACAAAAACCTGCCTCTCTGAAAGTGACACCAGAGGAAAAGGCGCAATTCAAGGTTCTGGTCGGTCAAGTGGTTCAGCTTGTCCGCGAGGGTGTGACTGGCATGGACTTGTTGGAAGTCTTCCTTCGGAGGCGCATCCAACCGCTTCAGGCTCGTGACCACCCGATGTGGCTATACTCGGGTCTCGAAGACACCAGTTGGAAGGGTGGCTGTCGAGTATCACAGGGAACAAGGACAACCCCCGAGGAGCCAGGAGGATTCCTCCACTCGACCAAACATACGAAGTGGACAAGGTCTGACCTTGCGTTTCCGACTATGATCTTGCTTTCGTTATTTGTTCTCTTTGGATCAGTCGATTGACTTTTGTCTTGTTTGCTGTCCTCTAGGCCATTACTGAGATGTACTCGACACCCAATGGAGCACAGGAGCAGGCCGAGGAAGGAGAGGCGAGCGGAGGCGAAAGTGGAGACGAGAGAGAAGAGTGGGAATCTGACGGTGAAGGAGAGGGGGATGACGACGACGACTCCAGTGAAGAGGAGGAGGAAGAAGTCGAACCTCCCCGCTCGGAACGGCGATCCAAGCTTACACACGACCCTGCGCGGGAACGTGGTAAGGCGACTGTCCCTGTTGGACAGTCGTCGAAGCACCCTTGGACCTCATCTCCAGCGCCGACAAAAAAAGCTCTCAAGTACCCATGCGCGACGCCGTCCAAGCCGCCCAAGGCTCTTCCCAAGATGAAGATGACTGTCCCCACCATTTCTGGGTAATGGTAGAATTTGTTTTCCTTTGTTGAACGTGACGGACTCTTGGTCGACTCATTGAATAAGCTGACTGACTTTTGAAATTTGCAGTGCTGCCACCTGGGAGATCTCCGCCAAGGACGATGATCAAGAGATGGAAGACGCTGTTACCTCCAACCCCGGTATGATTACTGATGCTCTGCTTTTAGTCGACTGACGATTTCTTATAATTCTGGTCGATTTGATTTTTCTTGTAGCTCCTCCTCATGTCATTGACCTCCCTGATGATGACGACGAAGTGCCGCTGAGGGCGCGAAGGAACAGGAGGGCGCCGGCTGGGAAGACCCCACAAACTACTCCGGCGCCTAAGGCCGTAGTCCGGGAGGGTGGTGATACCACTCGGGCTTCTGTGACCTTCGCTGAACCTCTGACGAGTGTCCGGCCTTCGACGTCAACTACAAATCCGCCTTCACTTTTTGCCACACACCACATCCCTGAGGACCAAGTGGGTGCCGCTAAAGAGCCTATACGCCAGGCGGGGATCATGATGGAGCAAGTGAAGGTGGTTCGGGACGCCAGCCAAGCAGCTTATGACGCGAGTTCAGCTCTTCAGAGCAACGTCCAGGTCAGTCGATTCACCGTTTGTTCTGTTAGGATATGCTATCTGAAGAATCTCTTTTCCGAAGATCTTTATATCTGTACACCCACTGGGTGTGTCTATTAATCTTTTTGATGAGTGGGGGCACGCTAAGTGCACCCACTGGGTGTAGTCCCCGAGACTACGGTGGACTGCTGGCAGTCGACTGTAGTCTTTATATTGTGTTGCTTTAGTTGAACTTCTTCACTCGGTCTGGTCAGGCCGTGTCGAATGGAACTGTACACGGTCGACTGCGGGCAGTCGATTATTTTTGGTCGAACCAGTGAGGGCACGCTGAGTGCACCCACTGGGTGTAGTCCCCGAGACAACTGTCGAATGTTTTTGATTCGGCTGTAGTCTTAGAAACGCCATCATTGTCTCTTGGTTACTCGGAAGCAACTTATCTTGGATGTCTGTCGACTGATTTTTTGCAGAAATCCTGCGAACTTGTGGCTCGCTACACTGAGTTGGAGAACAAACAGATTGAGCTGAACCTTGACTTGAAGCTTGCTCAGGAGAACTTGCAGAAGGCGAGGGACAAAGCAAAAGGTATGGCTGGTGAGCTTTTGTCGACTGTCCTTTCTTTTTAGCCGTCCTCGATGTTGATCTCACTTGCTGTTTCGCAGACAAAATGGAGGAGGCTCTAAAGAAGAAGGATCAAGACCTTGCTGAAGCGTAGAAGGAGGCCCTGAACAAAACGAAGCTTGCTAAAGAAAAACTGGCTTCAGTCGGTACTCTTGAAAAGGAAAACTCCAGGCTGAAAACTGCTCTCGACGCGGCTAATCGAGAGGTCAGCCGTCTGAAGAATGGCAATATAGCTCTGAATGACAAGGCAAGTGAACTGGCGGGGAAGAGGAACGATCTGGAGGCTTATCTAAGTGGACTCGTCAAGAAGCTGTTCGTCATGCTCGAGGGTAATTACTCCGGCCCGACTGACTTGCAGTTACCAAACCTGCGTCGAGCCACTGACTTATCCTTGAATTTGTGTTTACAGAATTCTACCAGAACATTGAAGAGGAGACCAGTCGAGTGGAGACAGACTTGGACCCCATCAATTCTCCAGTGAAGGACGAGGCTGCTATGAACATGCTCCGACTGGAATCCCGTGTTGCCGGTGTTGTTGACTATCTTGCTCGGTTGAAGGTTGCGATGTCGCGGATCGACACGTCGCTCTGGCCTAGGATGATGCTTCAGAATGACCTCGAGTCCCTGATGACTCGACTGAATGAAGTCCCAGGTCGAGTGGCGGAATGGAAGAAATCTTCTGCTAGATGTGGCGCTGACGTCGCTCTGTCTCTGGTCCGCGTCCACTGCAAGGAGGCGCGAGAAGAAAAGTTGGCCGCCATCCAAGTTGCCAATACCAGGAAGCACAACTTTCAAGACTTCATGGAGACTTTCATTGCTGCTGCCACTCGCATTGCAGACGGGATCGACTTGGACGAGTTCGTTGCCCATTCTAGTCCTCCGCCTGAGGAATAAAAACTTTTATGCTTCACTTTAAATTTGCCTCGGAATGCCGAGTGGATTTTGTAACCATTAAACTCTGTCGAGATGTAGGCTCGAGTACTTTGATATGCGGTCTAGGACATTTGGATCTTATCTGAACTTGATTTATCGTTGAATATCTTCATGAATTATCTGTTGAGTGGAATTTGTTCTTCACTCAAAATAACTTTGTATTTGTGGTGCAGCTCCGAAGGAGAAGGTAGCAGTCGATTTGCACCTCATCGTCCTTGCGGATTCAGATGTGTTTCGTACTTAGGCGAGCACTGGGCTGCAGCTAAGCCCTCGAGTGGAAGGTCTGCTCTCCACTCGGTAGGATTTTAAAAACTTAGGCGAGTACTGGACTGCAGCTAAGCCCCCGAGTGGGAAGTCTGCTCTCCACTTGGTAGGATTTTTTCAAACTTAGGCGAGTACTGGACTGCAGCTAAGCCTCCGAGTGGGAGGTCTGCTCTCCACTCGGTAGGATTTTTTCAAACTTAGGCGAGTACTGGACTGCAGCTAAGCCTCCGAGTGGGAGGTTTGATCTCCACTCGGTAGGATTTTTAAATACATAGGCGAGCACTGGGCTGCAGCTAAGCCTCCGAGTGGGAGTCTGGCTCACCACTCGGTAGGATTTTTAAATACTTAGGCGAGTACTGGGCTATAGCTAAGCCTCCGAGTGGGAGGTTTGCTCTCCACTCGGTAGGATTTTTAAACACTTAGGTGAGCACTGGGCTGCAGCTAAGCCTCCGAGTGGGAGTCTGGCTCATCACTCGGTAGGATTTTTTCAAACTTAGGCGAGTACTAGACTGTAGCTAATCCCCCGAGTGGGAGGTCTGCTCTCCACTCGGTAGGATTTTTTCAAACTTAGGCAAGTACTGGACTGCAGCTAAGCCCCCGAGTGGGAGGTCTGCTCTCCACTCGGTAGGATTTTTTCAAACTTAGGCGAGTACTGGACTGCAGCTAAGCCTCCGAGTGGGCAGTTTGCTCTCCACTCGGTAGGATTTTTAAATACTTAGGCGAGCACTGGGCTGCAGCTAAGCCTCCAAGTGGGAGTCTGGCTCACCACTCGGTAGGATTTTTAAATACTTAGGCGAGTACTGGGCTGCAGCTAAGCCTCCGAGTGGGAGGTTTGCTCTCCACTCTGTAGGATTTTTAAACACTTAGGCGAGCACTGGGCTGCAGCTAAGCCTCCGAGTGGGAGTCTGGCTCACCACTCGGTAGGATTTTTAAATACTTAGGCGAGCACTGGGCTGCAGCTAAGCCTCCGAGTGGGAGGTTTGCTCTCCACTCGGTAGGATTTTTAAACACTTAGGCGAGCACTGGGCTGCAGCTAAGCCACCGAGTGGGAGTCTTGCTCACGACTCGGTAGGATTTTAAATACTTAGGCGAGCACTAGGCTGCAGCTAAGCCTCCAAGTGGAAGTCTGGCTCACCACTCGGTAGGATTTTTAAACACTTAGGCGAGCACTGGGCTGCGGCTAAGCCTCCGAGTGGGAGTCTGGCTCACCACTCGGTAGGATTTTTTTACAAACTTAGGCGAAACCGATTCGCAGCTAAGCCTCCGAGTGGGAGTCTGGCTCACCACTCGGTAGGATTTTTTTTACAAACTTAGGCGAAACGGATTCGCAGCTAAGCCACCCACTGGGGGGATTTCACACGCAAACAAAGGCGACAACAATTATAGGAAAAATTGTAACATTCTTGTCTTTGATAAATAGACTACAGAAGTTTTTCTTATTACATCTCATCCGAGTGAGAATTCAAGTGTAAAAGGGGCGGAGTAGTTCTGCATTCCAAGCTCGTGGCTCATCAATCTGGCGATCGACATTGTAAAGGTGATACGCTCCATTGTGGAGGACTCTGGTGACGATGAAGGGACCTTCCCAAGTTGGAGCGAGCTTGTGTGGTTTCTGTTGAGGACCAAATCTCCTTCTTGGAAGGCTCGACTCTTCACATTTCTGGCATGGAATCGACGCAAGTCTTGCTGATAAATGGTCGATCGGATCATAGCCATTTCTCTTTCTTCTTCCAGGAGGTCGACTGCGTCTTGCCGGGCTTGTTCTGCTTCATCTTTGGTATAAAGCTCGACTCGGGGTGCATTGTGAAGTAGATCACTCGGCAGGACTGCTTCCGCTCCGTAAACCAGAAAGAACGGAGTTCTTCCAGTTGACCGATTCGGGGTGGTCCTCAATCCCCATAGAACTGACAAAAGCTCGTCGACCCAAGCGCCTACTGCGTGCTTGAGATCATGCATCAGCCGAGGCTTTAGTCCTTTGAGAATCAGACCATTTGCCCTTTTTGCTTGTCCATTCGACTGGGGGTGGGCGACCGATGCGTAGTCGACTCGTGTGCCTTGAGAGGCGCAAAAAGCTCTGAACTTGTCTGAATCAAAGTTTGACCCATTGTCGGTGATGATGCTATGCGGGACTCCATATCTGAATGTTAACTCCCTGACAAAACTGATAGCAGTGCAAGCATCAAGATTCTTGATAGGCTTAGCTTCAATCCATTTGGTAAACTTGTCGACTGCCACAAGCACATGTGTGAAACCGCTCCTGCCTGTTCTCAATGGGCCAACCATGTCCAGTCCCCAAACAGCGAAGGGCTAGACGAGTGGAACTGGCACCCTTCACTTGTCAACTATCTCTTTTGCCATTTCATTCGCTCTTGGCCAGTAAAATCCCGCTCGGTATGCTTTAGCCACAATGGTCCGAGAGGACGCATGATGACCACAGGTCCCCGAGTGGATATCATCAAGGATTATCTGACCTTCTTCTGGTGTTATAGACTTCTGACCGACTACAGTCGCGCTTTCTCTAGACAAATGTCCCTTTATGACTGTAAAGGCCTTGGATCGATGGATGATCTGTCGAGCCTCTTCTTCGTCCTCCGGGAGTTCCTTTCTCAGGATATACGCGATGTATGGTATTGTCCAGTCGGGGGTGATTGCCAAAACTTCCATGATTAGGTTGACCACTGCCGGAATTTCAACTTCAGTCGGATCTGTGGCACTCTTTGGCTGAGGGGCTTCATCTGTAAAAGGATCTTCTTGGACTGATGGCGAGTGGATGTGTTCCAAAAACACATTGCTGGGGATGGCTTCTCTCTAGGAGCCTATGTTTGCCAAATCATCAGCCGCTTGATTTTTCAGTCTGGGGATGTGATGAAGCTCTAACCCCTCGAATTTCTTCTCTGACTTTCTCACTGCATTGCAATAACCAGTCATAGCTGGACTTCTGACGTCCCACTCCTTCATCACCTGATTAACCACCAAATCTGAGTCGCCATAGACCATGAGGCGATGGACGCCGAGTGAAATGTCCATGCGCAACCCATACAAAAGTGCTTCATATTCTTCTTCATTATTGGAGGAATCGAAGTGAATCTGGAGAACATATCTGAGCTTATCTCCTTGGGGAGAAACCAATATATACTACCCCAGCACCGGAACCATTCAGCATCTTAGATCCATCGAAGAACATGGTCCAGTGCTCCGAGTGAACTTGAGTAGGAAGTTGTTGTTCGATCCACTCGGCGACGAAATCTGCAATTGCTTGGGACTTGATAGCTTTCTTTGCCTCAAACTTGATATCTAGGGGAAGAAGTTCAATCGCCCATTTGGCCACTCGACCAGTTGCATCTCTGTTGTGCAAAATCTCTGAAGTGGAGCGTCGCTGATGACTGTAATGGAATGATCAGAGAAGTAATGTGCAACCTTCTTCATGGTCATATAAATCCCATATACAAGCTTCTGGTAATGAGGATATCTTTGCTTTGAAGGAGTCAAAACTTCAGAAACATAATATACTGGGTGTTGAACTTTGAAGGCCTTTCCTTCTTCTTCCCGCTCGACCGTAAGTACTGTACTGACAACTTGTCCTGTGGCTGCCATGTAAAGCAGCAAAGGCTCCTTGCTGATTGGGGCAGCAAGCACCGGCTGGGTGGAGAGCAGAGCTTTGAGCTCTATAAATGCTGCATCAGCTTCTGGAGTCCACTCGAACTTGTCGGACTTCTTCATCAGTCGGTAAAGAGGCAATGCCTTTTCACCGAGGCGAGAGATGAATCGACTTAAAGCGGCCAAGCATCCTGTAAGCTTCTGGACGTCATGCACACGCACAGGACGTTTCATCCGGAGTATTGTACCAATTTTTTCAGGATTGGCGTCGATTCCCCGTTCGGAAACGAGAAAACCGAGTAACTTCCCACCTGGAACTCCGAATGTGCACTTTGACGCATTGATCTTGATATCATACCTCCTGAGGTTGGCAAAGGTTTCAGCAAGGTCAGTCAGCAGGTCGGAACCCTTCCGTGACTTAACCACAATATCATCCATGTATGCCTCCACATTCCGACTGATTTGAGTGAGCAAACACTTCTGAATCATCCTCATGAACGTGGCTCCGGCATTCTTGAGGCCGAACAACATGGTGACATAATAGAAGCACCCGAATGGAGTGATGAAAGCTGTTTTGATCTCGTCGGGCCCGTACAGACAGATCTGATGGTATCCGGAATAGGCGTCTAGAAAAGACAAACGCTCACATCCCGCAGTCGAGTCGACTATCTGGTCGATGCGGGGGAGAGGAAAATGATCTTTTGGGCAGGCCCGATTGATATGCTTGAAATCAATGCACATGCAAAGTTACTTGTCCTTCTTGGGGACCATGAAAACATTGGCGAGCCACTCGGAGTGGTAAATTTCTCGGATGAACTCCACTGCTAAGAGCCGAGCCACCTCCTCGCCAATGGCCTTCCTCTTCTGGACGGCGGACCGTCGAAGATGTTCTTTCACATGTTTAAATATTGGGTCGACTCGCAGACGGTGCTCAGCCAGCCCCCTGGGAACTCCAAGCATGCCAGCAGGCTTCCATGCGAAGATGTCCCAGTTCTCACGGAGGAACTGGACGAGCGCTTCTTCCTATTTGGAGTCGAGCGTCGTTGAGATGTGAGTCAGAGCAGCATTTGGACCGGTCGGGTGAATGTGAACTGCCTTCGTTTCACCGGACGACTGAAAAGCTGATTCTGAAGCAGGCTTCTTAGCTCGTAGCAACTCACTCGGATCTATGGTCTTTTGATACTCTTGCAGCTCGACCACTGCCATCTGAGCGTCAGCAATCTTTGAGCCTTTCTGAAAACACTCTTCTGCTTTCTTCCGATTGCCTGTAACAGTGATCACACCTTTCGGACCAGGCATCTTCAATTTGAGATACACATAACATGGTCGAGCCATGAAGCGTGCATAAGCTGGCCTGCCCAAAATAGTGTGATAAGCACTTTGGAAATCCACAACTTCGAATGTCAACTTTTCCTTGCGGTAATTCTTGGAATCACCGAAAACCACATCAAGAGCAATTTGGCCGAGTGACTCGGCTTTCTTCCCAGGAATGACTCCATGGAAACTCATGTTACTGGTACTGAGCCTGGACATCGGAATGCCCATCCCTTTCAATGTTTCTCCATACAGTATGTTCAAACCGCTGCCTCCATCCATCAGGACTTTGGTCAGTCGAGTGCCTTCGACAACTGGGTCGACCACCAGAGCTTGCCTCCCAGGGGTGGCAATGTGCGTAGGGTAATCAGACTGGTCAAATGTGATGGCAGTCTGGGACCACTTCAGATAATTGGGTGTTGCCGGAGCAACCATATTTACCTCGCGGTTAATAACCTTCAGTCGACTTTTGCTCTCAACATCAGCAAAAATCATTAGGGTGGAATTGACCTGGGGGTACCCATCGTCACTATATTCCTTGTCATCAACTTTGTCCGACTCCTTTTCCTTATCTTTGGACTGCTTGCCCTGAAACTGCTGGATCAGAAGCCGACACTGTCGAGTGGTATGCTTTGGGTAAATGAGTTTACCCTCTTCATATTTCTTGGTGTGGATGTGACATGGTAGATCCAAAACATCATTTCCATCTTGGTCTTTAACTTTCTTGGGGTTCCAAGGTCCTTTGGGTTTTCCCTTAAATTTTCCCTGGGTTACGGCCAGGGCCTCCCCATGAGCGGCTGGCTCGGCTTTCCGCTTCTGTTTCCGATTGGAATTTCCTCCGGTTTCCTGGGCGACTACTTTATGCTTGCCACTATGGAGTCGATCCTCATCTTCACCATTAGCGTATTTGGTGGCAATCTCCATCATCTGATTCAGAGACATCTCTCCGGTTCGACCGAACTTCAGATTCAATTCTCTGTACTTAACGCCTTCTTTAAAGGCACAAACTGCGTGATGATCTGGTACATTTTCAACTGTGTGATGCAATGTGATCCACCTCTAGATGTAATCCCTCAGAGTTTCATTCGTTTTCTGCACGCAAGACCCCAATTCCATAAGGCCTGCAGGTTGCTTGCATGTTCCTTCAAATGTGGTGAAAAACACTCGGGAGAGATCCTCCCAAGTGTAAATGCTACTGGGTGCTAACTGATTCAGCCACGCTCTGGCCGAGCCTTCTAACATGAGAGGCAGGTGCTTCATGGCTACCTCATCATTCCCACCGCCAATCTGGACAGCCACTCGGTAATCTTCGAGCCAAGTATCGGGCTTGGACTCACCGGTGAACTTACTAACTCCAATTGCCAACTTGAAGTTGGGAGGAATTACAGCGGCTCTGATGGCTCGACTGAAACACTCCGGCCCTGAAACAAGTACTCTGCTACTGGTAGGCGCATGTTTGTTGTGGCCTTCTCGGTGAGCTCTATTCCTGTCGAGCAAACCTTGAACGAGAATGGATCTCGTATCAAAGCCTGGTTCCCTAGGGTCGACTGGAATTCTCCGCCCAACACTATGAGGGCGTCTGTCATCCTGCTGTCGAGGCACATATGATCCACTCCTTGGGGGAGGGGTTGGCACTCGACGTCGATCATCACGATCGAATCGGTGATCATACTGCTCATTCCTTCTGTACTGATCACGCCGGTCTCCACGTCCCTCACGCCTCGGAGGCGATCTTGGGCTGTGAGCCGACTGGACTATATCCGCTGCAACGGATCCACTGTGGATCCTGTTCCGCGAGTGAGAAACAGCAGAATTCTGGTCTCCCGCTGCCCGGAGCCACGCTCTGATTTGCAACAAGCCTCTGCCAGCCTCTGACTGGGAGGGCTGAATCGACTCTGCTATATGGGCCGCAGCCGCCAAATTCTAAATCGGAGTACGATATACCTGCGGGGGCGGAAAGAGTTGACATCGACTGGATTCTGGAGCCCGTTGAAGCGCTCGCTCGTCGAGTATTCGCTGGAGATTCTCCAGTCAAGTGCACTCGGCCAAGTTAGCCAAGCGCGCGTCCTCCAAGGCTTGGGCCTCGTGGGTTTCTCCAACGATAGGAGTGTGGAGTGCATCCATGTTCCGGCGGCGAAGCTCCTCCCGCTGCAATGACGTGAGAGGCTCGGGGAGATACTCCTCGTGAGGACGCGACGGGTCGCCCCCATCTGCGCCTCCGCCAGCGCGGGGGAAACCGGGAGGACTGTGTGGCCCATCGATCACCAGAACCTCTGCAGCTGGGTCACTGCTGTCGCATTCGGATGCGGTCTCTGCGGAGCCAGTCGACAGGTCGAACAGGCCGTAGAGGGATTCGTCGGGCTCGATTGCCGCGACTTGTGGGGTGGCCGACTGGCAGGCCACTGCATGCCTCACCCACCTCTGAAGCCTCGACCGACCAGAGCGCTTGCGCCGGCGAGAAACAGGGCGGGGAGATGCCACAGGAGCCGACCGATACTAGGTCGACGGCTGCCGCAGCAGGACGCCACGGACGCATGCGCGAAAGTGTGTCGCCCCGTGGACGGGGAGCGCGTCGACGTCGAGTGGAGCCTCCTGAAGCCAAGCGGAGTCGTCGGCGATGAACGTGAGCGCGCCGAGACGGATCTCGCGGCCCTCCACCAAAGCTCCGCCCGAAACCATGATCAAAGAGATCGGAAAAAATCGCAACTTCTGCAACTAGGCGCTAAGACTCCTCGCCCCACGGTGGGCGCCAACTATCGTGGTTCTGACTCTGATAGTGATGTAGGGGGTATGTATGGAGAGGCTAGATCTTAGCTATGGAGGAGTTGTAAACACACGAGGATTACGAGTTCGGGCCCTTCTCGAAGGAAGTAACAGCCCTACGTCTCGGTGCCCGGAGGCGGTCGACTGAATTAACTGTGTGTGAATAACAGGGGTGTGAACCCTTGATACTGAGGAGGGGGGTGGCTTATATAGAGTTCGCCAGGCCCCTCCAGCCCTCAGTAATGCAGGGTTTAAAGTACATTAAGACTGGGGGTTACTGGTAACGCCCCTAATAAAGTGCTATGATGACCATAAAAGCTACTTAATGACCGACCGTTTGCGTGCAGGGTGACTTTAGATCTCCTGGCAGTCGGGTGGTTGGATCTTGGTCGAGTGATTGCTTCGTGGTCGAGTGTCTTGAATCCGTCGAGTGGGATACCTCCAAGTCGATTGAAAGGTGACTTCTTCTAGGGATGTCCTTGGGTAGGGTACTTAGGATAGGTCCATGCCCCTACCCTAGGTACATAGCTTCATCACATGCCGCTGCCATAGAGGATCTCCTGCAGGCGGAACCGAATGTCGTGGATGTGAACCGGGCGGCGGAGGCTCAACTTGAGGTGGAGCGCGCGGATGCCGCTGCCATCGAGGCCCTCCTGCAGGCGGAACCGGACGTCCTAGACTTGAACCGGGCGGCAGAGGCTCGACTCGACGCAGAGCGCGCAGATGCCGCTCTCATCGACGCCCTCCTGCAGGCGGAACCGGACGTCCTGGACTTGAACCGGGCGGCGGAGGCTCGACTCAACGCGGAGCGCGCGGATGCCGCTGCCATCGAGGCCCTCCTGCAGGCGGAACCAGACGTCCTCAACTTGAACCGGGCCGTGCTCTCGTCTGTGCAGAGCGCCCGCAAGCTCCGCTTGAACGAGCAGCTGGAGGTCAAGGACA
Organism: Triticum aestivum; assembly: GCF_018294505.1. Classification (NCBI taxonomy): domain Eukaryota; kingdom Viridiplantae; phylum Streptophyta; class Magnoliopsida; order Poales; family Poaceae; genus Triticum; species Triticum aestivum. The sequence goes on from NC_057794.1 coordinate 30,121,853, forward strand.
AGCACGGTGCGGAGACACACGTCGGCAGCGATGGCTGGTTCGCACTGGCAGCCAAAGACGACGAGGTCGTCTCTTTCCACGAGCAGTGATAGTTTTTCTTTATGTTGTTGTTTTTATGGATCTTTTGCTGTGTAAAAACATATATTTGTTATGCCAGTCGCCTGACTTGGGTCAGTCTACCATTTCAGGCGGTTGAATGAATATCCTACGTCCCCTAACCCTTCTTTCCTTCTTCCTCACCTCTTCTTCTTCCCCAACAGACCACCGCACGGGCCGTATGGATACTCCCCAACATGTGGTTGGATAAACATACTCTAGGAACGAAAATTATGTGTCAGCGATAGGATGGCTGAGTTTGGTGTATTCCCATGCGACAGCACGTGTCAGTGAGGGTGTGTTCCCTTGGTTGGGTTTGCGGCGTGCAGGAGTGACCGTGTGAGGGTGCGGTGCGACCGTGGCGTGCAGGAGCGACCGTGTGAGGGTGCGGTGCGACCGCGATAGCCGTGCACAAGTGTACCTCCTCATTTTGAAAACTTTAGGCAAGCTTGGAAAAAATGTGTGGCGAAGTTTGGCAATGCAAGGCCTAGACCCAAACAGGATAAGTATGTACGTACTAGGAGTACTAGTGTTAAAAAAGAAATGCTGGGTTTTCCTTCGCGGGATTTAATCGATACAAATCCTCGTTTCACGTGTCAATTAATGCATATTTTTTCTCCAAAGACCAAAGAGCTAACCATCTCACTCCTCATCGCTTGATTAATGCAGCGCCATGCAAACCAACCTTCTCACTTCCGCATGCATGCAGGGGATATTAATGTCCTTGGTTGCTAACCCCATCAATTTTGCCTCGATTAGTGTTAGTGGCCTTTTGCAAATTGTAATTTTGATATACTGGCCTTGTGTACAAAAAAATGGAGGTACTCCCTCCTTCCATCTATATAGGGCCTAATATGTTTTTGAGACTAACTTTGACCAAGTTTTGGAGCAATAATATATGACATGC